>NC_087270.1:4199921-4499921 GCF_015220805.1 Pogoniulus pusillus
CACAGAGAAGCACAGAGAGGGTTGGGTCAGATGGGACCTCAAAGATCATCCATCTCCGACCCCCTGCCACAGGCAGGGACATGTCCCACCACCAGCTCAGCTTGCTGAAGGCTTCATCCAGCCTCAACACCTCCAGGGGCAGCACCTGATGAAAGTCAAGACACCATTGCTTCTGTTCAGTGCATCTTGGACAGAGAAGATTGTTTTGTGAGGGTAAGAAGTGGTGTCTCTTCTCCCATTTGCTGTTTGCTCTCCTGCCTGTCAATGCTTTTTGTCTCCATAAGTGATTAGTGAGAAAATGTCAACTGTCTGTGTTCTAGAAAAACTAAGTTTACAAGTATGAGTTTCTTGCCTCTTCAGTCTCCTTGGGATAGGCCTGGAGTGGGAACCCTAAATAAGAGCTTAGGAATCATCTGTCTTTGGTGACTTACCCATCTGTTTGCACCTACCTTGTGCTCTCTGCATGTAGATGGTGACAGTGGCTCAGCCAGAGCTGATGTCATGTAACCTGTCCTCCAGCTGACTGCAGTGGCAAGCACAGCCGTCAGGAGGTACCAGCTGCAAGGTATGCTACATCTGCTGGCAAAGCAAGTGCTAGCAGGCCAGGGCTTCTGGCAAACTGCAGTAAACCCAATAGTCTTAAGCATGTGCCTCTGAAGTACTTTTACCCAGCAGCCAAAGAAATATTTGAGCTGCTCCTCCTGTTTTTTATTTTCTCCAGCTCCAGCCCATGCTTTTCACCCCAACTTCTATTTCAGGAGGTTTAAACTGGGCTCTGCCCAGTGTTGATGGTCTCTGTTTTACAGGGTGATGAAGGCTTTGTACTAAAGGAGATGAATATGGTGAGGATAGTTGGAGACTGGTAGAGCCCTGTTCGGTGCAGTGCAGGATCCAGATGACACCCCCAGTCTTGGCAATAGCTCCAGTGCTGAGCCACTCTGTTTCATATGACATGGAGTGTGAATGGTAGCAGTGGGCAGAGGGAATGGACAAAGCCTGCAAAATTTTAGCTACAGCCGTTGTGGTTTTCCATGAATCTGAAAGAGGTCACCTTGAAATTTGAGAACAAACCCTCTCATTGAATGAAGAGGAGGAGGAGCAGCTGCTGGCTATACATGTGGTTAGCACGTGTGTACCAGAGAGCACTGATAAGGAAAGGATTTGATTTTGTTTGTTCAGAACTCCCACAGTGAATGTCTTGCAAAATATCAGTTACAGAAAAATCTTAGGGTACTACCAGGGTTTCAAAGGTCTTTCTCCTTGAGGCAATGCACAAGCAGTAAATCAATCTTTAACATAATGCATACTTTAACTTAATCCATACTGATCACTGAGAGGGCAGGAAATAGCTAGGGCAGAGGAGATGGTAAGTGTAACCTACCAGGTGTTTAGAAGTACAAAGCTTGTTGGACGTGGCACTTGGTGCCATGGTCTGGCCTTGAGCTCTGTGGTAAAGGGTTGGACTCGATGATCTGTGAGGTCTCTTCCAACCCTGGTGATACTATGATACTATGATATGATACTCTTCAGAGAGCCTATGCTGAGCAGCAAATGCTGCCAGTGCTCTGCAAGTAGTTTCTCTTGCTCCAGTGTGGTCCCTGTCTCCCTGCTAGTGTGACTGCACAGCAGCTGTGGTCTCAAAGCCTGCAGAGAGAATTTTTTGCTGTGCTTGTTCAAGAAGCTCCAAAGTCCTGCTGTAGAGACATAATCCCTTGAGAGTTGTAGCCGTTTGAGCTGATTTTCCAGCTCAAACATAGGGGAGAGGTGAACATTCTAGGGACAGGCCATATAATGGCAGCAATGGCTAAGGTTGGACGTGGCACTTGGTGCCATGGTCTAGCCTTGAGCTCTGTGGTAAAGGGTTGGACTTGATGATCTGTGAGGTCTCTTCCAGCCCTGATGATACTGTGATACTGTGATACCTCATTGGAGCATCCAGAGCTTTATGCCTAGAAGCACAGCTTGTTCTTTCCCCTTGCTGGCTTCTGCTGCTTGAGCTACGCCTGCCTGCTATCTTCCTGGGGAGGCCTGTGGATGTGCTCTATCTGGACTTCAGCAAGGCCTTTGACACTGTCCCCCACAGCAAACTGCTGGCTAAGCTGTCAGCCCATGGCTTGGATGGCAACACTCTGTGCTGGGTTAGGAACTGGCTGGAGGGCCAGACCCAGAGAGTGGTGGTGAATGGTGCCACATCCACCTGGCAGCTGTCACTAGTGGTGTCCCTCAGGGATCAGTGCTGGGCCCCATCCTCTTTAACATCTTCATAGATGATCTGGATGAGGGCATGGAGTCAGTCATCAGCAAGTGTGCAGATGACACTAAGCTGCGGGCAGATGTGGCTGGGTTGGAGGGCAGAAGGGCTCTGCAGCAGGACCTTGACCACCTGCACAGATGGGCAGAGTCCAAGGGGATGGCTTCAATAGCTCCAAGTGCAGGGTGCTGCACTTTGGCCACAGCAACCCCATGCAGAGATACAGGCTGGGGTCAGAGTGGCTGAGAGCAGCCAGACAGAGAGGGATCTGGGGGTGCTGATTGATACCCACCTGAACATGAGCCAGCAGTGTGCCCAGGTGGCCAAGAGAGCCAGTGGCATCCTGGCCTGCATCAGGAATGGTGTGGCCAGCAGGAGCAGGGAGGTCATTCTGCCCCTGTACTCTGCACTGCTTAGACCACACCTTGAGTGCTGTGTTCAGTTCTGGGCCCCCCAGTTTAGGAGGGACATTGAGATGCTTGAGCGTGTCCAGAGAAGGGCAATGAGGCTGGGGAGAGGCCTTGAGCACAGCCCTACGAGGAGAGGCTGAGGGAGCTGGGATTGGTTAGCCTGGAGAAGAGAAGGCTCAGGGGAGACCTTATTGCTGTCTACAACTACCTGAGGGGTGGTTGTGGCCAGGAGGAGGTTGCTCTCTTCTCTCAGGTGGCCAGCACCAGAACAAGAGGACACAGCCTCAGGCTGCACCAGGGGAGATTTAGGCTGGAGGTGAGGAGAAAGTTCTTCCCTGAGAGAGTCATTGGGCACTGGAATGGGCTGCCCGGGGAGGTGGTGGAGTCGCCGTCCCTGGAGCTGTTCAAGGCAGGACTGGACGTGGCACTTGGTGCCATGGTCTGGCCTTGAGCTGTGTGGTAAAGGGTTGGACTTGATGATCTGTGAGGTCTCTTCCAACCTTCCTGATACTGTGATACTGTGATACTGTGATACTGTGATACTGTGATACTGTGATACTGTGATACTGTGATACTGTGATACTGTGATCTTCCGCCGGCTGCTGCTACTTTTGCTGCTTCACCACTGCTTGACCTCTTCCCCATCTTCCTATGGTTATTCTATCTTTTTTTACCCCTAGTAGTTTATTTCTCTTTTTACTGTTACACTTACACTATAAGAAATACAATTTCACCTTCCCCTTACTTTCCATAACAAAAAAATCCATGCTGTGGTGAGTTTATTCTACCAGGGGAAGGATCCACCCTAACCCGGGACAAGAGTTGCCAAGAATGAACTTTATTTAGGATTAGAAATACTGAACCACAGAAAACTGTTAAAAGTAACAGAGGTCGCCTCGGCCCTGTAGCAGGTGGGTACACAGATGGCAAGTGGGCGTGCAGCTGTCAGACACCAGGTGGCATTGCCGCATCCATGGGAAGCAAGGGCACAGGCTGCTGGGAACTACATGCTGTGCTTTTCCAAACCACTTGAAGGAGACAGTAACTTGGTTACCACGTATCAAACTCTTTATAAACAAGCTGCCTTTTTTTTTTTTAACCAACTTTTGATTTTGGTGCCAAGGGCAAGTTTTTGCTTCGAATCAGTTTGGTGGTGGGGCCACCTTCCACAAACTGATGGAAGGTGGTGATTCCTTCCATCAGTTTGGTGGAGGAACCCATTTGCTTTGGGTTCCTCCAAAGCAAACCTTTTTAACTCGTAATAAAACTTCTGTTGAGTTGAACCCTGTAAGGTTGTGTTTTTCTTTCATTGTTTTACATTCCCCTGTACAATAAAATAAACTCCTTATAAATCACTATGCATCAATAAACTTCTGTAGACAAATTAACATTAATAAACTTAACACTTGACTCTCTATATACAGGTTGGCAAGGTCAAAGCTTCTTCAAGATTCACATGGAGGTCTGCAAGACCAAGGAAATGTACACAAATAACTTAAGACATAGGAAAAAAAACAAAGAACAAAGGCTGAAGAGCATTTTTCCACATTATTGTGGGTCACAGTATTTTGAATTCTTTTTTCCCTAGTTATTCTTCACAACCACATTGTCTCAGCAGAGGTTTGGTGAAACAAACCGAAGCAGAAAGAAAAATCAAGTAGCAGTTATTGATTTCAGTGCGGAACTAAGTCAAGTAAAGGACTACACTTAAAGCATATACAACAGCGCAGAGACTTCTCCAGTGCTAAGGCTTCTTCAGCATTTCATCTTTAAAACTATCATCCTGAGATGGGAAGATTCCAGTGGATATCACTTGTCAGATTTCAAATGGAATGATTCCAGTGCTGAGCTTTAAACCATTCCTCAGTCTATACGTTAGACTAAGTGGTAAAATATAGATACATCTTGATGCCACGCTTCTGTTCAATAGTTTTCATGGCCCTGAAAAATGCAAACATTGGCATCCAAACCCAAGGGGATTCCAACAGAACAAAAAGGCACTGAGCTGTAGGACTGTACACACAGTGACGTTTGTGTTTGCATAGATCAACAACTTCCAATGCAGCAATGGAGCCAAACGCAACCAGGAACTAAGGGCAAACAGGGAAGCTGCAGAAACTCTTGCTTAATAAAAGGACTCTTTCAACACAAAAAGGTCCAGGCTGTCAGCTTCCTGTCCTTCATAAACTAAGACAAGTGTTCTTAGATGAGTGTTTTCTGATCAAAGAGCTGGAGATCAAAACGGACCCAGACTTCACCTGTTGGAACTTCATGGAGCAGTAAGTGTTTGGTTGTGGGGCCTTTACTTTCTTGCTCCGTTCTGATTTTTGCCACTGGAACTTCAGTGCGACCCAAAAAATCTGTTGAGAAAGTGATGAAGAATTGTCATTAAGCAGTGATGTTTGAGCTTCTGAAATCTGACAGTGTCAGACTGAGCAGCAGTGCTGCACAGAATGCATTCGGTTGCACAGCGCTGCTCTCAAGCTTCCTGTTCGAGCAGCCCTCAGCCCTGTGTAAACCAGCCAGAAGTGGTGAAAAAAGCTTTTGGAGAAGACAAAAATGCTATGGAATTAGGATGGAAAACATGCCCTTATGTCACGGTGTGGGAATGCAAAGTGAAGAAGGATATTAACAGGTGGATGCTGACCTTGGTTCCCAGCAGCTGCTGGCTACCTTATCTCAGAAGGGATAGATAACAGACACCTCGTTAATGAGGAAAGCAAGGTGTGGTTTATGCTGATGGAGTGGGTTGTCCTTGACTAATTATGCTAATGTGTAGGTGTGTGCTTTGTGCCCTGAGGGGATATATTGAATCATAGAATCACAGAATCAACCAGGTTGGAAGAGACCTCCAAGCTCATCCAGGCCAACCTAGCACCCAGCCCTGGCCAATCAACAAGACCATGGCACTAAGTGCCCCAGCCAGGCTTTTCTTCAACACCTCCAGGGACAGTGACTCCACCACCTCCCTGGGCAGCCCATTCCAATGCCAATCACTCTCTCTGCCTACAACTTCCTCCTAACATCCAGTCTAGACTTCCCCCAGCACAACGTGAGACTGTGTCCCCTTGTTCTGTTGCTGGTTGCCTGCAAGAAGAGACCAACCCCACCTGCCTATAACCTGCACTTTGGCCACAACAGCTCCAAGCAGTGCTACAGGCTGGGGCCAGAGTGGCTGGAGAGCAGCCAGGAAGAAAGGGACATGGGGGTACTGATAGATAGTAAGCTGAAGATGAGGCAGCAGTGTGCCCAGGTGGCCAAGAGAGCCAATGGCATCCTGGCCTGCATCAGGAACAGTGTGGCCAGCAGGATGAGGGAGGTTATTCTGCCCCTGTACTCAGCACTGGTCAGGCCACACCTTGAGTACTGAGAGCCAAAATGATCAGTAAAGGTCTCTGGCATCATTCACACTGAACAGTCTGGAGTCCATGTGGCATTGCCTCGATCATGTTGCTCTGTGGGGCCTTGACCACGTTCCCTGCGTCAAGCTGAACAGGCTTTTGCCAACATCACAGGGCTTTAAAAATACAGTTCCCTCTCAGAAACAACTTTAAGCATTTTCCTGCTTGGAGAAGCAGCCCTGCAGTCACATCACCTCACAAAAACAGCCTGAGCTATAGCTCCACACAGGGCAAGTCGGGTCAAGGCCGTACCTTACAGATCTGCAGCAGTCAACTGTGTCAGAGCCCTGTTGTAAACACTTCACCTTGGAAAGGGGACAGCTGCCAAGCAATGGAAAGTTAGCAAGGTGTTGCTGGGTGAATAACCTATCATCTTATTTCTGGGTACCTACAGTGAGACAGAAAAACTTCTGCTTTCAAATTCATTGTCTCCCCAGTCTGACCCAAAAAAATGAATCTATCTGATACAAAAGCCAGAGTGGCATCAAACCTGACTGCCCAGAGCTGTTGGCTCTGGAAGGCTATTGCTGTGTCTACATAGCAATCATACCTGCAGGTTCTTGGAACTGCTGGTGAGGAAGAGTGTAGCCCAAGTCACAGAACAAGCATATTTTTCCTAAACCAAATGATCACACTTACCATCAGGTGAGAACTGGTCCCTGTCAAACATAGTGATACACAGGACATCCTGATACAGGTCCTTAATGAAGAACTGGCAGTTGAAGTTCCACTTGGGGTTCAAAGTGTCCTGCATGGTCCTTGTAGTGTAGCTCTGAGAGCCCATGCTGATCTCACAGTACGGGTTGCTCTTTCCTAGACACAGAACAAGCACTGAAACACCTCTGCAGTGCAGAAAGCTCCTTCCTGCATCTGGAGGCTGCCTGGACACTTGTCAATGTTGCTCTTCAGAAGATGTGGGTCAGGCAACCTCTGTATCACAGTATCACAGTATCAGCAAGGTTGGAGGAGACCTCATAGATTATCAAGTCCAGCCCTTTACCACAGAGCTCAAGGCTAGACCATGGCACCAAGTGCCACGTCCAGTCCTGCCTTGAACAGCTCCAGGGACGGCGACTCCACCACCTCCCCGGGCAGCCCATTCCAGTGTCCAATGACTCTCTCAGTGAAGAACTTTCTCCTCACCTCCAGCCTAAATTTCCCCTGGCACAGCTTGAGGCTGTGTCCTCTTGTTCTGGTGCTGGCCACCTGAGAGAACCACCTGGCCACCTGTATCCTAGAGCAGCACAGAGCTGGTTCTTCGCTCAATCCTCTGAAGCTAAATGACAGCTGATTTGTTCAGAAGCTGTAGCTAACACCACAGTGCTTCCCACATCACCTAACTCCTCGCAGGAAGCCTTTCAGCAGGCACAGCAGTGATCTGACACTACTCCTTTCACTTACCATTGGGCTTGCAGGCCTTTAGTTCTGTGGCTTCAATCACATGCACCATCAGGCGTCCTATTCCTGAAGTTTTCTGTGAGCGAGCTGCAGGAAAAGAAGTCAAGAAGCTTGGTTACAACTGAGAAGCTGGCAATTTGAAGAGGGAAATCCTACACAGATGCTGCCTGGCATCTGCCAGAAAAGGTCCTGCCCCTGTGTCCATGTGGGTGAGCAGGAAATATCTTGGTAGGTACCTTGATAGGCCTTCTCACGTTTCTTCTTCTCGGTTTCGATGTACTGCTCTGATGCTGCTTTGATCTTCTGGACCCAGGCAGTACTGCAAAGAGCAATCCCTATGGTTAGGGTCGCTCCACAGGCAGGACATCCTTCAGTATCAGCAACTCTGCCCCAGTCTCTTTTGCCAATCTTTATTCCCTCCACTGGGTTTTGAGGGCATGGTGAATCAAGTCAGCTCCAAGGACTAAAGCATTGGGAGATTTTTAGGTTTAATCATATGCCACATTTCCACATCAGCCTAAAGAAATGAAAGTGGAACTGATGCTGCATTAGAGACTGACCAGAACTGGGGAAGAGTCCTATGAGGTGCCAGACTTTGCAGCTCTAAACTGTTGTATGCAGCTGTAATATTGAGGAGCAGTAGGTGTGGCTGGACTCCACTACAAGAGCTGCTACACAAGCAGAACATAATCAGAGGAAACTTGTCATTCAAATGAGAGTAAAATCAGTTTATTTCCTGACCAAGAGATGAAACCCTGCTCTGGACCTGAGAGACCTCCCTGCCTGCTCACTGGAAACACAGCCCACAGCCAAGATCAGCAAGTTCATGCTCAGATCTGCCCTTTCGCTACTCACCGCTCGTTAATGTTGTCGGTTTTAAGCGTGTAGACTCTGTCGATGTGTGATATGTGGAAAACTGGCTCATCACTGGAAGGGTCTGTGGGCAGTTTCACCAGGACTTCATTAAGGAAAACAGGCTGAAAGGAAAGCAAAGAGCACAGTGGCAGCATCCCCCTGACAGTAAGGAAACTGTGAAGGTGTTTAAGTGTTCTTTTACTGTAGGGAGAATGAAGGTTGTAGGACACAGGACAAACAATCAGATCATCATGTAAAGGATGTGAGAAAGGAGTGAAAGAAAAATTGCTCTGGCAAAACACCCCCCCTTCAGTCTATCTAGATGAAGAGCTTTGTGAAAGTGGGCAGGACAGCATAAGCAGAGCTGCAGTGTGGGTCTTGGAAATCCTGGGAATCTCTTGGGTTCCCTGCTGGATAGAAGCTCTGATACTCAAAAATTTTTACACCTCCACCAGGATCTTGAGAACATGCTCTGCCTGGACACAGAGGCTAAAGTTTTGCACCCTTTCCTGTTTTCCAAGGAAGGACAGCCATTTTCTTGTGGGTGCAGAAACCAAGGCTCCTCATTCATAGAATCACAGAATCAAGCAGGTTGGAAGAGACCTCCAAGATCATCCAGTCCAACCTAGCACCCAGCCATATCCAGTCAACTAGACCATGGCACTAAGTGCCTCAGCCAGGCTTTTCATAGAATCATAGAATCAATCAGGTTGGAAGAGACCTCCAAGCTCATCCAGTCCAACCTAGCACCCAGCCCTAGCCAGTCAACCAGACCATGGCACTAAGTGCCTCAGCCAGGCTTTTCTTGAACACCTCCAGGGATGGTGCCTCCACCACCTCCCTGGGCAGCCTATTCTAAACATCCCACTTGGCTGCTCAGGCACGATGCTGTTTCTGCCTTTCCATTCCAGAGTGGACAGAAGCATTTATTCAGTTGTGACACAGAAGCCTGTCCTTTTGTGGGGATTAAGCCAACAGCATTCATGTCTGCTGGCTGCCAGTATATGCCCACGTGACAGCAAAGATCAGACAGGGCCAGACAGCTAATCCCAGCAGACAGAACAGCATTCCTCATCAGAAGCCAGGTCTCACTCTACCAACACGAGCAGGGAGCACCTTGATTCACTCACTCACCATTTTGTACATTTTGAACTGGGAATTGGATTTGGGGCTGAAGAGTTTATCGGAGCCAGAAGACACAAACTGCTTAACCATGTAAGTCAGCAGGAGGAAGTCATTGAAAAGGAAGCCATACAGCTCCTTACTGCTCTTGGCCTTGTACAACTTGCCACTGTGCAGGAGTTTCCGTGGTCCCAAGCAGTTTGTGAGGGAGTTGAAGACAGGTTGCTAGAAGAAACAAAACCAATTAGCAGCAGTAAGTTAGTGCAGACATCAGATCCTGCTCCTCTTCACAGTGGAGACTGCTGAAGCTGCTCCAAGAGCTACTCTGTTTTGCTTAATGAGTTGAGTCACAAATGACGAGAGGGAAACTGTTTTGTGACCTGCTATCAGCACTACTACCAGCTGCAAGTAGATTTGAGCTTTACCAATGCCATATGCAGGGGTCTGACTGGATGAAGGCATTTATATCATGGCCACTTTTCTGTTGTCCAGAAGCTTCTAAGAAGAGTCTGCAGTCAGGTTTCCTCTTATGGGTGCATGATTAGGTGATGGAACTAGGACAGAACTTCTGGCCCTGTCAAGCCCAGGTTCTTCAGGCAGCCAGTGGTGAACTGACACAACTCTTCATTTTGAAGGCTGCCCAGAAAGGAACAGGAGCCTAAACCCTACATATCTTTAAGGGTCTGGCACTATGAGCTTCTGAGTCTTTTCCATGTGAAGGAAAACCTTGTGAAACACACACTAAGTGAAATTCCACACAGTGACAGCTGACATAGCCCAGTGGCAGCACGAACAGCAGCACTTCAGAAACAGAGGTTTTTCCTGTCTATTAAATGGTTTAAATGTTTTAAGGTGTTTTAAGATGACAAATCAAGACTTAAGATGATAAATCAAGATTTCTCCACTGCCAAAATCATGCAGAAATGAGGGCTCATCACACCGTGGCTGTGAGCTTCTCTGCCAAGTGCATGATCCCTGGATCATGTTCCAACAATAGGCATGAGCACCTCCCCCAGCCTCCCTGAAATGACTTGGACAAGTCCCCACCAAACAGCACATCAATGTGGCTACCTCAGCAAGACCTTCACACTGGACGTGGGCCTGTATCCATTCCAGCCTGTCCGAGTTCTCCTTCTCCCGCACCCCTTCGTTAACTTGAGAGCACAGCTCCTCTGCGCGCTCCAAGGCAAGCCTGAGGTTACTGTGGTCAGGGTGACTGTCCGGAGTGTTCTCTAGAATCTGGCACAGATTAAAAGGGGGAGGAAACAAGATAAAACCACAGGTGAGTCCAGGCACTCCTTCACACTCTCAGAGAAATGCCCATAAAGGGACAAGGCTTATTTTTGATCAAACTCAAGAGCATTCACCTAGGGAAGCTGACTGAGGGCACTCATGCTCTTTATGAGCAGAGGGAGGGCACTCATGCTCTTTATGAGCAGAGGGAGGGCACTCATGCTCTTTATAAGCAGAGGGAGAGCACTCATGCTCTTTATGAGCAGAGGGAGAGCACTCATGCTCTTTATAAGCAGAGGGAGGGCACTCACTCATGCTCTTTATAAGCAGAGGGAGGGCACTCATGCTCTTTAGAAGCAGAGGGAGGGCACTCATGCTCTTTATGAGCAGAGGGAGGGCACTCATGCTCTTTAGAAGCAGAGGGAGGGCACTCATGCTCTTTATAAGCAGAGGGAGGGCACTCATGCTCTTTAGAAGCAGAGGGAGGGCACTCATGCTCTTTATAAGCAGAGGGAGGGCACTCACTCATGCTCTTTATAAGCAGAGGGAGGGCACTCATGCTCTTTATAAGCAGAGGGAGGGCACTCATGCTCTTTAGAAGCAGAGGGAGGGCACTCACTCATGCTCTTTATAAGCAGAGGGAGGGCACTCATGCTCTTTATAAGCAGAGGGAGGGCACTCATGCTCTTTATAAGCAGAGGGAGGGCACTCATGCTCTTTAGAAGCAGAGGGAGGGCACTCACTCATACTCTTTATAAGCAGAGGGAGGGCACTCATGCTCTTTATAAGCAGAGGGAGGGCACTCATGCTCTTTATAAGCAGAGGGAGGGCACTCATACTCTTTATAAGCAGAAGGAGGGCACTCATGCTCTTTATAAGCAGAGGGAGGGCACTCACTCATGCTCTTTAGAAGCAGAGGGAGGGCACTCACTCATGCTCTTTATAAGCAGAGGGAGGGCACTCACTCATGCTCTTTATAAGCAGAGGGAGGACACTCATGCTCTTTATAAGCAGAGGGAGGGCACTCACTCATACTCTTTATAAGCAGAGGGAGGGCACTCATACTCTTTATAAGCAGAGGGAGGGCACTCATACTCTTTATAAGCAGAGGGAGGACACTCATGCTCTTTATAAGCAGAGGGAGGGCACTCACTCATGTTCTTTATAAGCAGAGGGAGGGCACTCACTCATGTTCTTTATAAGCAGAGGGAGGGCACTCACTCATGTTCTTTATAAGCAGAGGGAGGACACTCATACTCTTTATAAGCAGAGGGAGGGCACTCATGTTCTTTATAAGCAGAGGGAGGGCACTCACTCATGTTCTTTATAAGCAGAGGGAGGGCACTCACGCTCTTTGTAGGCAGAGGGAGGGCACTCACTCATGCTCTTTATCAGCAGAGGGAAGGTACTCACGCTCTTTATCAGCAGAGGGTAGCGGGTGATTCTCTGCATAGGTTTCAGAAGGAAGCTGGAGAGGGGCATTCCTTTGCAGCGAGGGTCCAAGGCAAGTCTCTGTGGTGCAACCCAGAACAGACACTGCATTACTCAGCAAGAAGCAGTTGCCTGACTGCACTAAAAAACAAGAGCTGGGCAGGTTCATTCTTCCAGAAATCTTAAGAGTTTTTGGTAAGCAAACAGAACTTGCACCTGGAACAGACAGGAGGCCACCACTGCCATTGCAACTAGATGCTGTGCCACAGAACTTGCACCTGGAACACACAGGAGGCCACCACTGCCATTGTAACCAGACACTGTGCCACAGAACTTGCACCTGGAACAGACAGGAGGCCACCACTGCCATTGTAACCAGATGCTATGCCACAGAACTTGCACCTGGAACAGACAGGAGGCCACCACTGCCATTGTAACCAGATGCTATGCCACAGAACTTGCACCTGGAACAGACAGGAGGCCACCACTGCCACTGCAACCAGATGCTGTGCCACAGAACTTGCACCTGGAACAGACAGGAGGCCACCACTGCCACTGCAACCAGATGCTGTGCCACAGAACTTGCACCTGGAACAGACAGGAGGCCACCACTGCCATTGTAACCAGATGCTGTGCCACAGAACTTGCACCTGGAACAGACAGGAGGCCACCACTGCCATTGTAACCAGATGCTGTGCCACAGAACTTGCACCTGGAACAGACAGGAGGCCACCACTGCCATTGTAACCAGACACTGTGCCACAGAACTTGCACCTGGAACAGACAGGAGGCCACCACTGCCACTGCAACCAGACATTGTGCCAGTATAAGCTCTGGCATCACTGCTCAGGCAGAATCCTTACACTTAACACTGTTCCAGCTTTTGTTTCAATGTTGCAGGCTCCAAGCAGGTTGAAAAAGGCAATGAAAGAAACAAACACCCGATGTTGACAATTCTGGCATTTCATGGCCTCAAAGCCACCACTTCAGATGCAGCACAGCAGCAATTCCTTAGTTATTTCTGCTCTGTGCCTGTCTTTGATGCTCACAGCACATCCCTGCCCCCAGCTGCCACCTCACTGTTCAGACAAACTTCAGGTCACACTGAACTGCAACCATATTCAGAAGAGCATTTTGATTTGAGTGTCACAGGCTCCTTCAGCATGAATTTTTGGTAAGGTGCAGACAACAGCACCACAGCTTTGTGGAGTGAGCATTACACTGAAGTGGGAAATGGAGTAGTTAAGTTAGCTAGAGAGAGACACTTGTACATGAATAAAAAGCATAGTGTTAACCATGGCCATTGTATAAATGCACCTCGGGAGGTTCTTAGCTATTTTAATCATAGAATCATAGAATCAACCAGGTTGGAAGAGACCTCCAAGATCATCCAGGCCAACCTAGCACCCAGCCCTAGCCAGTCAACCAGACTATGGCACTAAGTGCCTCATCCAGGCTTTGCTTGAAGACCCCCAGGGACGGTGCCTCCACCACCTCCCTGGGCAGCCCATTCCAATGCCAATCACTCTCTCTGTGAAGAACTTCTTCCTAACATCCAGCCTATACCTACCCTGGCACAACTTGAGACTGTGTCCCCTTGTTCTATTGCTGGTTGCCTGGGAGAAGAGGCCACCCCCCACCTGGCTACAATGCCCCTTCAGGTAGTTTTGCAGGGTTTTACTCTTCTGGGTGCTAGGTTGGACTGGATGATCTTGGAGGTCTCTTCCAGCCTGGTTGATTCAATGATTCTATGATCTGGTCGATGCTAGTTAGAGGGGCTCCTGTCACTAAGGAAAGGCACAAAAGCTACTGAATAAGGTAGCTACTGAATAAGGTACCTTTAAGTAGTCTTTGAAATCAGCATCTTCATCGGTCTTCTGCTGCAGCAGCGAAGCTCCATTCAGCTGGCAGCTGCAGAAGCGAATGTAGGCCTGCATGTGAGCAAGCTCTGCTGCTAAGATGTCCCCAATCATCTGCACTGGCATTTTCTCTCCTCCTGTTTTCTTACGCACTCGCAAGGCTCTGAAGAGGAAAAAAACAAATCACCATCCAACTTCACTGCCAAGTTTCTGGGGCCTGAAGCAAGAGCCTTACAACATCCACCTCTGAAAGGATGCAAGCCAACCTGTCGCACCAACCTGACCTTGTCTCACCAACCTGATCTCCTTTGATCACAGTATTGCAGGGCAGGCTGTGGATGGAGTCTACCTGGACTTCAGCAAAGCCTTTGACACTGTCTGCCACAAGCAGCTCCTGGCCAAGCTGGCAGCTCATGGCTTGGACAGATTCACTCTGAGCTGGGTCAAGAACTGGCTGGATGGCAGAGCCCAGAGAGTGGTGGTGAATGGTGCCACATCCAGTTGGCAGCTGTCACTAGTGGTGTGCCCCAGGGATCAGTGCTGGGCCCAGTCCTAATCAGTATATTTATTGATGATCTGGACGAGGGGATTGAGTCCAGCATCAGTGAGTTTGCAGATGACACCAAGCTAGGAGCAGGTGTGGAGCTGTTGGAAGGTAGGAGAGCCCTGCAAAGGGACCTGGATAGGCTGGATGGGTGGGCAGAGGCCAATGGGATGAGATTTAACAAGGCCAAGTGCAGAGTTCTGCACTTTGGCCACAACAACCCCAAGTAGCACTACAGGCTGGGGACAGAGTGGCTGGAAAGCAGCCAGGAGGAAAGGGACCTGGGGGTACTGATAGAGAGTAGGCTGAAAATGAGGTAGCAGTGTGCCCAGGTGGCCAAGAGAGCCAATGGCATCCTGGCCTGCATCAGGAACAGTGTGGCCAGTAGGACAAGGGAGGTTATTCTTCCCCTGTACTCAGCACTGGTCAGGCCACACCCTGAGTGCTGTGTCCAGTTCTGGGCCCCTCAATTCAAGAGAGATGTTGAGGTGCTGGAAGGTGTCCAGAGCAGGGCAGCAAGGCTGGGGAGGGGCCTGGAGCACAAACCCTATGAGGAGAGGCTGAGGGAGCTGGGGTTGTTTAGCCTGGAGAAGAGAAGGCTCAGGGCAGAGCTCATTGATGTCTACAACTACCTGACGGGAAGTTGTAGCCCAGTGGGGGTTGGTCTCTTCTGCCAGACGAGCAGCAACAGAACAAGGGGACACAGTCTCAAGCTGTGTCGGGGAAGGTATAGGCTGGATGTTAGGAGGAAGTTCTTCACAGAGAGAGTGATTGGCATTGGAATGGGCTGCCCAGGGAGGTGGTGGAGGTGTTCAAGAAAAGCCTGGATGAGGCACTTAGTGCCATGGTCTGGTTGATTGGATAGGGCTGGGTGCTAGGTTGGACTGGATGATCTTGGAGGTCTCTTCCAACCTGGCTGATTCTATGATTCTAAGCCTGAGAGGTCAGTTCCCTTACACAGCACAGGTGGTGCAGGGTCCAGCCTGAACCCCCAGGAAGTCACTGGCACACCACTATGAGCTCGAGTTGCCTGATGGGGTCTGTGAGACTGGGACTCTCCTTTGAGGTTTCTGGTACAACTGGTGTCAATCTCTACATTCCACTAGCATCCCATCCCAAGGAAGTATTAGCCACTCTGTCTCTCCAAAGTTTCCTTTCAGAGACTAGATGGAGGCTTTGCAGGAGGGATGCCTCCTGTGCAAGTGCTTTTGTGTAGACTCCATTTCTAAGGTACTCCAGCATCTGTTCTTGCTGTTTATTGCTGCCTTCCCTCTTGCAACAACATCTTCTGAATTCATTTAGCTGTTCTGAATGCATGCATGCGAGGCAGAAATATTTACTGTAAACCCACAAACTTCCTGCACAAAGGAGCAAGGGAATAAAGATGAAGAAGAAACCACAAAAACACAAGTAAGTACTCACTTTAGTAATTTAGTGTTTGACATGATGAGTTCTTTCCAGTTAACAAAGATCAGCCCCATTTCTCCTTCGGTCAGACAGCCAGAATCAGCCATTGGTTTTTGGAAAACCTGAGTTGAGGAGTGAGAAAGGTGAGCAGCTCATCAGACCAAAGAAGCTCAGCCTCTTGTTTAGCCTAGTAGTGATTCTGTTCCATTGGAATGCTCAGTGTACAATCCCTTGGAAGTTGAAAACAATTCCTTACTAGCACTTGCAACAGCAGGTGCTGCTTTTCCCAAAGTGTGACCTCATTCTGCCATTGGCATCACCACCTGCAAAGCAGAGACAAGCACTGGGACCTGCAAGCTGACACTCAGCAGAACATTACCATCATTTTGGAGTCAATTGCTACATAAATTATGCTTGTGCTTCACCCCCACACCCCCAGCACATGCAGGCAGCCTGCATGCAGAACTACAGCCTCTCAGGAGCCCCTGGCCCACTGCCTCCGTACCACACACAATACCTGTAGAGCTCAGGCTGTTTAACACAGTTGTTTACATAGAGAGGTCAAGTCAGGCACCCAAAATGACCTAATGCTGGCCAATTCCTGCCCAGCCTAGGGAGGTGCTCTTGTTTCCAGAAATAAAACTGGAGGTGAAGACAGACAACAAACTTCTATGGCACTCATGCAGTTTCTGTTATGAGCCTGTGCAGCTCTGGTAGACATCCCAGCCCATCATTTTTACACTGAGCTCCAACACCAAAGCACAGGATTTGGAAAACAGGAAGGTCCTTGTAAGATGAGGTCTTTGGCAACGTAGTGTTTTTGCCCAGTGGACAGCCACATAACACCTGCTAGAAGAGGAGGTGCTCACACACCTTCTTCCTGTAGCATTTCACAACTCACAAGAATTGCTTTATTGTCACTGTTCAGCTGAAGAGAGCTGCTCTTCTTCCAAAGACATTTTCACATCCAAGGCATCTCACCTCTATGACGAGCTGAAGATCATCCATGTACCTCTCTTCTGTCTGAATGAGTTCGTGAATGTAGCCCTGCCTTTTCCTTTCCATCGGCTGCATAGTGTCAAGGCTTTGGAGATCAGCACACCCTACAAGAAGTAAGGCAGCAGTTTAGATCCCACCCAGTCCATCAGATCCGGTCAATTAACAAAGCTGCACCAGCATGCACCAGCCTAAGCTTCAGACTGCACACACTGTGGTAAAACAATGTCCACAGCAGCACTGAGTTTCAAAATTGAGTGATGCAGTGCTCAACCCCCTCCCCACCTTCAGTCATTTTAATCTGTCATCCTCCTGTTTCTTTGAACGCGCCCTGTCCTTGTACTGTGATGCAGAATAAGAACTGGAATGGGCTGCCCAGGGAGGTGGTGGAGTCACCATCCCTGGAGGTGTTCAAGCAAAGCCTGGATGAGGCACTCAGTGCCATGGTCTAGTTGACTGGCTAGGGCTGGGTGCTAGGTTGGCCTGGATGATCTTGGAGGTCTCTTCCAACCTGCCTGATTCTATGAATTCCTAACTTCCTGACACTCCATCTGTCTCATGATTTTTCTCATCTCCTTTTCTGCCACACAGTTTCAAAACCGTGATTTTTCTCTTACCTTGTACAATGTCTTTTGTGAGGTGAAGTCATCTAGAATGTGTTGGGTTCTGATTTAGGGCATTGCACCTTTAATCTCCACCCCATTTCTAAAGTACTCTGCCTTAATAATTGACGACACAAACTGCCACAGCAACAAATTCATGAAGTGACAAGGCACATAATGTTACAGCTGTGCAACTTCACAGTTGCACAACTTCTTTTCTCACTTAGAAGCAAAGCAAGCCTGAAATGCTGAAGTATTTCTGTGCATCAAATACAACTAACCAAAGGCATGCAGAGGAACATGCAGACATTCAATGACACCGACTCCAAGTGTCCTGTAGTGACATGCACACCCTGCAGCTTCACACTGCTTTTCCTCTACTCAACACAAGTTAGAGAGCACAAAAACATCTGAGATTTAGTAACTGAATCATAAACTGGCACTAACAAAATGGTGAAGGGGAGAGCACAGAAAGTCAAGCTTCAATCCCTCTCTTAGCCCTCATGTGCTAGCACAGCACTGCAAAGTAGGAGAGGGAAGGGGAATAAAAACCAGAACCAATGACAGCACGCTTGAGAGCATCCATCTACCTATTTCTTGCTGTGATGGTGTCAAGACTTTAACACAAGAGGAACTGTGGATTTTACAGGAAAGTAGAAAGGACACCACAGGGACCGAGTCAGATGCAGCACTTCTAGAGGAATGGTACTTTCTGAAGTTTACAGGTGTTGTGAAAGGCAGCATGACCTACAGCACAAAGGGCTGCCTGCCCCCTGTTAGCCTAACACATCCAGGGCACTAGAATGTGACTTTGCTCTATTCAGTGCCAATCTGGTCCTGGGAAGCCTGCTCTAAATAATGGAATGGGAGCAAGTTAGGAATAAATTGAGGAGGGAGTCCCAAGAAACAGTAAATATTTGGGTAAACTTGATGTGATGGTGGTCTAATGGGGTCTTCATAGGTTTGTGTGCTTCCTGATGAACAGGCAGCAAGCTGGTCTGAAGGAGCAAAAGAGAAAGACTCATCAAATTCAGTTTTATGGTGCCAGTTGCAGTGTTTCAACAGGACAGGCCCCTGAACATCACAGGGAAGTACAACGGTAGAGGCAGCAGCTAGATTTAAAACTGGGACTTCTCAGTTCTGTTTTGCACTCCTAAGGAGAAGTTTTCTGACAAGACTTGGACAAAACTTCACTTTTAATGAAGAGATCATACAAACACAGAACTGGCTTGGCTGGAAAAGACCTTTAAGATCATCCACTCCAACCACTTTCTAACTCTACCACGGATGGTGGTAAACTATCTCCCTCAGCACCACATTGCTGCTGAACACCACCAGGGACTGTGATTCAACCACCTGCCCGGGGAGTCTACTCCAGTGTTTGATAAGGTGAGGAAAAGCTGATTTACTGTAAGGGTGATGGAACACTGGAACAGGATGCCCAGAGACATTGTGGAGCCTCTTTCTCTAGAGACTCTTTGAGACCAGTGTGATGCATTCCTGTGTGACCTGCCCTAGGTGATCCTGCTTTGGCAGGGTGGCTGGACTCGATCTCTAGAGGCCATTCTGCCATTCGATGGTAACCCTTTCAGTCAAGAAGCTTCTTTTCACATCAAATCTAAACCTCCTGTGCTGCAACTTGAGGCCATCCCCTCTCGTCTTGTCACTTGTTACTAGGGAGAAGAAAGCCACACTCATCTTGCTCCAACCTCCTTTCAGGGTGTTGGAGGGAGACAGAAAACATCTACCCTCAGCCTCCTTTTCTCTAGACTAAATTCCCTTAGCTGCTTCTCAGGTCTGCTCCTCAGATCCCTCAACAGCTTTTCTGCCCTTCTTTGGACCTGCTGCAGCGTATCAATGCCCTTCTTGGAGTGGGGGGCACCAAAACTAAACACTACTCAGGGCATGGCCTCACCAGTGCTGGGTACAGGGGGACAATCACTTCCCTGCTCTTGCTGGTGACTGTTCCTTATGCAGGCCAAGATGCTGCTGGCTTTCTTGGCCACCTGGGCACACTGCTGGCTCATATTCACCTGTCTGTTGCTCAACACCTCTTAGACAGCTCCCCAGCCACTCTTTCCCAAGCCTGGAGCATTGCATGGGGTTGTTGTGACCCAAGTGCAAGACCCAGCACTTGGCCTCGCTGAATCTTACACAATTGGCCTTGGCTCATTGATCCAGCCTGTCCACATCCCTTTGTAGGACCCTTCTACCCTCAGGCAGATCAACACTTTGTCACAGTTTAACCTGCACACTTACTGAGGATGCACTCAATTCCCTCACCTAGATCATTAATGAAGACATGAAAGAGAACAGACTGAAGTGTTAAGCCCTGGGGAACATCACCAGATCTGGGATTGCAGCTCTTTTGTTATGCAGGATGCTGCTTCTGGCCTTAGTTATTCCCAAAGTTACAATCAGGCCAAAATTTGATGAGTGAGAGGAGTAGTTACAGATCAAAGTCTATGAAGTTTGGTATCTCAGTCCATCAAGATGGACCATGGCCAATGTCTGCTACTTCTGGATTCTGGCATCATTATTTAGCTGGTACAGGACTGAGTTTAAGCCCACTTGCTTCCTAGGAAATGAAACTTTAGGATCATTAAGGGCTTGCTCAGCAAGCACACTTTGTTCGTTCAGATTCAGAAGTTTAAGCTTTGGCCATGTGGTTCTCTTTTCTTTTCCCAGGTATGCTCTGGCAACAAGAGTAGGAGCAGACTAAAGCTGCTGCTGCTGTTTGCTTGTCTTGTATCAGAGCTGTTAGAAAAACCCACATGCTTGTGTCTGTGTCTGTCTCACGCAGTGTACTTGAAGCAAACTGGAAGGAAAACAGGTCTTCATCAAAATCTTCACCAGAAATCAAACCTGGCTCATCATCAAACACAAAAATGCAGTTAACCTCACTGGATCCTGCAGTAAGCTTGTAACCAGACTGTCAGCTTTTGGGGTGAGTGAGTGGAGGAGTGTCCCTTTAGATTTAAACAAGCACTTGTGAAAAGACCCCCAAGACGTGAGGGGTCTGATGAACGCTGGCAGAAAAAACACAGCACACAACCCCCACGTCTGATTTCAGCAAGTGAATTCAGGCATGTGGATCTGAAGAGAAACAAATGAAACAGGAGGAGAAAGAACACAATTTGCCCAGTGCATTTGCCAATGTTTTTCCAAAGTTGCCACAGCAACCCATGGACTCACTGCTAAATATAGGGGTGGACCTGTGTCTCCTCCCCATTGCTGTTCCTTCCTTTCCTACCATCAGTTCTGGCACTCCTATGACTCCCAGCTTGCACCCTGGCAGCAGATAGAGCCCAAGGGGAAAAAAAGAAAACAGCAGTTTTCTGCTAGTTAGGCAGACAGTGATGTGCATAGAAGCTGTAAACCTGTGCTCTGGCAAGCAGAAAGCTGTTGGTTTGGCTCTGTCTTGTGAAGCCTCATCCCAGGCTCCCTCATACAGCTAATGCAAAGCAGTGAAGTATCTGGGAATGCCTGCAGGTAGGAATCTCAGCTGCCCATGCTGGGGGCTCACCTGCCTCTGATGGTTAGATAAGAGGTTTACATGACCTCTGGAGGGCCAGACAGCCTCTTCCAGGGTACTGACAGGCTGCTCAGACAGTCTGGGGCATGACCTAGCTGCCTCATAGGCGGAACGGCTAATGAAGCCACGCAGTGGGCATCTGTGGTGTCTTTGAAACGTGGGGCATAGCAAGAGAGCAATGCCTGATAGAATTATGGCTCCTTTTGTGACAGATCCTGCTCTCCAAGACAAGGAAGCAGCTGTCTGACAGGGTTGGGGCAAGTCAAACCAGAGAGGTTATTAATAGCAAATCACAGGCTCTAAAGTTGTGTTTAAAATTATGCCTCCCTCTCCAAATATATCTGAACAACAAACACTTTCTTCCTACTTTTCTTACTACTAACAGAACTAACCTGACATGAAAACCTCCTGAGTTTCACAGTTAAAAGATGTTCTATTCTGCAAGAGCTGGAACATGAGGAGAAAACCTTTCTGATTACTGACCTAGTTTTGATTTGAGTATGTTCAAGGGGAAGACTGAAGAAAGAGAAATCCTTCCAACGAAAGAAAGATGAACAAGATTCAGCATTAATGTTTTTTTTTTAATGAAAAGGAGAAGAGATTAAAAATTCTTCACTGAAATGCCAATGCCAGTGAACTGAGGTAAAAAAAACAGATGGATAAAAGGCTTTCAAAGATGCCTGGAGCTGTTTGGACACCAAGTGTTTGTTCCCTATCCTTACATACCTCCCCACTGAACAAACAGTGAAAAGAGACATTAAAAATAACAGCTGTGTAAAGACATCTTAAGCCTCAACTACACACTCAAGCACTTGCCCTGAAGGAACAACCTACACCATGGGCATCACTGCATGGGGTCACCAGTGAAGACTATTTAAGAGTAGAGCTGGCCTATTATAAACTATGGAGTGGGGGCTAGGAGGTGTGTGCAAGTGTGTGCTTGGGTTTTCAAGAATGTGTTTGCTTATTTGTTGTTTTGGTTTGGGTTTTTTTTTTTCCTCTTTAGACCAAGACAGTTGATGTGGCTGGAAAAAGTAGGTAAGACTGGGGAGGTTGCCTCTATTTTCCCAGGCAACCATAGAAAGATTGCATCTCACCTTGAGTAACATGGGCTGGTTATAAAATAGTCTCTCCAGTACAGCCATGGCTGGAAAAAGCAGGTAAGACTGGGGGGGTTGCCTCTATTTTCCCAGGCTACCATAGAAAGACTGCATCTCACCTTGAGTAACATGGGCTGGTAATAAAATAGTCTCTCCAGTACAGCCATGGCTGGAAAAAGCAGGTAAGACTAGGGGGGTTGCCTCTATTTTCCCAGGCTACCATAGAAAGACTGCATCTCACCTTGAGTAACATGGGCTGGTTATAAAATAGTCTCTCCAGTACAGCCATGGCTGGAAAAAGCAGGTAAGACTGGGGGGGTTGCCTCTATTTTCCCAGGCTACCATAGAAAGACTGCATCTCACCTTGAGTAACATGGGCTGGTAATAAAATAGTCTCTCCAGTACAGCCATGGCTGGAAAAAGCAGGTAAGACTGAGGGGGGTTGCCTCTATTTTCCCAGGCTACCATAGAAAGACTGCATCTCACCTTGAGTAACATGGGCTGGTAATAAAATAGTCTCTCCAGTACAGCCATGGCTGGAAAAAGCAGGTAAGACTGAGGGGGGTTGCCTCTATTTTCCCAGGCTACCACAGAAAGACTGCATCTCACCTTGAGTAACATGGGCTGGTAATAAAATAGTCTCTCCAGTACAGCCATGGCTGGAAAAAGCAGGTAAGACTGGGGGGGGTTGCCTCTATTTTCCCAGGCTACCATAGAAAGACTGCATCTCACCTTGAGTAACATGGGCTGGTAATAAAATAGTCTCTCCAGTACAGCCAGAGAACAGACTGATGGCATGATGAGACATCACCCATAGCCACTTTACAGCCTCTGCTGATACACATAAGGCTAACTCACAAAGTACTCCTGTGACTGCCTGTGGCTGTCTGTAGCCTCTGTGCCCACTAAAAACCCTTGAAAAGAGCTAGTCTAATATTTGCTACTGTGCAAAAGCTGGCTTCCATCAGGCCCTGGGAATACAATCTTTTATTCAATCTCCCTCAGTTAGTAAATGCAGTATACTCTCTGGTTCAACAGAAGAAATGTATGGTTCAGTTTTCAAGAGGTGAAACACAAAATCAAGCTGCTCCATCAGTAAGCCACCTAACACAGTGATAATACAACAACATACAGTAAAAATAATCAAGCTGTTCAGATGGGAAAACATCCTCCCCACATGGACCAAAGAAAAAAACCACAATAGACAAACTAGTTCCTTTTATGTCTCCCTTTAATAAAATACATTTGCATAGTCATCTTACAACTTTGTTTAAAACCAAAGATGAGCAATTGCCTCATGCTAAGCAGAGCCTGCATTTGCAAGCCTTAACAATCATTCTCAAACATTAACACTCTAGCTTGAAAAGAACAACACAAGGGATTTTAAGGCAGCACACACACCATTATGCAGCAGTTTTATTAGTTCATTACATTAAAGGTAGCATGACCCTGCAGCAGCTTCCCACACTAGCACAGGGCAAGGTTTGCCTGCGTTCCTGCGAGCAGACTTACTTACAGGTGTTTGCAACCCGACTCAAAAAGATCACGTTGAGGTGGCATAAGTATTCAGTGACTGGGAGGAGACATTTCAGTTACTAGTGTGTGAATTTTCTGATGGAGCTTTATGCTTTCTCCACTCCTAACTGTGACATTACTAACACTGACATGACAATGGGGCTTGGGGGTGCTCTCACAGCCCTTCACCGTCACTCACTACTCGCACACGCAGCTCTACAACTGGTGGCACAAGACTTTCTTGCATGGATCCAGCTGCTGGATCAGGACTTCAGCCCTGTACACTCAGCTTTTACAAGATGATGTTTGTGTAGGTTGCTAGGCCAGTCTGCAAGCCAGACAGTTACAAAATCAGGAAGCAATTCAGTACCTGGTTTCGTGCATTTACAGCATCATTTACATTTTGGCCCACAGGAAACAGTTAGAACCAAGTATTACACTGCAGGCAACATCATATTTTGCTTTCTTGGTCAGCTTCAGTTTTAGCTGTTAACCTTGTGTGACTCTGAGCAATATGTAGACTCTCAGCTTTCGACTGAGGGCTAAAAGCTCAACAGAAGTCTCTATTTTCCCCCTTGTCCTTAGTTCCAAAGTTAATCTTCCTCACCCAAATGAAGGGTGAATGCTTTGACACTAGTTCTACTTGACAGTCTGGGATGACAGCTGAACTCAGCTCTCTGGGCTTTTATCAATAAGAGACTGCTTCTCTAGCACACAGACAGAATTAGAACAAAGCAAAGCAAAACATTTTCTGACAGAAGAAGCCTGATACAAGCCCAGCTTCTACCAGTTACAGATCTGCATTAACAGAGAACATTACTTTCAAATAACCTTGCCTTCGATCCACCTGCAGCACAGCCTCTCCTAGCAATGATCTGATGTACATGTTCAATCGTTCCTGCATGTGTGCAAAGCAGGGCAGAGCTCTCAGGTGATCATGTTTGAGCTGTGTTAGACTTCTGCAGTGAAGATAAATACTGAAGGGGTAGGGACTAGGTCTTTTTCAGTCAGCAGCATTAAGGTGTATTACTATCATTATCCTTAGAACAGAGAATTTAGAGCATACTCATAACATAAAAAGGTTAATGATGAAAGCCCAAAATGCTTCATTTTGATGCTCACCAATTCAAACTGAGAGGTAGCCATTTCTCTAACTACCAGTGTTCATAACTATACACCTAACAGGGCTACTTGTGTAGAAGTTTTCCTAAGCTATCCTAATCTCCAATTGTTTCAGTTTAAAAACAAGGTAGAATGCCAGCTGGTTTTGGAACTACTCCCCAGAACATCCCAGACAGGAGGGGAAGCTTTTAGTTTTTCAAAGACAATCAGTAAGCAACTTGGTGTCCAAGGAGAATTGTCACTGAAGACTGGGAAATGAGTTTGGCTCAAATCCTATATGTTAACAGTGCCTTTTGAGGAATGGGATGATTGATAAGGTTCACCTAGTTAGTAGGCAAGGGACTGCTCGATGCCACTGGTGTCGCACAACACATTTCAGCCTGTATTAAACAGGCTTTCAGAGGCAGAAATTCAGAGAAGGAAATTAGTATATTTTAGTAGAAATTACTAGTTCTGTGAGGAAATCAAGTCAGAATACTCAAGGAACTGTCTAGCACAGTATTTGCTACAGTGATGTGATTTTGTTATGTAACAAAACCTTCAGAATAAAACCCCATGTGGTGGGTTGATGTAGGCACATTGCTGCAATCTGTATTGCACAACAACACATCTCTGAGCTGAAGGGCACACATGCAACATTTGATCATGTATATTAAAGACATAAGGGAAACTTTGGAGAAAAGCTTTCAAGTCTTTGCAGTTGGACTAACCTTTTCCTGATAGTACCTTTCACAACATTCATTATGTGGATGCATCTATTTGGCTATAGCTATTATCTATCTATCTGTCTGTATGTACTAAACAAGCAGCATTTTGTAAACATTTCTGATTGCATAACTGACCTTTGCTGTTTCATAACCAACTAAATTAAATACCATGTCTGTTAGATCTCTCCTGCTGCAACAGGGATATTTAACCAGACCAGTAGTCTGCTATTCAATGAATTGTTCTATTTAAAGAGGTATCAGGGTTATAATCCTGAAGTCCTGGTCCCATCCTCTCCCTGAACTAATAAAACCTGGGCACATTTACTGCACCATACTGCTGATATGTCCTCACTGTACTTTTAAGGATCAGTTTTGAGCTGAGGAGTAAAATTCCATCTCTAAACCCAAATACTCTGCCTTCAGCTCCAGGTGTCTGTTAGTGTCTCTTTTCTGGCAACATCTCTGCTGATTTATTTAACAGCAGCTTTCAGATAGTACTTTAAGTCACTGCAGACCATGGCCAGATAAAAACACTATGCAGTACCATTAAGTATTTAATGAAGGAACAGGATAAGAGTCTAGCAGCACAGAGGCTGTGCAAGTACTTACTGCACATTTGCCATTTGCTAAAAGTGAAAGCAAGTATAAATTATCAGAATAAAGTACTTAAAGAAAGGAGGTTCTGGGATGGGACATACTGAGCTGAAACAACCTGAATTCCTGCTCTAATACTACTGTGAAGGAAGAAAAGAAACTAAAGTATCCTCCACTCTATGTTTAGTATTTTTCTCCTCAGTTAAAAAGGGTTTAATTAAAAAGGCTGGATGGACTGCACCAGATCTAAATCTTAGATCTTGTAGCACATTTGTAATCACAGTGACTATAAGCATCAGAGACAGGCAAGGTCTGTTCTCTAGGTGAGCCTTGTAGGCTGCCAATTTTAAAAGCCCAATATGTAACAGATCAAATCAAGTCCATTTGAACAGCAATTAGTGAACACTTTAATTCTGCAAAGTATGTACATTACAACAATAAAAGAACACAACTGCCCATTCAAAACAGCTCTGATAAAGTGTGCAAATAGTGGGTCTTTGTGTGTCTGCAATCCCACCATGCAAATGATAACTTGATACGCATGCTAATGATCTACGGTTATCAATACCAAAGGAAAATGCTAAAGGAAACAAGAATGAACAGCAGTGAAAGCCACACAAAGACCCACTATCCTTTCTGCTTTTACAATTCAACTGTAACTGTAGATTATGAGAAAACCCACAAAAAACTAATTTCTTGACTGGATCTAACATTCAAACGAAGCAAAAGGATTGTGTCAGAGATAAGTCAGCGGGGCTGGCCACCCTGCCTCCACGCTACAGTCAAACTTGGATAGTGGGTCTCTGAAGTGCTTTCACACTGGAAGACAACATTGGGTCCTAAAAAAAAAACAAAACAAAACAAAAAAAAGAAGGATAAAATGAACATAAATTGGAAGAGTGAAACATATGAGTTCTACGGACAAAGACAGAACACCACCAAAAAGGTCAGAAAGGAACGACGAGCGTTCAACTTTCTGAAAACAGGCACCATGAACTTCTCCTCTTGCAGTTTCAGAGTTATAAACACAGCTTTAAATACTTGTGAGCACCTGGCATTGACTCTGAACAACACTTACAGCTGATTCACTTGAAGAAGAAAGTTTCTTCCCAAGGAAGACCTCTGTAATGTACTCCACAACACAAAGTCAACCCTTAAAAGCAATGGCAAAATTCCCTGAGGTTTCAATAGAGTCAGGATTTCTCCTAAGACATCAGAAAATTGAATAACAAATCTAAACTTGCAAAGAAAAGCCTCACTGGAATTTATTCACACCAACACAGAAGAATCAACCTGTTTGACTCAGTCCAAACCCTGAAAGAAATGAAAACCTTTTCCCTAGTAATATGTCTATGAAGCGGGATGTATTACTCACTCAGCATACCAAGGTCTGCACATCAAAAGGCACTGCAAAGTTAGGTTAAAGGCAAATGTATGACACGGGCTGCAGCTGCACACATCTTGGGGATAATCCAGAGACTACTCCAGGATTTCATCACAGAAACTATCACTGCCTGACAGTCACCAGATAGTTTCAGAGATACAAAATGACGATGTCACTGTGAGCTACGGGATTGATTTGATATGTGATCCTTGGTAAAAGGGGGAAATCTCTGAGGCTCTTATGCAAAATCTCAGAATACATCATTAATAGTAATGGAGCAAAAAAAAACTATGTGGACCTGCAACATCAAAACCACTGATACCACAGACCCTATAACCACAAAGAGAATTTACATGGCAGTTGCTAGAGGACTTCAAAACGTGCTGTCCGTGCGCTCGCCATGAGCATGGCAGATCAGAAGTTGTGTTTTCACCCTGAACACCCCTGAAAATCTGCCAGCTTTACTTATTAGTCAGTAGTGGACAGGAATTACTATCTTCTGGGCATGGGCATTCTGAAAATGCAGATCCTTGCCTCATGTCTCTAACGTGTCATGTCTACAAGTGAGGTTTAAGGAGCTAAGAAATAGGTAGATCTAGTGGTATTACTATAAATTTCAAAGCCTGGACCTAAGGAAATTCATGCTATCATCACACAGGCGGTGAGAAAAATCTGTGGAGAGAAGATCTCTCAATCTAACCAACTTTTGCCATTGCACTGGCAGAAGGTAGAGCAGGCAGGTTTAAATAGGGGAAGGAGGTGCTTATCAGGCCAGCAACCACGTATGCAGAGGTAGCTGCATCTGTCTTGCTTTCCTCTGAGGCACCTAAGGGGAGAAAAGTGCAACTGAAGAAAATATAAGGACAAGGCTCCCATGGCTCTTCAGACAAACAGGAAAAAACTGTCTTGCTGAAAAATAAGCAGAGAATACCTGAGAGTGGCTGTTTAAGAGAGATGAAGACTGGCCAAAGTAACAACATTATCTCCAGAGCAGGCCACTGGGAAGAACTGTAACGTGCTAAGTGCACCACGGCTACTCTGCTTTACATATGCCTTGGGATGAAAACCTGGCAGATATGTCCCAGACAGGTGGCAATACACAGGAAGACCTGACCCTGAATGGTTGAGCAAGGACTCAATAAAGAACAGAAGAAGGTGAGATAATGCATATTCCTTTCCTATTTGTATTTTCAAAGCTCCTGGGTATCTTATTTATTCCTTATGATGATTTCTGTGCAAACATTAGAATAACAGCTACTAAAATGTCATTAAAACATAACTAAGTCTAAGCCTCACCAACGCCACTGAGAGCACAACTCTCCAATAATGTGTTCTGCAATGACCAGGAACCAATAGTATTTCAAAGACCTGTTGAACAAGCACCTGTCATTGATTTACTTTTTTCTTCCTCTTGCAGAGACTCTATATGAGGATATGCAGCTGCACCAGCAGGAAAACTGATCTTGTCAGCACAGCTTATTCTGTTCAGAAAGTTTTTTCAGCAGCCTGACTGAAGAAACATCTCCCTTACCTAAGTTTAATCTTTGCTGGGAAAGTTTTCTGTTACAGCTGTAACTACAAAGACCCAGAAAAGACTCTAGATACAAAGGTGGTCCACATAATAGAGTTGAAATTTAAGAGAAAAGCAGAATCTTTATAAGCCACATAGCTATTTAAGTAAACCAAATCTACTTGCTCCCTCTCAAATACCATCACATTTGACCCTCTAGATAAGACAGGGGGAGAAACAACTGTTCTTCAACAGAAACACAGTAATGCTTAAAAACTCTTTAAAAGACAGACAAACTTGTCCAATTATATTGTCACATCTCTAAGCTGATTCCTAGAGGGCCACATCAACTTCTCTAGAATGGGACAACTGCTGAGTGATTTCTCAAGATCACTGTATCTAAATAAGGGCAAAAGAAAATGTAAGGAAATCCAAGGAAGTTTGTAAGGTCAATTAGTTCATATTTAAATCTTTGTCTGGATACAAAAGGATGGTACAGCATGAGCTTACAGCTGAAACAGCTTTGCTCCCTTTCAAATACCAACACATTTGACCCTCTAGATAAGACAGGGGGAGAAACAACTGTTCTTCAACAGAAACACAGTAATGCTTAAAAACTCTTTAAAAGACAGACAAACTTCTTCAATTATATTCTGTCACATCTCTAAGCTGATTCCTAGAGGGCCACATCAGCTTCTCTAGAATGGGACAACTCCTGAGTGATTTCTCAAGATCACTGTATCTAAATAAGGGCAAAAGAAAATGTAAGGAAATCCAAGGAAGTTTTTAAGTTCAATCAGTTCATGTTTAAATCTTTCTCTGGATACAGAAGGATGGTACAGCATGAGCTTACAGCTAAAACAGCTTCCTGACTGAGACTTCACACCTTATGACAGCAGCCCAGCTGCAACCCGTGGAACAGTATCTGCACAGTGCTGTGCTTGAGCGAAGAGGCCATGCTGGTTTCGAGCAGGCTCTGGACTTGGAGTAAGATTTTTTTCCCTGAGGTTTCCAAATGTGGATATTCTAATATCACAAGAGTGGCAAATCCCAGCACAAAACTGACAGATAAGTTAGCTTATTAGGAAAAAAAAAGTTCTTTGAGTATTTCAAATTAAAAATTCAACCTCCTCTTCATTCACCAAAAAGTAGATTCTATTAAGCAAGTGGTAGCAGATCTGCTTCAGAGCAAACACTTCTCAGACAAAAGTTAAATGACAAAGCATGGATAACCTGGTGCACATCTGCTCATGTGCTCATCTGTTCACCTGACTGACCTTTGTCAATATACTTTGAGAGAAGAATTCTGTTCACACAGCCACAGTTTGATGTAGATGGAGATATTTTGACTCCATCAACACCTGAGAAAAAAAAGCTTGTCAATCTACCAAAAAGCCAGGAGGAAAAACTTCATCACAATATTTAAAGTCTCCAAATACAGCTTGGGCTGGGAGCTGCTTCTGTTGGAAATTAGTGGTATGTGTAATCAGCCTGCACTTAATCAAACTCAAGTCGTGTAACTCTAAATGGCAACAGACCTGGTGTGATAAGCTCATTACCTCTGTCACTTTGGAAAATTCAGGCAGTTTTAATAATCAGCCAGATTCTTACATCCATAATCTGTATTTAGTCTGCAGTATTTCTTCATAAATGAGTTTATAAACAAAACAAACCAAAACAAACCTTTCCAAGGGTCATTTTAATAATGCAGCTATGTCTAATCAAAAGAACACTGAAGTTCACTCTAAATTCTGAAGGTTTTGATCTCACAGCCATGCAGGCCAGAGACATTTCCAAAAAAAACCCATCAAATTCAACATGGTAAACACAGAAATGTGAGCACAGATGTAAGAAAACTTTGAGAATGGTGCATTTTGCCCAGGTGCCATAAAAGCTGTACACTCATTACTGGGTTTGTGAAGCCTTCTGCAAGAACACAGTTATGCTGATCAAATATTCAGTGCAAATTGGTCCAAAACATTGGCTATAGGCTATTAAGACTGAACCTCAACCAAGTCTCTGGATCTGTGTCTTTATCCTGAGAAAACTACAAATAATTCCTAGGGAAAAAAAGAGCAAGCAAAGGGCCAAGGCTTCTTATGTCACAGAACCAACTCTGACATCAAGGAATGCTCCTGGACACAGTGATGGCATGGGTTGATATGAATGTTGGTTTTATCACAGTGCCCCAGGATGAGAAGCTGAGGGACTAAAAATGGTGGAAATTTTCTCAGATGAGAGGACCCAAACCCAACTAGGTAGGGGAGATACCAGGCACCTTTACTGTGTTTACATGCAAAAAAGAAAGAGAGGAAATTTTCATTGTCAGACAGGCATATATTCTAGCCTTCAGTTCTCCACCTGCTGCTGCCAATGTTAAGCTTAACATGTGTTTTGATATGCATCTTGTTTCTTAGAACTGGATGAGATCTGGATTGCTAGGAACCAGGACATGCCTACTTACCACAGGACAGTCACTTTATAACCCTTGGGCTCTGTGGTAAAGGTTGGACTTGATGATCTATGAGGTCTCTTCCAACCTTGGTGATACTGTGATACTGTGATAATTCTGGAGTCTCTTTCCTATCCTTTCTATGGTTATTTTTACTTAACTGATAAATGATTTAACCTTATGTTAATGAGGATTACAGCAGACACTTCTTATTTGATAAAACTTGACAAAGTTCTACAATTGAGCACAGTTTGCCTGTGCTGAGGCCCAGACAGCAGCTGTTACAAAACATCAGTGTCTCTAGTGGAAAAGGAACACCTACCAGATGTATTATTTTAGCTCACCCTGCACACCAACTACTACACACTGGCTGGTTGGTAACATGTTCATTGTTTGTAGGTTAAAGTATTTAAAGTACTTAGCACTATAGCAATGTAGTTAAAGAAAGGGAATTTAATGTACCAATAAATTCAGCTGATTCCTGGCGCTCCAAATCCTAACACGAAGCAGAAGAATATCAATGTACTTTGGAAATTAACAGAATTAATTAAAAGAGTTGCTTACACTGTTGACTTGGATCAGAATCTGTGGTCATCTTCACATAGTTTGAGGGGAAGAGACCTGTCACACCATTGATTTCTCCTTGCCACCAGTCAGCGTCATCCTTGTTCAGTACATTAATAAGCTGTCCTTTGGCGAAGCTAAGCTCATCTTCATTGTTTGCCATGTAATCATACATGGCTATCACCTGACACACTGTGAAGAAAGAGCAAACAGAACAGAACACTGTTACACAAGTATTGAGACTGGGTTTGACTGGTTTACACCACCACAGGAAAAAGACAATGATTTCATATACATTCTTACATAACAAAAATGATTTTATCTTGAGGTGGAACTAGCCTGGGTTTTTGTTTGTTTGTTTTCAACTGGGGCAGGCAGAAATCTTGATTTCTATTTTACAGAACCACAGAATCATTTCAGCTGGAGAAGACCATTAAGATCATCAAGTCCAGCCATTATGTAACTCTACCAAGTTAGACCATGTCCTTTAGCACCACATCTCTTTGTCTTTTAAACACCTCGAGGAATGGGGATTCAACCACCTCACCAGGGAGCCTATTCCAGTGTTTGAGAATCCTTTCAGTCAAGAAATTTCTTTTCATATCCAACTAAGCCTCCCCTACTGCAACTTGAGGCCATTTCCTCTCATCCTGTTATTTGTTACTAGGGAGAAAAACCAACACTCACCTTGCTACAACCTCCTTTCAAGTAGTTGCAGGAAATAGTCTCCACTCAGCCTCTTTTTAACCCCAGTTCCCTTGGCTGTTCCTCAGAAGATCTGCTCCTCAGACTCCTCACCAGCTTTTCTGCCCTTCTCTGGACCTACTGCAGCATATCATACCCTTCTTGGGAGTGGGGCCACCAAAACTGAACACAACACTCAAGGCACGGCTTCACCAGTGCTGGGTACAGGGGGACAATCACTTCCTTACTCCTGGTGATCACACAACTGCTGATGCAAGCCAGGATGTTGCTGGCCTCCTTGGCTAACTGAGCACACTGCTGGCTCACATTCATCTGCTTGCTGATCAACACCCCCAGGTGTTGCTCTACTGGGCACCTTTCCAGATGCTTTTTCCCAAGCCTGTAGCCTTGCATGAGGTTGTTGGAACCCAAGTGCAGGGCGCAGCACTTAGCCTTAGTGAATCTCGTACAACTGGCCTATGGTTATGTATTGTTGCACTGGCATAGAGGATTCAGTTAGTACACCATCTACTGACCTTCCCCACATTGTAAAATGTAATGAAGTATCCTTCTTGTGACTTCTACTGGCTTAGAAAAGGAAATGAGTTTGGTTATTTTATGACTGCCAGCTGTGAGAAAAACAGGGCAAAGGCAGAGGAAATGTGCCTTAGCTCACTGTGAGGTGATACTTTAGTCAGAGATGTTTTGTTTGGTAACATCACAGAAACTGCTGTATAAACAAATACTAGGTATGGGGAAAAAAACCCTCAAAATTTAAGCATGAAGAATCCAAAAAGCTCCTTTTCTTTGAAATAATCTAATTTGCACCTGGCCATTTCAATGGACAAAATCTAGGGGAAATTTGCTGCTTAGTCTTCCTCCTTTTAAGGAGCGATGCATGAAATTCCCAAGGTGTTTGCCAAAGACTACCAGTTTTCCCTGGGATTTGCTAGCATTTGGAAGGGGTTCCAAATGAGAATTGTGTGGCTGTTTAGTGGATTCAGCAAAATTCAGAAGTTCTTGCCACAGAAGACAGACTGCTGAGACTCACGAATCTGTGCACTTAAACATCTTTGCATGACTAAGACTTTCTGTTGTGCTAGGGAGAGACCCCTGTGAAGAACTGTTTTGATTAAGCAATTGTGACATTTTACCTTTCTTGGATAGTCTGTCATAAGACTGTGATGGTTTGGGTGTTCCCTGCCCCCCCGCCACTTTGAAATCACCCACACCAGACTCAGCCAGCTCTGGAAATTGAATGAAGCTTGTATTTACAGCTAGCACAATATACAAGCAGATAGTTACAGTATATACAGTTATAGACAGAAATAGACAAGGGAAAAGGGAATACAGAAACTCAACAGCCCTCCCAGAAACCTGAGTCCCCAGGAGGGGCTCCCAACTGCCCCTTCACCTTCCCCCTCCCCCTCTCAACCTTACCCCAGTCCCAAGGAAGAATGGAGGTTCAGCCAGGGGGTTCGGAAGCAAAGTGGGTGAGGTTAGATACAGAGATGCAGCTCGGAGCTCTCCAGCAGGAGAAGTGCTTTTATCTATGTTTTAATTCTTTTTGTACATCTCAGCAAGCCAATGAGTGAGGCAGACATCAGCCTTGTTTTCCTTCCACAGCCTATAATCTAGTCCTTCTCACCAAAACATTCTAGCTAGCTTCAAACTAGCACAAAGACCCAGATTTTGGCAAGGCCTTTACCTTCCACAGACACACCATAATAAGATACAGCCATTAAAGCATAATTATTACGCTAGTTAGGTAGTTCAGATGAATATCTGAACAAGTGAATCAATTACATAAAATACTCTAAATGAAATATGAAGTAATTTTTCTTCACCTGAGGGAGCAGCAGATGTGGTTCTTTCACTGCTCGGACCCAATAATTTCACATGGCTGGCAGGGAACCATCCTTTCTGTCTCTTTTTTCCTCTTGCCTGTAAATGTTTAAAGCAGTTACCACACAATTAAGATATCAAATTGCCTACAGATTGGAAAAAAAAGCAACAAATATGTCATAGAATCATAGAATCAACCAGGTGGAAGAGACTTTCAAGATCATCCAGGCCAACCTAGCACCCAGCCCTAGCCAATCAACTAGACCATGGCACTAAGTGCCTCATCCAGTCTTCTCCCGAACACCTCCAGGGACGGCAACTCCACCACCTCCCTGGGCAGCCCATTCCAATGCCAATCACTCTCTCTGCCAACAACTTCCTCCTAACATCCAGCCTAGACTTCCCCTGGCACAACTTGAGGCTGTGTCCCCTTGTTCTATTGCTGGTTGCCTGGCAGAAGGGACCAAGGCTCACCTGGCTACAACCTCCCTTCAGGTAGTTGTAGACAGCAATGAGGTCAGTTCAGAGCCTCCTCTTCTCTAGGCTAAACAACCCCAGCTTCCTCAGCCTCTCCTCATAGTGCTTGTGTTCCAGGTCTTTCACATTCTTGCTGACAAAAGACAGAAAGTCAGGCTGCCAAATCACAACTGAGTATTAACCAGATCTCAAAAGGAAATAACCTAAACCATAAAAACATCCAATTCAAACAAAGCAGCACCCTGATACATTCTGTCAAATGTATTAAATCAAGGTTTTCAAGAGCAGCTAATTATTTCAGTGCACAATTTAATTGTAGTGGTGAATGTTCTACAAACATTCCACTTATGCATTGTAGCATGAGTCTCTAATGAGATACCCAGAACAGAGCTAACAATTACCATGAGCTGTGTATGAGAACAGGGACCAAAGTATTTGATAATCACTTCCTACCTAGTACAGCATGACAGTGTGAAAAGAATTACCTTCGTTTTACATATTTGCTTTTTTAGTCGCATGGGAGAAGATTATCTCTGCAAACACGGAAGAAAGAAATATACTTTGGAGAGCACAAAAAAATCAGGATGTAAAAGAGTTTAGAATGAAGTAACTGCAGAGTGAGCTCTATTATAACATCAGAAGTAATTCAAAGGCTGGAGAAGAGAAGGCTCGGCTGGGGCCTCATTAATGTCTGCAACTACCTGAAGGGAGGGTGTAGGCAGGTGAGGGTTGGGCTCTTCTGCCAGACAACCAGCAACAGAACAAGGGGACACAGTCTCAAGTTGTGCCAGGGGAGGTCTAGGCTGGATGTTAGGAGGAAGTTGTTGTCACAGAGAGTGATTGGCATTGGAATGGGCTGCCCAGGGTGGTGGTGGAGTCACCGTCCCTGGAGGTGTTCAAGAATAGATCGGATGAGGCACTTAGTGCCATGGTCTAGTTGACTGGCTAGGGCTGGGTGATAGGTTGGACTGGATGAGCTTGGAGGTTTCTTCCAACCTGGTTGATTCTATGATTCTATGAACAGCAATCTTCAAAATAAACTAGATTTCAACTACTTCCAAAATCTCCTCTTCTTTACAATTTAATGCCCTACCAATTAAATCCTAACCAATTATTTTAGCTGTCAGTGTACCTCTTCCCTCTCCCATGCACGTGTTCATCAATTGTTCACTCTTTTCAGTGGTTAAAAAAATGAAAACAAATAAAACCCCCAAACAAACCAAAACCCAACACAGAAAAAAATGAAAACAAAAACCCCCAATCAAACCAACCAAAAAACTGAAGCAACCCAAGGTTTAATTAGTTTTCCCCTTAATATTGTTTACAGCTAGATGAAACTATCTTTCTAGCCAGCTTTCAGAACACCATACTTAGGTGTGTTTTCTTAAACTAAACCCACTATCACTTCCTGCTCATTCATCAAGTCACAATTACTTCTCTTTCAATAACTACCTGCAACTCTCCTTGCCACCATCCACTGGCATTTTTCTTCAGAATCAGAATTAGCTGCCCTGGAGCAAGACTAAGCTGTTCAGTTCCTGATGCAGCATAGGCAGTCGTAACCTGAGCAATTTCTGAAAAGATATAAATTAATTGAATTTGTTATTTTTTCATTACAGTAAGAGCTAGAGCCACAGAAACATTCTGGTATGCATCTTGCAGCTAAGCACATTAGCTACCATTAAAACTTTACTATGATATTAAACATGCGTAGTCACATAAGAAACAGTCTTGGATGTTAAAAAGTTACCACACTTACCTGGTTTCTTATTTACTGTTCCAGTTTTGCCAGCATTGCCAGAAGCCTACAAAGACACAACAATCCCCTTTTAATGTGCAATGAAACCAGCAGAATTTATACCAGTTTTAAGTATATGGACATGAAACCACGTGAAGATTTTCATTTTGAGCCCATAGTTAACTAAATACTATCCTGTACAGAGCAAGAGACAATGTGATACTGTGATCTAACACTCAAGTTACCTGGGCTTTTCTTTTCTACCAAGCACTTCAACCTCTGCTTAAAACCACTGTTGGCACCAATACTAGTAATACAATAACATCTAGAGAAAGCATCATGCATTAATTCTCAGTATACAAACTCACTTCTTGATCCTTTGGTTTGACATAATTGGAGGGGAAGATTCCAGTTCTGCCATCAATGCTCCCAGTCCACCATTCTCCTTCCTTCTGGGTCACTAGGATTTCCTCACCTTCTATGAAAGTCAAGTCACCAGGCTCAGTGCTTGAATATGAATAGAGGGCAACGTACTCTGTGAAAACAGCAGGCATAAAGGAGACAAGTTTCAGAAAGGAGGATGCAACATCAGATGTAACTGCAGGAAAGTACATCAGATGCAACTGAAGGTATCTCTTATCATTGTTCATCAGTGTGTTCATAACATGGATTGTGTCTTCACAAGTTTATGACTCAATCTACCTACTTGCTTGGTTGTAATCACATCTCACCTCATGCTTACAGCTCTGAATTACAGACACACAACTTTGTACAGACAGATTAACTTGGCACGGGGAGAGCTACTATCCTATGATAATCCCGCAGATCAGCAGAGGTCTGTAGACTGCAGCTTGAAAACTGATCTCTTGCATTAAGTATTCCACTTTACCTCTGTGTTTCACCCAAAGCATGGAAATTCCACACCTAAACCTGATTAAAACCATTTTTACCTGACTAACCTAGCAAAAATGAGAAACACAAGTGGTAGTGGAATACAGTTGGGAAAGCAAGCATGGAGCTACACTAGATGGAAGTGCTTTGAAAGTGCTTCCCATGATTTTTTCTCCAGTAATATTTGTTTTATTTACTGCCTACTGATTAAAAGGGAATGATCCACACTTAGGAGACTTGAAATCACTTCTGTGTCTCTACAGTATACTGCAATACAGTAGAAAACAGTAAGAAGAGAACTCAGCTTATGAGATATATTTTTCAGAAATAAACTAGTGCTTGAGCAAAAATAGTAAACCCAAAACTCAGGCCTGTGCTCAATCCAAATTAGTACTAAGTTTTATTTAAGTTCTTGGTTTAGAACTTGCAAAACAGTAGGTCAACGTTTGCACTGTATCTTTTGGACAAACATTAAAAGGCCTGATTAGGAGCTTTTCACACATTTAAGCTTATTCACATGCCATTAAAGCAAAATCAAACTGCATCATTCAGTAGCACATTTTATACTGTCTTACCTTCTCCTGCTGCATAAGACTGCGTGTTAGGCTTTTTGTTTACAGCTGCATAAATAGCTTCTGGTCTGCAAAAAGAGTGAGAAAAAAAAAAGACTGAGTAACTCAAAGGCTGATTAAGAACAAATCTCTTGATTAGGATGAGATGAAGCTCAATTTTGTTATCTCAAAATTGGTATTGGCTGTGAAGTAATTGCAAAGATTTTCCTGACTGTCAAACAGTGACAGGTATTAATTAAGATATGAATGGCACCCAAGAACATACCAGTTAAAAAAAAAAGGAATGTGATAAAAGATGAGAAGTTATGTTCACAAATTAATGCTATCCAAATCAAAACTTCTGTCTAAATTCTCTCCTTCTAGACAACTTACATAACACATAAAAAGAACTATTCACACACAATGGTGTGACCATCCCAGCAGCAACCAAGCTTTGAATTGCTATCTGAATAGCTATCTTGCAGCATTACAATGGAAATAATGATCTCTCTGAGTAAAGAAAAATATGTTATTTCTACAAGATGTGCCTTAGGAGCTTGCACTCATGTGGCCACTTGGAAAATTGGCACCCTGAGGCAGAACACAACTACACTGCAAGAGAGCTGACTTGGTAATGAGCCAAAATAAAGCTTGGCACCAGACGAACAATCAAACACCACTGATTTTTCACAGCACTCAGCCTTGGAAGTCTCTATTGACACAGTTGTGAGCCAAACATTACTTGGCTTGTCAGAATTAAATAAGAAAAGCATAAACCAGCATGGCATAAATTGGAAATGGTATTTATACCCTTCACTTTGAAGCACTGCAGGAATTTTGTACTCTGCATCGCCTCTTTTGTTGAATGAAAGAAGAATAAACGTCGTACTTACTCCTCTTTCTTGATTTCACTCCCAGGTAAGAGCTTGACATATGATTTTGGAAACCAACCCCTTCCTCCATGTACCTCTCCAAACCACCAGTTTTCCTGCTGCTCCAGGACAGTAATGATATCATTTTTGGAGAAATTCAAGTGGTTATCTTTTTTTGCAGTCCAAGAGCAAAGTGCTTGTGCTTTTAAGTTCTCGACAGGCTGTCCCTGTTAGGACAGAAGTGGAGGATGTTGATTGACCACACTACCCCAGACTGGTGCAAGAGTTATAAGCAAACAAACACTGATGTATGTTTTATTGAAGTTCAAGCAACTTCATTGCTAAGAGATGGTTGGATTTAAAGAAAATAACTTAATGATTGAGAAACAATCTTTCAATTCTGCTTTGTATTTGTAGAAATAGATTCTGTGTTTAATTACAAGTGAAAATTGGTTTTGAACTATCAAGTGCCTTGAGCACAGCCCTACGAGGAGAGGCTGAGGGAGCTGGGATTGGTTAGCCTGGAGAAGAGGAGGCTCAGGGGAGACCTCATTGCTGTCTACAACTACCTGAGGGGTGGTTGTGGCCAGGAGGAGGTTGCTCTCTTCTCTCAGGTGGCCAGCACCAGAACAAGAGGACACAGCCTCAAGCTACGCCAGGGGAAATTTAGGCTTGAGGTGAGGAGAAAGCTCTTCCCTGAGAGAGTCATTGGATACTGGAATGGGCTGCCTGGGAAGGTGGTGGAGTCGCCGTCCCTGGAGCTGTTCAAGGCAGGATTGGACGTGGCACTTGGTGCCATGGTCTAGCCTTGAGCTCTGTGGTAAAGGGTTGGACTTGATGATCTGTGAGGTCTCTTCCAACCTTGGTGATACTGTGATACTGTATACTGCAATAGTCTTATTATGTCCATCTACACTAACAGAGCATTCAGGCTACCTTCTAGCCTGTTCAGGGCACCCAGTATTAGAAAAATTCTGGTTCGTTTTGGTTTATTTTTCAATCAGTTTCATTAATACAGATCTAAAATACACTAAGTTTTCCTGTCTCACACAATATACCTGTCCATGAACGGGTGAAACAGATCCAGGGGACACAGTGCGAGTAAAAGCCGATTTCTGTTGCCATGCTGTATTAACATTCAGGCTAGAAAAAGGTATGTTTTGGTAATCAGATTCTTCTGCAGATTTACTTGGAGAAAATGGTCTGCAAATTGAACACAGGCATACTTAGCACATGACAGTGTTTATTTAAACAGCACCTCAAGCAGAGTAACAGATAGTCTATAGAATGCGAAGTAAACTATCACTTAACATTTCCAAGCTAAGAATTTCATGTAGGTTCTCCAATAAGTCTTCTGCATTGATATTTTAAAGACAACAAATGAAGCTACAGCACATCATGTGTTGGCTAAACTTAAAAGAAGCAATTTAAAACATAAACACAACAAAAAACTCACTCTGAAGCAGCTGAGGTAGTAGATAAAGATACTGTAGGAGGAAGTAAGGCCTTCTTAGGAGATAAAGATTTTTCTTCTGCTGCTAATTTTTCTACATAATTGCATGGAAACCAACCAAAATGTCCCTGAAAACTCCCATAAAGCCAACCAGGCTCTCCCACAGTTTTTTCATCAACCTATGGACAGGAGGATAAACACAAAGAAAACACAATTAGCAGCATGAAACAAACAGGAGTATCTAGTACATCAGCACCTGCTGGCCCTCTGAATTGAAACGTGTGAACAGCACCCACAAAAGGAGCAGCACTTTCATTTTCTTCCCTTTCAAAACTAAACTGATTTTGTCCTGTTCAAGAAACACAGTAATGATGCAATGACACTATTTTTAGACATGGGCAGGGACATGCCTCAAAGGCAAACAAGCCCTGAACATGCACACTGAGGAGCAGTACCTGGATCCACCCTGGCTTGCCAAAAACTACACTGCACTGTGTTGTACTTTGCCAAATGGGCAGCCAAGAGGCAGTGTCTGATGAGCCGAGCAGTGTGGAGAAAAAAAACTGCTGCATTTCTGCACACAGATATAAATAACTCTGTCATCTAATCATACTTAAAACACATCTCAAAAATGTGTAGTAAGTAACAGTGGAAGCACAGAGCATACCTAAATATTTGTAGCAATACTGAATCATAGAATCAAGCAGGTTAGAAGAGACCTCCAAGCTCATCCAGTCCAACCTAGCACCCAGCCCTAGCCAGTCATCTAGGGCATGGCACTAACTGCATCATGCTGCAAAGTGGAAAATTTGTCCAAACTAACTAAACTTTAGCAGCTTATCAAGTACCATCAGCTAGTTAGCATAGCTGAGGTTTGGAGAGAGAGGCAGAGGCATTTGTCAGCTTATTTCTAAAATAACTTATCAGTAGTTAAATGACACAGTTAATTATATCTGAGAAGGAAGCCAAAACAAAACCTACTTCTCTTGTTCCCTCTTCCATGCTTCACTGGTATAAACTTTAACTACTTAACACTAAACCAGAAGGCTAATACTTAAGTGTTTTTCTATTTTGTAGCACATCACTTTGTGTATTTTTATAACCTATTTATACTGCTTATAGTCTGAATGAGGAGGAACCATTCATATTCATGTATTATTTGGACATCAGCTGCATTACCACAGCTGTAAATCAATTTTCCCAAGTTCATTCACATGAATGCAGTAAGATGCACACTGACAAGTGACAGAATTACAGGAATTAACACATATTTCAACTGAGAAGATAGAAGACATATCCAAACCTTATGGTCCTGCTGTAATACTGTAGTTAGCACATTCACCTGAAACCAGAAATCCGCTACAAAGAATGGACACAGGATAAAGTGCTGCAGGTATCTGCCTGAGAGAGCATTTATAAAGCACCAGCCAACAACAGGCAGAGGTTTATGCTAACAATACATTAGAAGATGGTATTAAGATTCAGAAGAACCTTTCACATCTGCTTGTTAAATAATGAGTTTGTTTAATTTTAATTCAAGTGGCACTAATTAATAATTTATGCCTCTGCTTACTACACTTGTATTTCAGGCAGACACTCAAGAGGCCATGCAGAACAAACTGTGGCAACTATAGGGACATGGTTTAGTGGTGGACTTGGCAGTGCAAGGTTAACAGTTGGACTTGATAACCTTAAAGGTCTTTTCCAACTTAAATGATCCTATGATTCTGGATCATTCCTGCTCTACTCATTTCAAAACGTTTATGTTAAGCATTCACTACTGTTCTAAATTGATTCTTGTTACCTCTAGGACGTATAAGATCCAATAAAGATTTTTAGCTGAACTCTAATATAAATTTTGAGTAGCCTTAAAATACATGAACATAACAATTTTGAGACTTAAAATCTTGTGTATCTCCAGACTGGGGGAAAGTGGGGTGATTTTTGCAAGTTAAACACGAATGGCAAATCTTACCTGAATTATATCCCCCGTATTAAAGCTCATTTCATCATGGTTCCTTGCTTCAAAAGGATATAAAGCTCTGTAATTTACAAAGGCAACTGAATTCCTAGACTCTGAGGCACTAACTGCATTGCCTGAAAGGGTAAGAAAACTAGTTAACATTTTAATGCAGCTGGAAGATATGCACTTGGTTGGAGACTCATCACTCTAAGCAACAGGTATAAACACGAAAAGAGAACAGTTCTTGACCCAGACACTAGGAAAGTCTGAGAGGAGATAACTAGTTCCAGCAGGCTGACAAGATGCACACAATACAAGAGTTTAACATGCTAATCAGATTAAGCAGGCAATGAAATTTCTTATCCACTGAAGCAAAACACAGACTCTTTTATAGTCTCATCAAACTGCTCTGGCTATGTCAATGTTTTAACCTAGTCTCATTTAACAATTTAACAACTATAATTTTCCAAACTGGAAAAAAGATACCATTGCTACAACAGTAAGGGCTCAGTTATGAGGGTTCTGCACTTTGGCCACAACAACCCCAAGCAGCGCTATAGGCTGGGGACTGAGTGGCTGGAGAGCAGCCAGGAGGAAAGGGACCTGGGGGTACTGATAGCTAGTAAGCTAAAGATGAGCCAGCAGTGTGCCCAGGTGGCCAAGAGAGCCAATGGCATCCTGGCCTGCATCAGGAACAGTGTGGCCAGTAGGACAAGGGAGGTTATTCTGCCCCTGTACTCAGCACTGGTCAGGCCACACCTTGAGTACTGTGTCCAGTTCTGGGGCCCTCAATTCAAGAGAGATGTTGAGGTGCTGGAACATGTCCAGAGAAGGGCAACAAAGCTGGTGAGGGGCCTGGAGCACAAATCCTATGAGGAGAGGTTGAGGGAGCTGGGCCTGTTTAGCCTGGAGAAGAGGAGGCTCAGGGGTGATCTTATTACTGTCTACAACTACCTGAAGGGGCATTGTAGCCAGGTGGGGGGTGGCCTCTTCTCCCAGGCAACCAGCAATAGAACAAGGGGACACAGTCTCAAGTTGTGCCAGGGGAGGTATAGGCTGGATGTTAGGAAGAAGTTCTTCACAGAGAGAGTGATTTCCCATTGGAATGGGCTGCCCAGGGAGGTGGAGGAGGCACCGTCCCTGGGGGTCTTCAAGCAAAGCCTGGATGAGGCACTTAGTGCCATGGTCTGGTTGATTGGATAGGGCTGGGTGCTAGGTTGGACTGGATGATCTTGGAGGTCTCTTCCAACCTGGTCGATTCTATGATTCTATGATTCTATGATTCTATGATTCTATGATTCTATGATTTTACTTTGACATCTAAAATACCACACTTTCTAGGTTTTTTTGCATCTGTGTTCTCTAAGTCTGTGGATGATGTTCCCAACAGTGAATGCTTTACAAGCTATAGGTGAGGCATGCAACCATCCTTCTGCACTGTTCTCAGTTGGATCTTCCTGAACCCAGTGATAAAAATGGCTAATAAAAACTGACAGGAACTAAGGATAGAACTGATCAAAACTGCCTTTAGCAAAAATATTGTTAAACTCGTTATTTTTTCAAAGTCCCACTAGAGTCAGGTTGACTTCAGTTCTTTCATTTTTAATGCACAAATAAACCAGATTTTGCTGCTGATAAATCACTATGTCAAGCATTACAGTATCACAGTATCACAGTATTATTAGGATTGGAAGAGACCTCACAGATCACCAAGCCCAACCCTTTACCACAGAGCTCAAGGCTAGACCATGGCACCAAGTGCCACGTCCAATCCTGCCTTGAACAGCTCCAGGGACAGCGACTCCACCACCTCCCCAGGCAGCCCATTCCAGTGTCCAATGACTCTCTCAGGGAAGAACTTTCTCCTCACCTCCAGCCTAAATTTCCCCTGGCACAGCCTGAGGCTGTGTCCTCTTGTTCTGGTGCTGGCCACCTGAGAGAAGAGAGCAATCTCCTCCTGGCCACAACCTCCCCTCAAGTAGTTGTAGACAGCAATAAGATCACCCCTGAGTCTCCTCTTCTCCAGGCTAACCAATCCCAGCTCCCTCAGCCTCTCCTCGTAGGGCTGTGCTCAAGGCGTCTCCCCAGGCTCGTCGCCCTTATGACCTACACATCCACTCAACACTGAGCAAAGATCCTCTGTATTGACATTCTGCTTTAATGTCAAAAAGTGCAGGCCTTATGAAGAAGCTACAACATTACTGTTTCCAGCCTCTATGATTTGCTGGCCAAGATCACTGCAAGATTTGTCATCAGTCACAGATACTGAAAACTGATAGACCAAATCTAAGTTAATAGGATGATTTCTAATTAACTAAACCAACAAACACTCTCAGGTTATTTTATTTCCACTGATGGTTTAGACAATAAGCCTGCCATAGTGTCACAACAACAATGCATTTGAAGAACAGGTAATGCTCAGGGTAAAAATAATTGTTAGAGCAAAAATATAACAGACTAAGATTACCTTCATCTTTCCAGGGTGGCTTATGACTTTTACCATCTATTGGTTTCAACAGATCTGCAAACTTCTCATGTATGTTTAATTTTGAAGTGGGTTTCTCCACTTCTTGAAAGTTGTTTGCTTCCTTTATCTTCTTTTTGTCTTCATTCTCCTTACGTCTTTCTTCAGCTTCTTTTGCAATTTGTTCTTGTTTTCTTTTATCTTCTTCCAGTTGCCTCTGCCTTTGTTGTTCTGTTTCCTTCAAGATGGTGCCTTGCCTGTTTCTCTCCCCCTCTGCATGAAGTTGTTTATTTTCTTTTTCTCTCATCAAGGCAGCTGTTTCTTCAGCTTTCAGCTTCTCCTGAACTTTTCCCTGCATTCGTTCTTCCTCCAATCGCTTCTTTTTCTCCTCCTCTTCCCGTCGGATATTTTCCTGCCATCGGTTTTCTTTCTCCCGTTTTGCCTTCCTGGAAGTAAGAAAGAGAGGGGTGGGAAAACATTCAGGTAAGAATGAAGGAGATCATGTTCAGAGTAGCTGAGTGCGCTTTAAGTAAAACTGTGCCTATTTTTCTCTCTAGACGAACTCCACAGAAGATCATCCCTGGGCCATGCACCCGTCTCTCTCTGCGACTGAGGGTAATATGATCCCAGTTCTTTTCCTTCCCTGCTTCTTCTCTTCTTCTCCATCATTCTCTTTATCTCTCTCTCTCCCCCTTCTCTCTCTCTGGGCTCCTCAATTCGGGAGAGATGTTGGGGTGCTGGAGCGTGTCCAGAGAAGGGCAACGGAGCTGGTGGGGGGCCTGGAGCACAGCCCTGTGGGGACGGGCTGGGGGAGCTGGGGGTGTGCAGCCTGGGGAGGAGGAGGCTCAGGGGGGACCTCATTGCTGTCTGCAACTACCTGAGGGGAGGTTGTAGCCAGGTGGGGGTTGGTCTCTTCTGCCAGGCAACCAGCAGCGGAACAGAGGGACACAGTCTCAAGTTGTGGCATGGGAAATATAGGCTGGATGCTGGGAGGAGGTTGTTGGCGGAGAGAGTGATTGGCATTGGAGTGGGCTGCCCAGGGAGGTGGTGGAGTCTCTGTCCATGGAGGTGTTCAAGAGAAGCCTGGCTGGGGCATTTAGTGCCATGGTCTAGATGACTGGCTAGGGCTGGGTGCTAGGTTGGCCTGGATGATCTTGGAGGTCTCTTCCCACCTGGCTGATTCTGTGATTCTCTCCCTCTGTTTTGCCCAACTTTATCCTTTAGTACTGTAAGGGTCCCAGAGCACTGGAACAAGCTCCTCAGGGAGGTTGTGGGGTCTCCTCTGGAGACTTTCAAGGCCTGTCTGGATGTGTTCCTCTGTGATCTGTGTGTCCTGGAAGTCCTGTGTACCCCTAAATTCCTCTCTCTCTGTGGCTTGAATGGGAGGGGGAAAGCTGCCTGGTCCCCCTTGTCGCCTCCCCGCAGGCATGAAGGCAGTGAGCAAAGGGGTCCTGCCCGCACAAGGAGTGCCCTGTGCAGTGCCCGCGCTGGGATCGAGCCGGGATTGGCTGTGCGCTTCCGCGCCTAAGGTGTGGTAACTCTGCTCTTTGTCTAGCGAGGGTATAAATATTGGGGTCTTCCTGCCTTTGGGGTTCCTGCCTTGGATTTCATCCCTGCCTAGACATTCATGTTTGCCTGAGAGTTCGTTTGCAGACCGTCTGGAGAGAAGAAAACAACAGTAGCACCTTACACAGCAAGAATCAAACCCTAGAAACTGTCTTCTTAATCACTGAAAGAAAGGCAAACACAACTAGTTGGCAACAAGACCACAAGAAACCAAGAACTGAGAAAAGTGCCTGAGTCAAGGCTGGGCTGAGCAACACCTGGACTATGAATGTGAAGGGATGGTCCTCTCAGACATGCATTTGAATTTTCTCACTGTCCTCCTAAAAAACTGACCCAAATTTACTAATGTTTTAGACCATAAGCCTGCCACTCACCCAGATTTCAAGATCAACATGGGAATCATAGAATCATAGAATCAACCAGGTTGGAAGAGACCTCCAAGATCATCCAGTCCAACCTATCACCCTGCCCTAGCCAGTCAACCAGACCATGGCACTAAGTGCCTCATCCAGGATTTTCTTGAAGACCCCCAGGCACGGTGCCTCCACCACCTCCCTGGGCAGCCCATTCCAATGCCAATCACTCTCTCTGGGAAGAACTTCTTCCTAATATCCAGCCTATACCTACCCCGGCACAACTTGAGACTGTGTCCCCTTGTTCTATTGCTGGTTACCTGGGAGAAGAGGCCACCTCCCACCTGGCTACAATGCCCCTTCAGGTAGTTGTAGACAGTAATAAGATCACCCCTGAGCCTCCTCTTCTCCAGGCTAAACATCCCCAGCTCCCTCAACCTCTCCTCATAGGGTTTGTGCTCCAGGCCCTTCACCAGCTTTGTTGCCCTTCTCTGGACATGTTCCAGCACCTCAACATCCTTCTTGAACTGAGGGGCCCAGAACTGGACACAGTACTCAAGGTGTGGTCTGACCAGTGCTGAGTACAGGGGAAGAATAACCTCCCTTGTCCTGCTGGCCACACTGTTCCTGATGCAAGCCAGGATGCCATTGGCTCTCTTGGCCACCTGGGCACACTGCTGGCTCATCTTCAGCCTACTATCTACCAGTACCCCCAGGTCCCTTTCCTCCTGGCTGCTCTCCAGCCACTCTGTCCCCAGCCTGTACTGCTGCTTGGGGTTGTTGTGGCCAAAGTGCAGAACCCTGCACTTGGCCTTCTTCAATCTCATCCCATTGGCCTCTGCCCACCTATCCAGCCTGGCCAGGTCCCTCTGCAGGGCTCTCCTACCTTCCAACAGCTCCACACCTGCTCCTAGCTTGGTGTCATCTGCAAACTTACTGATGCTGGACTCAATCCCCTCGTCCAGGTCATCAATAAAGATATTGAACAGGACTGGGCCCAGCACTGATCCTTGGGGAACACCACTGGTGACAGCTGCCAACTGCATGTGGCACCATTCACCACCACTCTCTCAGCCCTGACATCCAGCCAGTTCCTGATCCAGCACAGAGTGAATCTGTCCAAGCCATGAGCTGCCAGCTTGGCTAGGAGCTTCTTGTGGCAGACAGTGTCAAAGGCTTTGCTGAAGCCCAGGTAGACTCCATCCACAGCCTTCCCCACATTCACCAGGCAGGTAACCTGATCATAAAAGGAGATCAGGTTGGTGAGGCAGGACCTGCCCTTCCTAAACCCATGCTGGCTGGGCCTGATCCCTTGGCCATCCTGTAGGTGCTCTGTGATGGCACCCAAGATTACCTGTTCCATGACCTTGCCTGGCACTGAGGTCAGGCTCACAGGTCTGTAGTTTTCTGGCTCCTCCTTACGACCCTTCTTGTGAATGGGTATCAAGCAGTAAATACATTTCCTATTGTCTCAAGTATGAATCTCATAACTGGACATACATGACAAAAAAATCACAGTATCACAGTATCACCAAGGTTGGAAGAGACCTCATAGATCATCAAGTCCAAAATAGTATCTATTCAGTTAGAAGTACTTCTAAGGAAACAGGTTAGATCTTTTGAAGGCCAGCAAAACAGAAAACAGAAGGCATTTTTTAACTGTGTGAGCATTATCTATTAAAGGAGCTAAAAATCTTACTAGGGAAAGTGGCTACTTGGTTTACCTTTAAAGCAGATAAAAACAGATTGGAAAGGGATAATTCAAATCATCCTAATAAAATGTTTTCTCTAAGACCACTTGCTAGGATGATTTCTTGCTGATAAGATCCCCTGCTTATTGAAGTCAGTGTCTTTTGCTTCAAAAACTGCAATGCTGATACATTAGGACACGGTACCTTGCAGCCTCATCTTCCAGTCGCTTTTTCTGTACAAGTTCAGCTCTTCTTTTTTCTACCTCTCTTATTTTGTCATGTTTGATCCTGTGAAGCTGCTCCAAGGCTAACTGCTGTGTGTTGTAACTTTCTCTCAGGTCCTAAGGAAGAAACACAATGAAGTACATCAAAAGGAACAAAGACAGTCTTTTGAAAGCATCCAGGCATTTTAATGCTTTGTGAACCAAGTTTTCACAGTATCACAGTATCATCAGGGTTGGAAGAGACCTCACAGATCATCAAGTCCAACCCTTTACCACAGAGCTCAAGGCCAGACCATGGCACCAAGTGCCACGTCCAATCTTGCCTTCAACAGCCCCAGGGATGGCGACTCCACCACCTCCCTGGGCAGCCCATTCCAGTGTCCAATGACTCTCTCAGGGAAGAACTTTCTCCTCACCTCCAGCCTAAATCTCCCCTGGCACAGCCTGAGGCTGTGTCCTCTCGTTCTGGCGCTGGCCACCTGAGAGAAGAGAGCAACCTCCTCCTGGCCACAACCACCCTTCAGGTAGTTGTAGACAGCAATAAGGTCACCCCTGAGCCTCCTCTTCTCCAGGCTAACCAATCCCAGCTCCCTCAGCCTCTCCTCGTAGGGCTGTGCTCAAGGCCTCCTCCCAGCCTCGTCGCCCTTCTCTGGACACGCTCAAGCATCTCAATGTCCCTCCTAAACTGGGGGGCCCAGAACTGAACACAGCACTCAAGGTGTGGTCTAACCAGTGCAGAGTACAGGGGCAGAATGACCTCCCTGCTCCTGCTGGCCACACCATTCCTGATGCAGGCCAGGATGCCACTGGCTCTCTTGGCCACCTGGGCACCCTGCTGGCTCATGTTCAGGTGGGTATCAATCAGCACCCCCAGATCCCTCTCTGTCTGGCTGCTCTCCAGCCACTCTGACCCCAGCCTGTATCTCTGCATGGGGTTGTTGTGGCCAAAGTGCAGCACCCTGCACTTGGAGCTATTGAACCCCATCCCCTTGGACTCTGCCCATCTGTCCAGGCGGTCAAGGTCCTGCTGCAGAGCCCTTCTGCCCTCCAACCCGGTCACATCTGCCCCCAGCTTAGTGTCACCTGCAAACTTGCTGATGACTGACTCCATGCCCTCATCCAGATCATCTATGAAGATGTTAAAGAGGATGGGGCCCAGCACTGATCCCTGAGGGACACCACTAGTGACAGCTGCCAGCTGGATGTGGCACCATTCACCACCACTCTCTGGGTCCGGCCCTCCAGCCAGTTCCTAACCCAGCACAGGGTGTTGCCATCCAAAGTTTTATTGCCATCCAAGTTTTATTGCAAATGGACCAAGTAATTTAAGTTATTAATAGTCCTTGGAGGTCACTGTAAAGAAAGCCAAATAAACAGACATATAAAAGTAAATGGCAGGTTTGCAAAGTCTCTAACTTAGGTTTAGAAAGAGCCCTTCCAGTCATACAGCTACTGGAAATGGCAAATATGACAAAGAAATAGGGAAGATATATAACTGAGTCTTCAAACACAACATTAAGGACATAGAAGGGAATCAAGCCTATTTTAAATAAACCAAAGGAGGCAGACTTCAACTGAAAGTCAGCACAATGTCATCAACCTGAGAATGCATCCCTTCATTAGGGTGCTCATCTTTGTGATGCTTTCTGAGTGATCAGTCTCATATTTGAATAGAACTTGACAAAAAAAGAATACCTCTATAAAAAACAGCCAGCAGGCTTACAAATGTGGCTGGCCTTAGCCTAAACACTGCCTCACACTATTCACTAGCGGAAGAGTATTCCCCTATTTGTAAACTTCACTATTCTACTCCTTTTCTTTTGTTTCAATTCCTAGTCCAGCTCTCTCTGATGACAAACTTTATCACAGCAGAAAATCAGTGAGAATTTCTGGGATGACTAAATTTGCAGTAGAAAAAAAACATGCAGGGATAAAATCGCTTCAGATTGTACTTCATCGTGTTACAAAGCTTCTGCAAGAGACTTTCTTGTGAGTCCTACTGATACACACTGAGCAATCAGAGGATCACAGAATCATTGCAGTTGGAAAGGATCTTTAAGATCACTGAGTTCATGCATTACCTAACTCTATGCTGTATACCATACTCTGGTACAACAGGTATAGCCTGACTTTTTATATCTGATCTCATAAATGTAAATAAAGCAGTTAAGATAGAGTCTCACTGCAATATGTACCTCAACCAATAATCTTGTTGACTAAGACATACTGTGCAATTGACTTGAAATGTTGGAGTCATTCAAAGTCTCTGTAGCAACAAACTACATCAAGCAACTGGCTACCATTTTCCCCCAAGCATATTCAGCTGAGAATATTTTTTCTTCTTATTTTGCATGGAAATTGAAGACCACTGTGGAAACATACCTGCATTATAAAAACTCTCCTATCTTTGATTTATGGCCAGAAAAACCCTTATGCAAAATGGAAAAGTCAGTTAAGTAATTGTGATTATTTAGTGTTGTTTACTCAGAAACTATTCTCAAAAACTTCTGACCCCAGCAGACAAAAACAGCAAATTGGTTTTAGTATCAGGTTAAGCTGGAAGTGTAATAGCATTCTGCTTGCTATGTCATACCACATATGTCATATTATGGATATTGATGTTACTTCTAGACTTGAAACTTAGAAAGAGCTCATATACCTGACTCACAGCTTAAGATGTATGGATACAGTTCAAGAACAACAGATGGAAAAGTGGCAGAAATCACTATTTCCATCTAAGGCAGTATACATTTGATTGACATTAACCTTAACTGAAAAAAAAGAAGTATCTGGGCCAAACAACCTAGTAAACACAGACTACTAAGAAATAAAATGGGTTTCAGTAGTTTGCAGTTTGGATTTCTAAGCAGGTAAGAAAAAGTTCAGTATTTAAGAGAATATAAAAGCCAGCAGAAAGAAAAAGGGCCTACCTATTTTCATTAGGGGAAAATTATTTAATAGAAGTTGTATTTCCAAACAGAAAAGGATTAAGCAGAGAAAAATTGCAAAATAATAAAAAACCAAAAGAGCCAAAGATTAGAAAATAACCTTAAGTAAGAGGAAGAGGTTGTTGAGACAGCTTAGCAGAGACAAAAGGCACTGAAGAACAGAATCATCCATATTCTCACACTGTAAGATAAGGTAGATAAAAAGCCAATTAATCTTTGCACTATATTTTGAAAAACATATTTTAGGGGAGACTGTACTGTGGATGCAGCCACTGAACACAGCAAGCCATGCAATAAACAATTAAAGCTGTACTTTATATGTAGCCACTCTCAGTAAAGAGAATAAACTCATTTATTGCTCACGAATTTTGTGTTCTTTTTACTGGAGAGTGCAGACCCTCAAGGCTGGCCCAGCATAAATCCATTAAGTAAGGATAAAGGTCACATCAGTGCCACTAGGAGTAAGCTGGTAAAAAAAGTTAAGTGGATGCATGATGTCCTGCCAGAGAAGCTGCACATGTTTATAGGCAAGTCAAGAGCTACCTCAGAAATAAAAATGCCTGCAAGGCCATTGGTAAATCCTTCTACATTCTACACTAATAAGTAAACTATCCTTACTCTTAGGATAATACCTGTCTGCTATCAGATCTTGGAGTCATGGAATAGAACCACAGAAATTTTGGTTGGAAAGGATTTCTGAGATTGAGTCCAACCATTACATAACTCTACTAAGTCTGGTGCTAAACAATGTCCCTTAGTGCCACATGTCTGCTCCTTTTCAACACCTCCAGGGATGGGGGTTCACCATCACTCTGGGGAGCCTCTTCTAGTGTATGATAACCCCTTTGGTCAAGAATTTTCTTGTAATATCCAATCTAAACCTCTCCTGCTGCAGCTTGAGGCCATTTCCTCTTATCCTGTAATTTATTACTAGGGAGAAGAGACAAATGACCACCTTATTACAACCTCCTTTCAGAGAGTTGTAGAGAGCAAGAAGGTCTCCCACCAGCCTCCTTTTCTGCAGGCTAAACAACCTCAGTTCCCTAAGACGCTCCTCAGATGATCTGTTCTCCAGACCTGTCAACAGTTTCATTGTCCTTCTCTGGACTTGTGCTAGTGCCTCAATGTCTTTTCTTGTAGTGACAGCCCCAAAAATGAACACAGCACTCCAAGTGTGACCTTACCAGTGCTGAGCACAGGAGGACAATCACTTCCCTGGTCCTGTTGGTCACACAATTCCTGCTACAGACCAGGATGCTGTTGGCCTCCTTGGCCAGCTGGGCAGACTGCTGGCTCACGTTCAGCTGGCTGTTTATCAACAGCCTCAGGTCTTTCTCTACTGGGCAGCTTTACAGCCACTCTTCCCCAAGCCTGTATCTTTGCATGCAGTTGTTGCAATCCAGGTGCAGGACTCAGGACTTAGCCTTGTTCAATCTCTTAAGAACTGGCCTCAGCTCACCAATCCAGCCTGTTCAGGTCCCTCTGCAGATACTTCCTACCCACAAGCAGATCAACACACGCTCCCAGCGCAGTGTCACTGGCATACTTACTGAGGGTGCACTCAATCCCCCTGTTTAGATCATTGATGAAGATGCTGAAAAAATCTGGCCATAATACTGGGCCCTGGAGAACACCACTTGTGTTCTCCTTTTTGAACAATATCCTCTGAAACTATGTACTTCTTTCAATAAAAGTGAAATGTTCAGTCCCTAAATAGTAGCCAATATAATCTCATTACTTTAAGAACAGATTCTGTAAGTTTCTGAAAAACTTCAATTCTAAATCAAAACTAATTCCAGTAGGCAAAAGGTAAGAGTGAGCAACAGCTGATCCATGCAAAGCAATGACAAGCAAGAGATTCATGTTTTAGTACATCAGCAGTAATTTTGAGAGCAGCTTTATTCTATTATTTACTCCAAGACCTTTGATAATTCTTATTTGACACTGGAAGCTGGAGAAAGCTTTGTGGAAAGCCTAGTAAAAGTGAAACCAATCTTTGTGATTGGATGAAGAAACAAAGATGCTGCTTACTGGCATAATTATTTAGATAATATATGTACCTTAAGCTGACTGTTAAATGCATCCATCTCAGCGAGTTTTGAAGCAGTCTCTTTCTCAAGGGCATCTAGTTGTTCCTTAAGTCTTTGACATAATTCCTCCTTTTCTATGGATTTCTTCTGCACTGAACTGATTCCTGTACCTGCATAAGCAAACACAAGCAATTTCACATGGATGTCAGTTTTCACTAATTATCTTCCTAGTATACATAGGATCATAGAATCAAGCAGGTTGGAAGAGACCTCCAAGCTCATCCAGTCCAACCTAGCACCCAGCCCTAGCCAGTCAACCAGACCATGGCACTAAGTGCCTCAGCCAGGCTTTTCCTGAACACCTCAAGGGACGGTGCCTCCACCACCTCCCTGGGCAGCCCATTCCAATGCCAATCACTCTCTCTGTGAAGAACTTCCTCCTAACATCCAGCCTAGACCTACCCTGGCATAACTTGAGACTGTGTCCCCTTGTTCTGTTGCTGGTTGCCCGGGAGAAGAGGCCAACCCCCACCTGGCTACAATGCCCTTTCAGGTAGTTGTAGACAGCAATGAGTTCCTCCCCTGAGCCTCCTCTTCTGCAGGCTGCACACCCCCAGCTCCCTCAGCCTCTCCTCATAGGGTTTGTGTTCCAGCCTCCTCACCAGCTTTGTCACTCTTCTCTGGACACCTTCCAGCACCTCAACATCTCTCTTGAATTGAGGAGCCCAGAACTGGACACAGCACTCAAGGTGTGGCCTGAGCAGTGTTGAGCACAGGGGAAGAATAACCTCCCTCATCCTACTAGCCACACTGTTTCTGATGCAGGCCAGGATGCCATTGTCTCTCTTGGCCACCTGGGCACACTGCTGGCTTCCCAACCTTTTACTCACAAACATTCCCTGATTTACCTTTCTATTCACATACAGCACAAATAAGAAATGGTCCCCACACTTGAGACATGAAGGTATTGCATACATTACACACAGAATAATTTGTCAAGTGAGGTGGCTTTTTTTTAATATCAGACCAATTCATTCAGTGGGTTCTTCATGCCAGTTTAGTGGTAATTAATTATTCAGGGTATAGCTGAGAACAAACATGGAACTGATGTCAGATGGCATTTGGTATTACCTAACACACCCCACTATTACTTGTAAATAGATGTGTCCCCTTAGGTTTAAAATGACAACTTATTCCTCCATGTTCAACACCAGCTGAGATTATTAAAAGCATTTATTGAGGCTTTAGCACCTCTGCAGTGAAATATTCATCAGCTCCACCTTCTTAGGGCTCAAAATCTGGTCGATTCTATGATTCTATGAAAAGACCAGATACATATTTAATAATCAATAGTAGGCTGAAGCTGAGCCAGCAGTGTGCCCAGGTGGCCAAGAGAGCCAATGGCATCCTGGCCTGCATCAGGAACAGTGTGGCCAGTAGGACAAGGGAGGTTATTCTTCTCCTGTACTCAACACTGGTCAGGCCACACCTTGAGTGCTGTGTCCAGTTCTGGGCCCCTCATTTCAAGAGAGATGTTGAGGTGCTGGAAAGAGTCCAGAGAAGGGTGATGAAGCTGGGGAGGGGCCTGGAACACAAAGCGTATGAGGAGAGGCTGAGGGAGCTGGAGGTGTGCAGCCTGGAGAAGAGGAGGCTCAGGGGGGACCTCATTGCTGTCTACAACTACCTGAAGGGAGATTGTAGCCAGGTGGGGGGTGGCCTCTTCTGCCAGACAACCAGCAACAGAACAAGGGGACACAGTCTCAAGTTATGCCAGGGTAGGTCTAGGCTGGATATTAGGAGGAAGTTCTTGCAAGAGAGAGTGATTGGCATTGGAATGGGCTGCCCAGGGAGGTGGGGGAGTCACTGTCCCTTGAGGTGTTGAAGAAAAGCCTGGCTGAGGCACTTAGTGCCATGGTCTGGTTGACTGGATAGGGCTGGGTGCTAGGTTGGACTGGATGAGCCTGGAGGTCTCTTCCAACCTGGTTGATTCTATGATTCTATGAATTGCCATTTTAAATGCCATCACATTCTAATTAGACAGAAATGAAACTTAAAGGTCCCAAATACATTAACAATGCATCTAAGGTGTTAACTGAATAAAAAACATATTTGTGGATATGAAAATTCAGAGAATCCCAGAATCCCAACATGTTGGGGGTTGGAAGGGATCTCTGGGGACAATCTTGTCTAATCCTCCAAGCAATGGCAGGCCCCTCTAGACTGGGACTTCCAGTATGATTTGAAATACAGACTAGTGTGTATTTAATGTAAATGAACTCCCTTGAGTTTATTCCATCCAAAAAAAGACAAGGCATAACAACAGCTGTGGGCTGTGTGGTCTATATACAGTTTCAAGCAGAATCTGTGCCTTCTCACACAAAAAGTGTTTGTTTGCCCTTTGTTTAGAACATGAAGGATATAATGACAAGCAGATGGAACAATGCTGTGATGGCACAAATTGAAATGATGTAAAAGTGAAAATGTGACTAACACCTCTGTAGCCTTCCTCCTTTTTTAACCAGTGATAAAAAGCCAGAAATACAAAGAGAATTAATATGCAGGAACTTACTCTGAGTTGTTTCAAGTGGAGAATTTTTAATTCTTTCACTTAACAGCTGTTTCTCAGGAATTAAACAGGTGAGTTTATTTTGATACTCCTGTAGATATTAAAGAGAACATTAAAAAAAATCAATATTGTTTATAAACAAGCCAGCAAAAAAGCATGAATTTTAAGACATTTAACTCATGTCTGCTAGTTTGAAGCTAGCTAGAATGTTTTAGTGAGAAGAACTAAATCACAGGCTGTGAAAGGAAAACAAACAGGATGATGTCTACTTCACTCATAGGCTTGCTGAGAGATACAAGAAGAAGAATCCAAACATAGATAAGACACTTCTTCTGCTGGGGAGCTCAGGGAGGCATTTTCTTTCTCTCTCTAACCTCTCTGCCATCTCTCTGATTAATGCACTTTGCTTCCTAACCCCCTGGCCGAATCTTCATTCTTCCTTGGGACTGGGGTAAGGTTGAGAGGGGTGGGAGAAGGTAGAAGGGTGTTTGGGAGCCCATCCTGGGGACTCAGGTTTCTGGAAGGGCTGTTGTGTTTCTGTATTCCCATTTCCCTTGTCTATTTCTGTCTATAACTGTATATACTGTAACTATCTGCTTGTATATTGTGCTAGCTGTAAATACAAGCTTCATTCAATTTCCAGAGCTGGCTGAGTCTAGTCTGGGTGATTTCCAAAGTGGTGGAGGACAGGTAACACTCACACCATCACATCAGGTTAATGAAATATGGTCGCAGGTTGTCAGTCAGTATGGGGTTAAGGAAAAAAATACTTCTACACTCTCAGTACAATTCCTATTAAAACTGAGTATTTTAACCTCCAAAACAGTAACATAGCTGGGAAAAAAACCCACACCAGAAATGATAGAAGTGTAAATATTGTCATGAGAACAATTCAGTCCCAAGCCTAACATAAACCAGTAACTTTACATGATGCATGGGAACATGAAAAGAATTTTTCCTGATGTGCAAGAGTTTTACATAAAAATGCAACAGAAATTGATTTACAGTAGCAAACTGGTTTGAAATGATTCATAGAATCGTAGAATCATAGAACCAAGCAGGTTGGAAGAGACCTCCAAGATCATCCAGTCCAACCTAGCACCCAGCCCTAGCCAATCAACCAGACCATGGCACTAAGTGCCTCATCCAGTCTTCTCTTGAACACCTCCAGGGACAGTGACTTCACCACCTGTCTGGGCAGCCCATTCCAATGCCAATCACTCTCTCTGCCAACAACTTCCTCCTAACATCCAGCCTAGACTTCTCCTGGCACAACTTGAGACTGTGTCCCCTTCTTCTATTGCTGGTTGCCTGGGAGAAGAGGCCACCCCCCACCTGACTACAATGCCCCTTCAGGTAGTTGTAGACAGCAATGAGGTCCCCCCTGAGCCTCCCCTTCTCCAGGCTAAACACCCACAGCTCCCTCAGCCTCTTCTCCTAGAGTTTGTGTTCCAGGCCCCTCACCAGCTTTGTTGTCCTTCTCTGGACACCTTCCAGCACCTCAACTTCTCTCTTGAATTGAGGGGCCCAGAACTGGACACAGCACTCAAGGTGTGGCCTGACCAGTGCTGAGTACAGGGGCAGAATAACCTCCCTTGTCCTACTGGCCACACTGTTCCTGATGCAGGCCAGGATGCCATTGGCTCTCTTGGCCACCTGGGCCCAGAACTGGACATGTCCTGCTATTCAGAGAAGAGGTTAAAAAAAAAAGAGCAACAAGGTAATTCAACCCAAGGATCATGTTACTCCTCATATGAATAAGAGTCCTCAGAAAAATTTGAGTCTGGAGCCACAGAATAATTCCTAATTAAAGAGAAGTTATTATTGGCAGTTCCATAAACTAACAGCTAAGTTTTTGACAACTCTGATCTTGTTGCATATACAATAAACACCACAAATAAAACTAAAAATCCCTGCAATGTTGATGGCCTTGCTATTTCCTCTCTCCAGTATCATCAAACTGATTCACTCTTCCACTCTCCACACATCCACTCTGGGGATGTATCATCAACAGCATTATGGAAACACAGAACAGAAAGAGAAGGAAAACGACAAGCTTAGCAGAAAGTTACATACCTGCAGCTGTTGTTGTAGCTGCTTGACCTCCATGATTCCTTGGTCATATTTCTTATCTAAAGCCTCCAGTTCAGATTTTTGAATTTGCTTTTTGCTTCGAATATCCTGCAATCTGCCCGAGATTTGCTGATGTTTGTCTGTCTAGAAAGAAACAAAAGGCCAATTATACCACAGATCTGGTCAGGCCACACCTTGAGTGTTGCATCCAGTTCTGGGCCCCTCAATTCAAGAGAGATGTCGAGGTGCTGGAAAGCGTCCAGAGAAGGGTGATGAAGCTGGGGAAGGGCCTGGATCAAAAACCCTATGAGGAGAGGCTGAGGGAACTGGGGGTGTTTAGCCTGGAGAAGAGGAGGCTCAGGGGAAGACCTCATTGCTGCCTACAACTACCTGAAGGGAGGTTGTAGCCAGGTGGGGGTTGGGCTCTGCTCCCGGGCAACCAGCAATAGAACAAGGGGAAACAGTCTCAAGTTGTGCTGGGGGAACTATAGGCTGGATGTTAGGAGGAAGTTCTTCACAGAGAGAGTGATTTCCCATTGGAATGGGCTGCCCAGGGAGGTGGTGGAGGCACTGTCCCTGGAAGTGTTCCAGAAAAGCCTGGCTGAGGCACTTAGTGCCATGTTCTAGTTGACTGGCTAGGGCTGGGTGCTAGGTTGGACTGGATGATCTTGGAGGTCTCTTCCAACCAGGTCGATTCTATGATATGATTCTATGACATGATTACAGTATCACAGTATCACAGTATCACCAAGGTTGGAAGAGACCTCACAGATCATCAAGTCTAATCTGTTGGCAAATTAGGTAACGATTGGTTCTTCAAAACTGCTCAAAATATCTGCTTTAAATTCTTCATCTAAACCAGAGCAAAACTCCTAGCAGGCCACTAATGTACATTCTAAGATCTGCATGATTTAAAATAATGTATTGCAAGATACAGAGTGAAAATTCTGTCTTACCAAAGCTTCTAATTCAAGATTAAGGCTCTTCTTTTTAGAGGTCAGCTTGACAATTTCTTCTTGTTCTCTGTTACGTTGATTAAGAAGTTCTTGGCGACGAATTCTCTCCCATTCCAGTCGCCGCTGGCGCTCAAGTTCTTGCTTTGCTGCCTGCAGGGAAGTTACATTACCTTAAATTACAATGGAGATGCAGAACTCTGAGACCATAATGTAATGTGCTCTATTTCTAAATAGCATAACAGTAACACAACATACTGTCTTTTGAAAAGTGCTCTTAGGATCATAGGATGTTAGGGGTTGGAAGGGACTCAAAGAGATCATCAAGTCCAAACCCCCCCGCCGGAGAAGGACAATACTATTTAACACAGATCACAGAGGAACACATCCAGACAGGTACAGAGAAGGAGACTCCACGACCACCCTGGGGAGCCTGTTCCAGTGCTCTGTACATATTTCAGTGCTCTTACATATTTCAGCATCCAAGAATGGACAAAACGATTCTGAAAGATTCTTCAAGCCATGCTGCTAACAAGAAAGCTACGTAATTCAGAGAGAAAGCCTGCTTAGCTTGGAATACTGCCCGTGAATGAGCACACTGACAGATATTGACCATAACCTCCCCTGAGTAGTTCCCAGAGCCACATAAAATATTCAAGCTTTATGCAAGCACTGAAACAAGAAGCATCAAATCTGTCTGAAGTTCAACTGTTAAAAGATTATCAATTATGAATCCAGAATAAACTTGTTTGGTATACAGACTTCTTCACAAACCCAACAAAAGATCACCTGTCCCGTGAAGCAGCTGAAAATCTCCAACCTATAATAACACTGGATTCACTTAAAACAGACACTGTTTTCAGACAGAAACATTCCCTTTCCAAGACAGCCTGGCAATGGCCATGTAAGGAGCCAGAATCAAAGCCAGCATTCAAACCCTGACAGCTCTGACACTGCATCTATGCAGATACTACTAAAAGCTTCAGAAAATACTTTCAAGAAAACAACCTCCCGCCTTTCTATTTCTTTCCTCCTTTCTTCTTCTCGTTGTCTTTCCAGCTCTCGTTGCCTCTCCAGCTGCCTTTCCAATTCGAGTTGTTTCTTCCTCTCCTGTTCCTGCCGCTCCCTCTCTCTTCGTTCTTGTTCTTCTCTTTCTTTTTGAGCCTTACGTTCGGCCTCTCTCTGCTGCTGCTCCAGCAGGACTTGGCGGCGTTTTTCCAGCTCCATATTCCCCCTCTCATAGTTGGCTTTCCTTTTGTCCTCAAATGTCACTAAAAAAAGGAAAGGTAGTTATTTTTGTCCTGTGCTAAACACTGCTCTCAAACAAGCACTTTGGTCAAGACCCTAAAGATAGATACTTTATTTTTGGTAAGCTCAGGTCATGCATGGTAAAAGCATCTTGCACTTGTCAAAGCACTGTTTTTCTTTTCAACAATACTTTTACATTTTCCTAAGTCTATTAGACTTTGTCCTTTGAAACCAGCCAGGAAAAGGACTTGAATTTTGGAGGAGATATTAAAAAGGCTTTTGTAAGATATGAGAAGACTTAATTCTGTTAAAATAGTTGATCTGTGCAAGCATCATTAGTTGCTTAGTTTTTAAGGGTCTTCCCAGTAAGAGGTCCTGGAGTTAAAACCAGCAGTCCAATAAAACAGGATCAAGCTCAATTACCACAGTATATGATAAATAGAGATACAAAGGAATGGCTTAGGGTCCCAGCAACCGCTCTTCCTAAAAGAGAGGTGATTTGTGTCTCACAGGGTGTACGTAAGAGATCTTTGCTGGTAGCACCGAGGAGTCAGTAACAGAATCCACATCACGAGCAAACCATCTAGTTTTCAGGGAATTAAATGGCATTGGAAACTGCTGCTTTCAAAATGTTCAAAACAAAGTGGTGCCAAGAACTTTCAACTGAAAAAACAACTGCAGTAGCACAGCATTATGTGGCCATGAAGAATTTGTTTTGCAAAATGCATTATTAATCAGCACGCTTTTCCTTTCCTAAAGCTAAACCCAGCCTCTTATTTCTGCCCTCTACAATTCTACTCTATGTAACAGGCTAACTACATCCACTTAACAACCTTCCTGCCATCTAAACTAAAAGGGATCTATCTACTGAAGTGCAGCTCCCTTATGATTTGATTATGTCTTCCATTTCCTGAAGATTTCAGTGGCATTCAAAGACAGCCCTATACATTAACAATGTGAACCTTATCTTACCTGGCTGTTTTTTCTGTGGTTCCTCCTCTTGCACAGCCTGGTAAGATGGCAGAGTTCCATTTATGTTTTCAGTAGATTTTCCACTCCTGGAGGGGAAAAAACCACACCACCATTGTCAAAGAAATAACACATTTATTTTCTTAGTATAAAACACTTCATTGGGTATATATATTATGTTTCACTGCCATCAGTGATGGTCAGAGGGCTGGAGCCCTTCTCTATGAACACAGGCTGATGGAGCCAGGGTTGTTCAGCCTGGAGAACAGAAAGCTGCAAGGGGACTTTTAAAGCAGCCTTCCAGTATTTGTAGGAGCATACTGGAGAGCTGGAGAGGGACTTCTTAAACAGACATGTAGTGATAGGATGCATGGTAATGGTTTCAGACTGGAAGAGGCTAGACTGAGAGTAGACACTAAGAAGCAATTCTCCACTATGAGGGTGGTGTGGCGCTAGAACAGGTTACCCAGAGAAGCTGGGGATGCTCCAACCATGGAAGTATTCAGAGCCAGGTTGGATGGAGCTTTGAGCAATCTGGTCTAGTAGGTTCTCCTGTACGTGGCAGGGGTTGGAACTAGATGATGTTTAAGGTCACTTTCAGCCCAAACCATTTTATGATGCTATGATATATACCTGAAAGAAGGTGGAACCAGTTCAAGAGGTAAAGTTAGCGGCAGAGGTTGTCCAGCTTTGGCCATATCGGTTAGGTGCATGGCCAACACAAACTCATCAGCTTTCAGCTGTCCATCTCCATCAATATCAGCTAGTGACCTGCACAGATTTAACAGCAATAATAATCAAACATCACATTCACAAATGACAGCTGAAAAAAATTAACTGTAAAATTGATTTTTAAAATAGAGAATCCCTGTGAAATGTTCTCAGAAACTGTGTGTGCGAAACAAGTGAAATGGCTACAGAAATGTGGGTGAGAAAGCAGGAACCCCTCTCAAAGAGCTAGCAATAGGTAGACAATAGCAGCAGTGCATCCTTAGACAAAGGAAAAAAAAGTCACAGGCATACACACCAGTGAAAAACAAAGGCAGGAGACGCTAACATTAAACTTCTATTGTGTTCACAGACTAGCATTATTCACACAGAGCAGTACCATTGTTACAGCAATTACCATGACTACAGCATGCCAGCAGAAATATTGGTAACTCCTACTTTGCACAAAACTGAAAGTTTGGCTGCTAATCCTCTTTACTTGGGTAAAGAGACGCCCTCACGTGGGCTACTGTTAGCTTTGGGTTGAGCACACAGGAGAACAATGGCTATTAAATACCTGCGGTATTTCCCCATACTCCACAGCGGAGGAATGCAACTTGACACTCCATTTTTACCTTCACAACATGCTGCATGAATATAAGCAACAGTACAATTTACTGCTGCTAGAAACAAATGATTGCCCTAGGATAAAGACAATGAAGAATGGGAACTCAGGAAGTGTCACTGGAGGTCTTCAAGAAGGGACTGGATGAGGCACTTGCTGCCACGGTCTAGTTGACTGGATAGGGCTGGGGGATAGGTTGGACTGGGTGACCTTGGAGGTCTCTTCCAACCTGCTTGATTCTATGATTCTATGATGTAAAGCAACAAGTTATTGTGAGCTCTGCTAGGCCAGCATATTTTCTGCACAACATCCAAGTTATGTTTCCAAGTGTAATCCAAACTACCATATCTAGCAGGGCAGATTATTCAAGCCTTCACATCACAGAATATCAGGTTAGAAGGGGACCCCAAGGATCATCTGGTCCAACCTTCCTAGGTCAGAGCAAAGTTTAACTGAGATTGCCCAGCATCCTGTCAAGCCAACTGTAACCATTTTGAACACCACAGTAAATGGAAGTGTTACCAAACGTGTCATATGCAAATGTCATTATGGGAACTGCAGTAACAAATGCTGAAGGGTAACCTCCTTTTAAATCTTTCTCTACATTCTAAAGCTAGCAAGCTGATTTCAAAATTCTACTTCTAAAAGGAACAAACCCATCTCTACTGAACCAGTGCATCACTGAATCACAACCTGAAATTTCTGTCTGGATTGTTTCATGGAATTTAACACAGAAATTGAAAAAGAAATATGTCAAGACAGCTTAAAAAGTAGTTTTTAAGAAGTAGCTTAGCTTCAGGTTATGATTTTACATCTATGGTGTCCCTCTATAATCTTCTATGAAATAAAGTACATCTCCTCTCTTAATACCATAAACACTCTGAATTCAGAGTCAGTAACTAAACTTACCAAATAGTAGCCAGCTGAGTCTGTGAAAGGTTTGATTGCAGAAGGGCATTCCTTGCCTGAAATCCTTGGCAAAAGTGTGAAAGATTTTAATACTTTGAAAAAAAGACTCACAGGTAGCAAAAAAAAAAAAAAACACCCAAACTGGGTCATGAACTAGGGCATGTTTATTTTTAATATTAATCTAATCCATTTTCATCAGTGGTTGGCAGTTGGCTTTACTTCCAGGCTTAATGACAGGCATTACAACCTGAACACAATAAAGATGTGAGTATTCTTCTGTTATGTTTTTTTTTTCATTTGGAGCAACCTAATAGAAAAGCTGACATGAAAAATGGATATTTCTGGTAATCCCCACAGCTGTTACAAAAGCATAGCTGGCTGTCTACCAAAGGCTTGAGATACCACACTGGAAAGCTGTTTCCCCTGATAGCAAAGAACCATATGTCCTTCTAGACGTGTTGATAAAACCTTCAGCCTGAAATCAACTGAACAGGACAAAGAGTACTGAGACTCTTGAAAGAAATCATTTTCCTCCTTTATGGAGGCTAGGAAACAGAGGCAGAGGCTTGACATATGCTTATGCATAATGGGAGATCTAGTCAGCTACAGACAGTCATACATATTGCCTTTACAGTGACTAACTGCTTGGGCAGCCCTCTACTCACTGTATTAGAGTGAGTAATCCAGTTTTGTAAGAACTTCCACTTCCATATGTATTAATTTCATGTGAAGTCATTTGAAACCACCACAGTGCCATGGTAAAGCACAAATGCCACAGAAAGTCAAGAAGGAATGACTTCCCTAAAAGAACTTTTGAAAGATTCCAATCAGTAGTTACAATAAGGCAGCATCCTCCCTGAATTGCTTTCTTTGAACAGATAAAGCTGAAATCTCTAAGCAATCACTGCTATATAGACACAGGGACACATGGCACAAAAATGATCCTGAGGTGTCCCCCATGTTACAAAGTTGTAAGAAATAGTCTCAGTCCAAGGAGTGATCACAGTATCACAGTATTATTAGGATTGGAAGAGACCTCACAGATCATCAAGTCCAACCCTTTACCACACAGCTCAAGGCCAGACCATGGCACCAAGTGCCACGTCCAGTCCTGCCCTGAACAGCTCCAGGGACGGCGACTCCACCACCTCCCCGGGCAGCCCATTCCAGTGCCCAATGACTCAGTGAAGAACTTTCTCCTCACCTCCAGCCTAAATCTCCCCTGGTGCAGCCTGAGGCTCTGTCCTCTCATTCTGGTGCTGGCCACCTGAGAGAAGAGAGCAACCTCCTCCTGGCCACAACCACCCTTCAGGTAGTTGTAGACAGCAATAAGGTCACCCCTGAGCCTCCTCTTCTCCAGGCTAACCAATCCCAGCTCCCTCAGCCTCTCCTCCTAGGGCTGTGCTCAAGGCCTCTCCCCAGCCTCGTTGCCCTTCTCTGGACACGCTCAAGCATCTCAATGTCCCTCCTAAACTGGGGGGCCCAGAACTGAACACAGCACTCAAGGTGAGGTCTAAGCAGTGCAGAGTACAGGGGCAGAATGACCTCCCTGCTCCTGCTGGCCACACCATTCCTGATGCAGGCCAGGATGCCACTGGCTCTCTTGGCCACCTGGGCACACTGCTGGCTCATGTTCAGGTGGGTATCAATCAGCACCCCCAGATCCCTCTCTGTCTGGCTGCTCTCCAGCCACTCCAACCCCAGCTTGTATCTCTGCATGGGGTTGTTGTGCTGTGCTTAACTGCTGACTTTATGGAGTTACCTTCCCCAGCATTATGGCTCTCAGGCTCTTCTAGCTGTATCTTACAACTGTCGGTCCTGCCCTCTACCTGGAGAGACTGCTGCCTCCCTTCAGACTCCTCCAGATCTAACAGAGCCCATGCTAATAAACTGATGGCTATTTCCATCCCTTGGCTGAACAGAAATGGGAACTGAAACCTGCTCTTTCTTGCATAGGTCTGAATGTCAACAACTGCATATTTCACAATTCCAAGAGAAGATTCCAACCCTCAGACTGTGACTTTCCAGTGGCAGAAAACATTCCTCCAGATCAAACGCTGCACTCACCTGATAAATAACCACTCATACTTTTATCAAGACTGTTAAACTTCTGTCTGTATTTTAGTCTGGAGGCCTGAGGAACTGCCCAGTCTGAAGATACAATCTTTGGTGAATTCCCAGCGAGAGAAGCACTAGAGGAAGAATTTGAACTGCAATACAATTAAAAAAATAACAAAAGAGAAAGGAAGAGAAAAAGAAAGGAAGGAAGAAGTTATTTGGCTTAACAAACAGGCACCAGAACAGGTAGGTAATGTCTTCTGGTAACACAAGACCACTTCCACAAAGATTACCTCTGCTAAAATGCTACAAATTTCATCACTAATACAGAATTTTACTGTGAAAGTGGGGACACATATCTAAAAAGAAACTCTTGAATTCAAGATTCTGTTACCTTGCTATCACAGGCACTTATACCACCTAATTCATGCTCACCACTGCAAAATAATGCTATAGAAAAGCACAGGAGAACACAGAATCATAGAATCAAGCAGACTGGATGAGGCACTTAGTGCCATGGTCTAGTTGATTGGTTAGCCCTGGGTGCTAGGTTGGACTAGATGATCTTGGAGGTCTCTTCCAACCTGCTTGATTCTATGACTCTATGATTCTATGACCTCCAAGATCCAGTCCAACCTAGCACCCAGCCCTAGCCAGTCAACCAGACCATGGCACCAAGTGCCTCATCCAGGCTTTTCTTGAACTCCTCCAGGAACAGCAACTCCACCACCTCCCTGGGCAGCCCATTCCAATGCCAATCACTCTCTCTGGTAACAACTTTCTCCTAACATCCAGTCTCAACCTGCCCTGGCACAGCTTGAGGCTGTGTTCTCTTGTTCTGTTGCTGGTTGCCTGTGAGAAGAGGCCAACCCCCACCTGGCTACAACCTCCCTTCAGGTAGTTGTAGATAAGTGAGGTCCCCCCTGAGCCTCTCTTCTTCTCCAGGCTAAACAACCCCAGCTCCTTCATCCTCTCCTCATAGCGTTTGTGTCCCAGGCCCTTCACTTGCATGAGAAGGTGGACACCTAAGTAACTTTAAGAAGCATGCAAATGAATAACTACAGGCAGAAAAACTTATCTGATAAACTTGCAATCAAAAGAAGCTTCTTAAGCTAGTAAAGTCATTATATTCCACATCTGCCTGCCATGGGCTTCAATACCATGGGCATCAGAAGAATAAGAGAAGGGGAGAAGGCCTGATACTAGCCAATCCAATCCAACCCAATCTAATCCATTTATTGCATCCCAAACATGTGTTTTTATACCTTTCATCAGAAGGCTACAACTTGTATTAAAATGCAATTGGTTACATGCACTTGCACTGGGAATTACACACTAATTAGCGTAGACATTCATCATATTCTCTCAGCAATACATACATTGTGTCTAAGCAGAGACAGGAGAAAACCACAGACTCCAGCCTTACATTTGTCTGTGTTTGTTACACCATTCTCTAAGGTCATTCCAACCTTCTATCAGTACTTCTGAGCTCCTGCACTCTCGTCTGTCAGTAGTGTTCCACTATTTCAATTTCCAATAGCTGTACCACAGTCGGACAATTCTTTCCACATCTTTATTGATGATCTGGATGAGAGGATTGAGTCCAGCATCAGGAAGTTTGCAGATGACACCAAGCTAGGAGCAGGTGTTGAACTGCTGGAAGGTAGGAGAGCCCTGCAGAGGGACCTGGACAGGCTGGATGGGTGGGCAGAGGCCAATGAGATGAAACTGAAGAAGGTCAAGAGCAGGGTTCTGCACTTTGGCCACAACAACCCCAAGCAGCTCTACAGGCTGGGGACAGAGTGGCTGAGAGCAGACAGGAAGAAAGGGACCTGGGGGTACTGATAGATAGTAGGCTGAAGATGAGCCAGCAGTGTGCCCAGGTGGCCAAGAGAGCCAATGGCATCCTGGCCTGCATCAGGAACAGTGTGGCCAGTAGGACAAGGGAGGTTATTCTTCTCCTGTACTCAACACTGCTCAGGCCACACCTTGAGTGCTGTGTCCAGTTCTGGGCTCCTCAATTCAAGAGAGATGTTGAGGTGCTGGAAAGAGTCTCGAGAAGGGTGATGAAGCTGGGGAGGGGCCTGGAACACAAACCCTGTGAGGAGTGGCTGAGGGAGCTGGGGGTGTTTAGCCTGGAGAAGTGGAGGCTCAGGGGTGACCTCATTGCTGTCTACAACTAACTGAAGGGACATTGCAGCCAGGTGGAGGTTGGTGTCTTCTGCCAGGCAACCAGCAGCAGAACAAGGGGACATAGTCTCAAGTTGTCCTGGGGGAACTCTAGACTGGATGTTAGGAGGAAGTTGTTGGCAGAGAGAGTGATTGGCATTGGAATGGGCTGCCCAGGGAGGTGGTGGAGTCACTATCCCTGGAGGTGTTCCAGAAAAGACTGGATGAGGCACTTAGTGCCATCTCTGGTTGACTGGATAAGGCTGGGTGCTAGGTTGGACTGGATGATCTTGGAGGTCTCTTCCAACCTGGCTGATTCTATGATTCTATACCCAACATCTGCCTATTCCCTTTATGAGTGTCAATGAGAGGGTGAATAGAGTTTTTTCCAACCCGTCCAGTTTCTGCAGAACAGCACTTGATGGAGTCTATAGCTGTAACTAAACTTCCACCTGCAAGTCCCAGCATTTTCACAGTGTTTCATCTTTAAAGATAAGACAAAACCAGGTGCATCCAGCCTCTCTTGTTTAAGGCAATCTCCTACTCTATTAAGAACAAAACTATGTGCAGTATTATACAAGCCAATAAAGAATGTGGATATAAACAAAGCCTTTTGGGTGCAATGCTGGAGAGATGTCCTTTGCATGCAATTAGGTTACATAATGGTGAAAATGCTGTCAGCAGAAACACTGAACAGCAACTATTCTGCAACATTAGAACACCAGCCAAAGAAAGCTTCCTAATTTCAAAAGTACACATGATTACAGGCACACACCACACCTACAATCTCCCTACTGTACATCTGCATGAATCAGGTGTGTGTCTTTCTGTATGAAGAGCCCAAAGTCAGGTATGTTCACACTAGATCACAGAACCATGGAATGGTTTGGGTTGAAAGAGACCATAAAAATCATCTAATTTCAATCTCCTGCCATGCACAGGGAAATCTCCTGCTAGACCAGTTGCTCAAGGCCCCACCCAACCTGGTTCTGAATGCTTCTACAGCTGGAGCCTCTATAACTTCCCTGGGCAACCTGTTCCATTGCCTCACCATCCTTGTGGTGAAGAACTTCTTTCTAATGTCTAATCTCAATTTAGCTTCTTCCAAGATGCTCTGTATCAGCAGCAAAATGGTGCAAGCACTTCTGTATCATCTTCCAGAATTGAACTGGGGCTGAGCTGCTCTCTGGACTGTCTTTTGAGAGGCTGTTCCCTCCCCAATGGGACAGATATGCCTACACCCTCACTTGGTCTATGGCAAAGCTTTAAAATCCGTGACACAGAGGAGATGATTACAAAGTTTCATAATCTTCTATTATTCATAAAACAAATTCACCCATAAATATTTAACCATACTATTCTTACATGCCTGATAATTACATGGTGCCCTCTACAAAGAATGAGCACATCAATCCATAAACATTCCTTTTAGAACCACCTGGTAAGATCTATTGACTTATGAGGTACATTCCCTTCTTTTTGGCACTGCTTTCTCTGATTTGAACTCATCTACTTCAGGCAGCTTTGTCAGATGTACTGAAAATATTACTTATCGTGTATATGAAAACCAAATCTGCTTTCAGACTTGGTATGTCCTATTAGACAGACAGAAGTTCAATGAATATCCTCTGAAAACAACAATGCTTGCTAAGTTTTGAGAGGCATCCTGCTCAAGTTTAAGATATAACCACTTTAAACTTAACTTTCATACCTGCTAGATCCTAAATCGATTAGTGACTGTGCCTTCTGTATATTGGACACACCAAACCCTCCTGCCATGGGACCTAAAGAACCAGTATGAGGCAAAGCTGAAACAAACAAAACCAAAAAAAAACACAGGTTTAAGGTAATGCTTTGCAATAAACACTCAAGGCTTTGATAGAAGCAAGAAAAGCTGATCAGCGCCTTGTAGTTAGAACTGACTTGACAAATAGGAACTCTGGAAGAAAGACAATTTTTACTCTTACTGGTTTTTAAAACTTGCTTGCAAGTATTACCATCCCTGTCTGAAAGCAACCACAGAGAATATATTCACCATTCTGAAAGCAAGCACTGCACAGTACTATACTTACTTGAAGAGAAGGGTACGGACATAGGCTGCAGAAGGCTGGATGTTCCATTTGGCAACGAAGAGGTACTGACAGAAGGCACCAGGGGAGCAGAGATAACCAAAGGAGGAATGGAAGTCATGGAGGTCAGAGACATGGGAGCTAATGGTGTGATCGTAGACATAGATGTTGGCATGGACAGATTTGGCATACTACCCATTCCTAGAGCAAAATGCAACAATTCATGATTTTAATATTGCAAAAGCTTCAGCAAGAAACTGGGTCCATTATGCTAGGCAGAAACTACACCAAGAAACCTGCATCCAGAGATACAATGAGTTAAAATAGAAGCTCATATGTAATGTTTACTTTTTCTCTTAAAGTTTAGGCAAGGTGGCTGGCAAGGAAAATATACCAAAGGGCATGAATTAAAAGAAAGTAACAAATCTTTCCAAGCAATTAAGCCTCAAGGTAGAGAGATTTACCTAGCATTTCATAGAAGAAGATCTAGGTTTTGATGACTGCAGTTAGAACAAGCTTTTCAACAAGCCTTTCTATGTCTGGCTCCTGAGAGAGAATTAGGCCACGACTCAAAATTTGTGACAATCCTCTACAAGAAGAAGCTGTCACTGTTTTTGTGCTAATCTTCTTCCAAGTGTCAGCCTTGGGAGAATCCATACGGGTAAAAAAGACCATACTTAGGGACCCATGCCTAGCAAATGGTTTCTTTAAGGCAGTTGCCTGAAGCAAGTAAGAGCACCTGAATTACTGGCTTCATCCTGTGAAAACCAATGTGCAGATGAGATGATAGAAGGTTACTAGGAAGCAACTGTATGCCATCCATAGCTTTCTATAAATGCATGCACTTGGATGCAAACACAAGATTTAGCAATGGGCAAACACTTTAAATCATGTATGTAATTAACATATGCATACATTTAATTTCAGCATAAAAGGATGTGCTCATTTTGAATTCCAGTTGTTATGTTCATTTTGTTCTACAAACCAAATCAACAACAGGCATGCACTGAGTCCCAAAACACCATCAAAAAGGAGAGCAAAAATATAAATTATTCTATTTAATTGATCATACAACCAGGAGGGTGGTGGAGTCACCATCCCTGGAGGTGTTCAAGAAAAGCCTGGATGAGGCACTTAGTGTCATGGTTTAGTTGACTGGATAGGGCTGGGTGCTATGGTGGACAGGATGATCTTGGAGGTCTCTTCCAACCTGGCTGATTCTATGATTCTAGAGAAAATCTGACTCATTTTGAAAAGAGCACTTTAAGTAAGCGTTCTACCAAAACTTTGACCTTTACTAAGTTTAACTTTAAAAAACCCTGAGTATAAATAGGTGAATGAGTAGGAGGGAGACAAAAAAAGACCACGAGTACAAGATGACGGCCGGCAAGTCAGATGGCAGATGTCAATGGCCTCCTTGTAGCTCATGTTAAAATTCAGTAGAAGGTCTCTCTTTATTATTAAATGTCAAAGAATTAAATAACAAAAAGACATCAAGAAAGTGACTTTGTGAATTTTCTAGGCCAGAATACGCTTGGATTTCTTTTAACTCATTCACTCAATTGTCCTGATCATATCAGTCTTTGTTTCTGGCTGCAATTAACTCTGGATTTTTAATTCACTTCTGCAAAATAAGTAATTACATATTCATAAGTACCAAAGCGAGCTGACATTAGTGGTGAAAACACTGGAGCTTGTTTCATGACAGGAGGGAGAACTGCAGGCAAGTGCTGGCCTTGTAATTTCAGCTTGATGAGCTTCATGGCTATAGAGAATTCCTGCTGATCCATTTTCCCATCCTTGTTCAGGTCTGATAGTGTCCTTAAAACCAAAATAAAATAAACTTAGAACAGCCCACAAGGAAGAAAAGTAAATCTGCTTTTTTCACTTAATGAGAAGCTTTTCTTATTCTTGTTTTGTACAAGAAAACAAGGAACTGATTGTAACCATTTTTAGATTTACTGCTTTTGACAGCATTCAAACCCCCAGAAGTTTCAGAAGTTCAACCACCCACTTGGTAGCCTTCTGCAAAGGTCAGCTTTAAAGTTACTGTGTATTCAATACTTAGGATCTGAGGAAGCAGGACAACACTTGGGAAAACAGCAGTCTCATGCTCAGTGGACATGCTTGTTGCCTCTGCTGCACACCTCTGCTATGCTTTTTGCTGTGTTATGAGCTGGACCAACAATTTTATGCCTGGTCTAGCCTTGAGCTCTGTGGTAAAGGGTTGGACTTGATGATCTATGAGGTCTCTTCCAACCTTGGTGATACTGTGATACTGTGTGAATTAATGAAAAAATCTGAAACAAGAAAGTGCAGAAACTTGTTCAAGGCACTATGGATCCACTATGGAAAGTCCATTAATTCACAAATAATGGAGAGGTTTTTTAATCCTGTTTTCCTTGGAAACTTCTCCAAATAAATATGCAACAGGGCATACAGAAACAAACTCTTTGGTCAGATAGAAAACATGGAATCTTAATAATACTTAAAACATCTGAGGCACAGGCATAGGAATGTGAATAATGTCAGGTGAAATAAATAAGGAAATCAGACCTGGTTGATTCTATGATTCTATAATATGAAGCTGTATTTTTCCTTTCATTCTGTTAGTGTTCAGCATAAAACCCAAGGGTCCTACAAAAGGTTTCCTTGCCAGTCTTTTCTAGGTACTTCACACGACTGAAGAAAAATCTAACTTTGCATCTAGCTACTTTCTTCAGCACTCTTTCACAAGTGAGGTGTTCTCAACTATTTTGAGCCTCTCCTCCACGTCTTTAGCTCGTGTACATCCTAATAGCAACCAAGTACCCTCAAATGAACAGACCACTCTAGTGAAGATCAAGGAGTGACAAAGTCTGTTTCAAGCAGTGCAATCACCACATCTATGCTGCAAAGAACAGCACTTTCTCCAGTTTCTGCAGTACCTCACTGGCTGCTGTCTTACAGAGTATTGTAACTGACCTTCTACTAACATTTTCTATGACTTTAGATTTTTTAACCTGTGCTGGTTTGAAGCTAGCTAGAATGTTTTGGTGAGAAGAACTAGATTACAGGCTGTGAAAGGAAAACAAGGGTGATGTCTACTTCACTCAAAGGCTTGCTGAGATGTATACAAATAAGAATCAAAACACAGATAAGGTACTTCTGCTGGGGAGCTCTGAGCTGCATCCCTCTCTAACCCCACCCTCTGTTTCTTTCCTAATCCACTTTGCTTCCTAACCCCCTGGCTGAACCTCCATTCTTCCTTGGGACTGGGGTAAGGTTGAGAGGGGTAGGGGGAAGGTGAAGGGGCAGTAGAGAGCCCCTCCTGGGGACTCAGGTTTCTGGGAGGGCTGTTGTGTTTCTGTATTCCCTTTTCCCTTGTCTATTTCTGTCTATAACTGTATAGACTGTAAATATCTGCTTGTATATTGTGCTAGCTGTAAATATAAGCTTCATTCAACTTCCAGAGCTGGCTGAGTCTAGTCTGGGTGATTTCCAAAGTGTGTGGGGGCAGGAAACACCCAAACCATCACATTCCCCCCGTCTACTTTCAGGGTATTTTCCACTCCCAGTTTAGTAGCACAGAATTTTTCCCACACTTCACTCCCATTGTCATTTTTTGGTGGGTACTAGGATTGCAAAGATCATTCAGCAATTCACCAACCCATCATTTACCTCTTTTACCACTACTTTTTAAAGTATTATTTTTTAATTACTTTTTCCACATTATTATTATTATTTGAAATAAAAGACAAAGCTTAACAATGACCTTTGTGACAGCCCAACAAGCACTTCCCTTTATGAAACCTTTGCAACTTAGCATCTCTTTTTGTTTCAAGCACTTACTACAGCTTACAAAATGCATTATTAGAAATAGCTACCATCATTAGGTAACACTAGGAAGAATTTCCCATGACTAATGACTAATCTCAGTCTAATCTCTTCCAGTTTGTAGGCACTACCCCTCATCCTATCACTATGTGCCTCTCCAGGGTTCCTGTAGGCTCTTTCAAATACTGGAAGGCATAAGGTCTCCTTGGAGCCTTCTCTTCTCCAGAATGAACAACCCAAACTCTCTCATCTCACATCTATATTGAACAAACCAAACCAAACCAGTAAAGAATACTTTACCATATTTGAGCAAGGATTGAAGATGGTAGACCTGACTGCAAGAAAAAGGTACGTGCTTGGTCACCTATGACAAACAAGAAAAACAAACGTTTACAGCAGTGACACAGACTTTCAGAAGACCTCAACACTCTGTTGTGTGACAGGTTTTTGAAAGGAACCAGCATGCTGGATGCCAAGCTTGGTCAGATAACCAAGTATTTTGTAACCCTGACGCTTTGCTCTGAGAACTGATTTCAAATAACTATAAAAAGCTTTACTAGGTCACAAGTCAACAGCTGGCAACAGTTTGACACAAGATTTTAAAGAAGTAAAAATGAGTAAAAAATTAGTTTTGACCCAATTACTTTAACAAGAAAGGATGTCCATGCTATTTCTTTCCTTCTCCTTCATCCAATCTAACTTTAGGCAGTCCTGCCTCTCTAGAAAAACTGGAAAATTATCATGTCCTAGATAATACTGTGTTCTGTCAATACTTCTGTATTTTAGGAAGGGAACAAGAGAGAACTGTTTTACAACTCCATGCAAAGTTCCACAGCAATTGGTACTGATAGTGCTGTAAACAAACATGACAAAAGATGGATAGTGGTGTTTATGCTCACCTATGAGTGAATTACAGATGCTTAAACGTGACTTCAGGTTATTCCTTCAGCTCTTTCTTCCCTTATATTAATATACAACCTTTAATTTCAAGTACTTGTCAAATAATGAACTTCAAGGCAAGGTTGGACGTGGCACTTGGTGCCATGGTCTAGCCTTGAGCTCTGTGGTAAAGGGTTGGACTTGATGATCTGTGAGGTCTCTTCCAACCCTGATGATACTGTGATACTGTGAAATCTAAAGGCATACAGGCAGGTAAGAGCCCAGATTCTATGTGGCCTAGAGGTGCTCCTTGGACTGCATGCTTTAGAGATGGTAGTAAACACCAACCTCCTATTGCTGTTTGGGCAAGGCAGAAGATTTGCCTGTTCCAAATAGACAGCCTCTCATGCTTTCCTCAGTCTTTATTGGGATCAAGATGAGGATAAGCAGGGTGAGTGGAGTCACCAGAGAGTGCACTGTCAGACAGATAGGAGGGTAGGAGTGACTTGAGCTGGTCTTTGGTGCCTACCCACACACAGAGAACAGGGCTTTCTTAAGTTAAGTCATTTATGCCAATGAAATTGAGCCTTTTCTTGATGTCACAAGCAGATTCTTCAATTTAAACACTGCAAATTCAAGGTGCACAGCAACAGGACCCAGTTGTTTCAGAGGAGAAGCTGATGAATATAACTGGAACTGACAGCAGGGCACTGCAAAATTCCATTAGCTTATCCAGAACTCAGGGAAGGCCCAAGGGTTAATACATTTCAAGCAGCCATTATCAAGGACAAGCTGTCAGTATCTCTCTCCCTGTCTCCTCCCTCAAGACAAAGATAACAGCACAGTATTCTCTAACACTGTTCAGACAGAGGAGAGGCACTTCTGGTGTCTCTGCTCTCACTTGTCACAATAGCTACTCTAAGTGTTCTTTGGCAGCCTCCCATCTAAGCATAGATTTCGCCTGATATTCTTTGGTTTGTGAAACTGAGTAGGGTGACAGTATATAGCCACTAGCTGCAGAAGTGACTGGGTTAATCAAGCAGTGTCCTGTGCCAAACTTCACCCCAAAGCTTGTAAAAGTTTAGCAACAACCTTTGTTTGCCCAAAGACTCCGGTTATTAGTCACACAACAAAGGGCCAGGATGCAGTTTTCAACCTGTTTTACAAAGATACTTACGTGTACACAGAAGTTAATGTGTAATATAGAATCTCATACCAACCTGTAATGTAGCCTCCTGTGGGTTTAAGGCTGTCAAACTGCTTGTCATGCTTGGCCCGCTCTTCAGAGGTTATGGCCCATATGTTTGGACCTCCTAAAAGAAAAACCAAACCACTGAACAACCAAATAGATCGAAGACTTCTCAAAACAAAGCAGGTCACTTGCAAAGAAAAGCTTGGTTCCTCAAAAGACAAAGTTAGCTCTAGACACACCCAGCTCCTACCAGTTTGGCAAGGATGTTATGAAACAACAACCTGCTTCCCAGAGGTGCAAATCCCAGCTGAGACAACTCCTCAGCTATGTTACTTTACACTCGACTTTCAAACGAGATCTGCTCTTCTCCAAAGCTGGTGCAAAGCAGTTTCCTGTTGCTGCCGATTGTTTGCAGCCCAGGCAGGATGCATGCTGCTCGCCATGCCCTGTGTGAACCAAATACTCCTCTGGTTCACTGACAAACAAATAGCATTCAATATCACTTAAAAGGTTCTCATACAGCTGCCAGAAAGACTCATGATTCACCTTGTCAGTACTCTAAAACCAAATCTGAGACTGGTAAGTTGGCTTTGTCTGACAAAGGAGTAACCTTCTGGGTTGTCAGGTTGTTTTTTAAACAGCATACAATTTCACCTTAGCATTTTTCAATGCTTAAACCAACCTCAAAGTAACAGAGAGGAAATACAGCAAATAACTATGTTTGCAGAGCTATGCTCATATACCAGGCAGAACCAGACTGCCTTTCAGAAACACTTCAGCCTGCTGTTTAAAGGTCAGCGTTGTGTCCTTTGCAACAAAAGCAGTTTGCCAGGCATAATTTGGTTTGGTTTTTAAGAAGGAGGAAGTTCTCCACGTTTATTTTAATAGCCATGGAAGAAAGCAATGTCTTAAAATCTAAAGCAGACCTCCTACTGCATAATTTTACTGCACAGACTTTGCAAACATAAATTCCAAGAAAACACATTCAATTCAGGCAATTTTAGCCACATCTCGCTTAAAACCTATCAGCAGTCAACAGTACCTGGAAATTTAACACGTTTAACAGGTGCATCTGAACCTCTTTTCATTTAGAAGATTTAAAGAAAATATGTACCAAATTCATCTGGATGAGGCACTTAGTGCCATGGTCTAGTTGACTGGCTAGGGCTGGGGGATAGGTTGGACTGGATGATCTTGGAGGTCTCTTCCAACCTGGTTGATTCTATGATTCTATGAGGGGTAGGGGGAAGGGAAGCAAGGCAGTATCCAAAGAATGTCCTTCCAAAGCTGTGATGCCTTACAAGGTAAGTCTAGAAAAGAATGTGGAGATTTTAGTAGGAATTAGGATCTAGAAAACATGTTTGCAAGACAGCACATCTCTCCCAACCAGAGAGTGGGATTTTGATGCTTGTCTGTAACTAAGCAAAGTCCCAGAAAAGTAAGTTTTAACCTAATGACATTTAAGAAAAAGTATCTGTCATTTTCAGCCTCAACTAGAACAGGTCATTATCTTATGAATATAGAATCACAGAATCATAGAATCAGCCAGATTGGAAGAGACCTCCAAGATCATCCAGTCCAACCTATTCCCCAGCCCTACCCAGTCATCTAGACCATGGCACAAATTGCCTCATCCAGATGATCAATGAAAATATTTGTTTAAAAGCAAAAACAACTTAAAACCCCACCCAATACTTAATGTCAGGGGTGTGGAGCATCCAAAGCCCACTCACCCAACACTTCTTACTTAAAGCAATCACTGCTTTTCCCAACTCCTACCACAATATGCACCAGAAACAAACAAACAAATCAAAGCGCTCCACAAAAGGGAAGGTAAAGCACCCTGAGAAGTTATTTTTAGCTTTACCAGGTGCTCAGAACACTTTTGATGTTACTGGTGATACAAACAAGAAAAGGAAAATCTACGTTCATGAAGCGTCATTTAAATTAACGTTGCTCAAATGCCGAGCAAAAAACCCACACTGGTCTATCTGAAACTAACACTTTGAGCAATGGAGATCACAAGGTCCTGATAAGTCCACAGAGTGCATCACAAAACCATTCTTCAAAGTAATTGCCATGTTTAATTATAGCACAACTAAGGCTATCAAAATCAACACTTAGCACAGCCAAAAATAGGTTGAAACTCAGTTCTCCTGTGCACTGATCGTCAAAATAGGCTGCAAGCCTCACAAACACTGCAGTTACCTGCCAAAGCTACCACCAGTGGTAAAACTGGACACTGCTGACAAAAATTACACTGCCTGGTTTACAAACAACTGAGTTGAAGGCCATTAAAATCAAGACCTAGCACAGCCAAGATTAGGTTGAAACTCAGTTCTCCTGTGCGCTGATTGCCAAAATAGGCTGCAAGCCTCACAAACACTGCAGTTACCTGCCAAAGCTACCACCAGTGGTAAAACTGGACACTGCTGACAAAAATTACACTGCCAGGTTTACAAACAACTGAGTTGAAGGCCATTAAAATCAAGACCTAGCACAGCCAAGATTAGGTTGAAACTCAGTTCTCCTGTGCGCTGATTGCCAAAATAGGCTGCAAGCCTCACAAACACTGCAGTCACCTGCCAAAGCTACCACCAGTGGTAAAACTGGCCACTGCTGACAAAAATTACACTGCCTGGTTTACAAACAACTAAGTTGAAGGCCATTAAAATCAAGACCTAGCACAGCCAAGATTAGGTTGAAACTCAGTTCTCCTGTGCACTGATCGCCAAAATAGGCTGCAAGCCTCACAAACACTGCAGTTACCTGCCAAAGCTACCACCAGCGGTAAAACTGGCCACTGCTGACAAAAATTACACTGCCTGGTTTACAAACAACTAAGTTTAAGGTGTGTTGAACTGTGGACAAAGGGAAGACTGTTCCTTTTCTTGGAAGACCCAAGGTGCAGGAAGAGTCAAACAGAAACATCTGCTATCCAAGACATATCATCAACATCTTTTTACACTAATGCACCTTAAGTTCTAGAGCTGTAACTTGTCCATAAGCCAGATCCAGCTAAAAGGAACAATCAGTTTTGCCCAGAGAAATCACTGTTGTTCTTACTGCCTCACAGCCCCAGTCTCTACTTGTGGCAAACTCTACAGCAATCAAAAAACAAACTGCAGGCATCTCCTCTTTTGCAGACACTTCTCATCACAAGACAGGGTAAGAACATGCAGCAGCTTGACGGAGCAGTGGTGAACTTCATCTCTCCGAGGATGCCCGCATGACAGGCTTTGCTGCAGCCAGTGAACAGCATATTACTCCTTTTTTGACTTCACTTGAATTTCCTGGATATTTTCAAGAGATAAGTGTGTTTTCCCCTGCTCTGGATGGTACAGTATTCGAGGTGTTGGGAGGGAGAAGTACAGTCTCTCTGTCAGGGAGGTATCTCATAAAATCATTACTCGGAAGTTACTTTGGGATCTCACAACTTCACACATGAAGCAATATAAAGCTTGGACAACACCAACAATGCATTTGACTACACTGCATTTTTAGGCACCAAACTTTGAAGATTTTCCATACAAAGAATTTCTTCTAGAATAGAGTAACCACTGCCTTAGCTTGCTCTTTCTGCTTATGGAAGAACACAATTCTGTAACACTTTCAGAAGAGAGTTGTAAAGCCTCTCTCTTTTCTAGAGAAGGTTGTTACTTTCAGAGCAAACTCTGCATGAATGTCAGGACTGGTAGTAAGTGTTTTTGAGATCCAGCATGGGAAACCTGGACTCAAGATCCAGAAATGTCTCAACAGATTGGGAGTGATTTTTCATTGGAATGGGCTGCTCAGGGAGGTGCTGGAGTCACCATCCATGGAGGTGTTCAAGAAAAGCCTGCATGAGGTATTTAGTGCCATGGTCTAGATGACTGGCTAGGGCTGGGTGCTAGGTTGGATTGGATGAGCTTGGAGGTCTCTTCCAACCTGGGTGATGCTATGATTCTATTAGATTCCTTATACCTTCTCAGAAAATCAACAAAGCAAGTTGCTTCACTTGCACACTCCACTGCCCTACAGCACATTCAAGAGCTCATAATTGTACATGGATTCTAAGCACACAGAAAGTCCCATTACAACAACAAAGACCTGCACAAACAACCTGCTGCTAAACATCACTTTAATGTAGAAGACTTCTCTAAAGATAACAAAATATGTAATGACTTCACCTTCATGTAACAGGTATTAATATTGAATTCAGTGTAGAAGCACTCACAATTTTATAGTGCTGGAAATAAGCAATTATGCTGAAGATTAAACTATATTTTCTGTTCCACTGAGCTCCTTTCAAATAAGACACATGTTTCTACAAGAGAGTGAGAGGGTCTGTTTATGGCAGGAACACAGCATTTGCTAGGACAGCTCAAAAAATGTCTTTCTAACACCACATCAGACAGATAATCTTATGAAAAAAATAAAGGCCTTGCTTTAGTACCTATCATAGAATCATAGAATCATAGAATCAACCAGGTTGGAAGAGACCTCCAAGATCATCCAGTCCAACCTAGCAGCCAGCCCTAGCCAGTCACCTAGACCATGGCACTAAGTGCCTCATCCAGGCTTTTCCTGAACACCTCCAGGGACAGCAACTCCACCACCTCCCTGGGCAGCCCATTCCAATGCCAATCACTCTCTCTGGGAAGAACTTCTTCCTAATATCCAGCCTAGACCTACCCTGACACAACTTGAGACTGTGTCCCCTTGTTCTATTGCTGGTTGCCTGGGAGAAGAGGCCACCCCCCACCTGGCTACAATGCCCCTTCAGGTAGTTGTAGACAGTAATAAGATCACCCCTGAGCCTCCTCTTCTCCAGGCTGAACAACCCCAGCTCCCTCAACCTCTCCTCATAGGATTTGTGCTCCAGGCCCCTCACCAGCTTTGTTGCCCTTCTCTGGACATGTTCCAGCACCTCAACATCTTTCTTGAATTGAGGAGCCCAGAACTGGAGCATCAGAAACAGGAACAAACACTGTTCTTTCCCTAAAACAGTAAGCTGACATTCAAAAGAGGGTAGGAAAGTGCTGTACTAAGAGTAAATAGACTTGAAAACACTCTATGATTCTCTGCCACTGGTTAGTACTATTCAGATGCAAAAGTTAGGTATACTAAGAGCACTACTCCCATGAAAAGGATAAAGACAAATTTTCACTCGTGGAAAACCCTAGGGCATTTCTCACATTCTCCAAGGAATTGTTTGTTTTCCACTGATAGGTGCTGCTTGTTTTTCTCTAATATAAAATATACTCCTACGACCTACAAAGTTAATTAACTCCACAGAGATAACAAACCTAAACTGAAAGAGCATTCCTTGTATGCACCGGTCACGAGGATAAGGGATTATAACACCACCTTTTTAACCTTAAACAAGCCCTAGCATTAAGGTTCATAGTGATCCTAAATATTTATCCCCATGCTTAAAGACAGGGAAATTTCAACAGAAACATGCAGGAGCATGCACAAGGGGTTTTCCTTAAAGCAGGTAGCAACCACAATAGTGGCTCACATTAAGAACCTCAAGAATCATCACATTAAGAACCTCAAGAATCACAGAATCAACCAGGTTGGAAGAGACCTCCAAGGTCATCCAGGCCAACCTAGCACCCAGCCCTAGCCAGTCATCTAGACCATGGCACTAAGTGCCTCATCCAGTCTTTTCTTGCACACCTCCATGGATGAGGACTCCACCACCTCCCTGGGCAGCCCATTCCAATGGCAAATCACTCTCTCTGTGAAGAATTCGTATGGGTTAAGACACATTGGGATAGATCTTATCATTCCAGTCTGCCTGTGTTTGTAGATAAGTTTACCACAGAAGTGTTTAATACAGATCAGATTTAATGCTCCCAACTGAGATACTTCTAATCTTTCCTGAGTGGCCAGTAAACATGCAAGCTGTCTGAAAATACAGACACTTTACCATTAGTCTGAATTTCTAGGTTCCTTACCAGTCTTATCACTATTTTCAGTATTTGTTTCTCTCCTTTGTTATTGATTCTTTGTACCAAATATAGGCAAAAAAGCTGACTGATAGTATGAAATTATTCTTAGTTAAGTGTTCAAGGGTGTTATGAATTACTACTGCAGTGGCTTTGGGTCCGTTCCCAAAGTACCATCTGCTCTTCCTTGAGGAATGCACCCCCTATTTCCAGGTCCTATGCTCTCAGGCATGGCAGGAGCCCCACACAACCTCCTTTCACAGCACACACATTAATCCCACTGCTACTTGCTCTACCAGAAATGCTTCATGGAGGCTCTCAGCATACCGAGCAACACAGTGGCAACGGCAAGAGGAAATGGATATGTCTGTGCTTTACAGCAACTTCAGCAGCTTCTTTACTGCATACACAGTTAAAAGGAAACACCTGTAGCTAAAGCATGTTAAACAGAAGGAAACATTTCTCCCTTAGTTTTGTATTTTTACTAGAGTTACAAAAATGGTGCCCATTAAATCCAGTGGAGCGTTTTGATGTGCTGCACAAAAATAACTGTTACCTGCAGGCAGGCTGTTAAATAGCATCAGGCAAGGGCAGAGCTACACAGATTTGGCCAAGGAATATGTGCTCTATTGAAGAGCATGCTTACAGAAACAGGGACAAAACACCACTGTGTTTCAGGGCATAATTTATATTCTCTACATTATCATAGAATCATAGAATCAACCAGGTTGGAAGAGACCTCCAAGATCATCCTGTCCAACCTAGCACCCAGCCCTAACCAGTCAACTAGACCATGGCACTAAGTGCCTCAGCCAGGCTTTTCTTGAAGACCTCCAGGGATGGTGACTCCACCACCTCCCTGGGCAGCCCATTCCAATGCCAATCACTCTACCTGTGAAGAATCACTCTCTGTGAAAATGAGACATCAAAGATCAAGTTGACCTGTAAAGCTAAAAGAACCAAGTCTACAACCAAACTATGTCCCTGAGGCCCATTTAAATTAAGTATCTCCAGGGATGGTGACTCAACCACTTCCCTGGGCAGCCTTTTCCAGTCACTGACCACTCTTCTAGTGAAGAATTTTTTCCTAATATCCAATGTAAACTGCCCCTGGGGTAATTTGAGACTGCTTCCTCTTGTCCTATCACTTCTGGATGGGTTTTAAAGATGGAAAATAAAGAAGAGAAAGTCATAGGATCATAGGATCTAGGATGTTAGGGGTTGGAAAGGACCCAAAGAGATCATCGAGTCCGACCCCCCTGATGAAGCAGGACAATCCTATCTAACACAGATCACACAGGAACACATCCAGACAGGCCTGGAAAGGCTCCAGAGAAGGAGACTCAGCCTCCCTGGGGAGCCTGTTCCAGTGCTCTGGGACCCTCATAGTAAAGAAGTTTCCCCTTGTATTGAGGCAGAATCTCTTTTGCTGCAACTTACACCCATTGCTCCTTGTCCTATCCCAGGCAGCAGTGAGCAGAGCCTGTCCCCCCCACTCCTGGCAGCCTTCAGATACTGATAAACATTGATCAAATCCCCTCTCAGTCTTCTCTTCTCCAGACTAAGCAGGCCCAGGTCCCTCAGCCTCTCCTCATCAGCCATGCCCTCCTGTCCCCTCATCATTCTCGTAGCCTTCCACTGGACCCTCTCCAGCAGATCCCTGTCCCTCTGAAACTGGGGAGCCCAAAACTGAACACAGCATTCAAGATGAGGTCTCAGCAGGGCAGAGTAGAGGGGGAGGAGAACCTGCCCTGATCTGCTGGACACACTCCTCCTAATACACCCCAGGATGCCATTGGCCTTCTTGGCCACAAGGGCACATTGCTGTGCCATGGATAACTTCTTATCCACCAGGACCCCCAGGTCCCTTTCCACAGGGCTACTTTTCAGCAGATCACCTTCCAGCCTGTTCTGGTAGAGTTTGTTATTCCTCCCCAGATGCAGGACTCTGCACTTGTCCTTGTTGAACTTCACCTTTCAGTGGGAGACATGAAAAGTTAGAACTAAGCAATATTATCAAAGCATAAAATAAGCACATTTTGCCAAAATTTCTCCCTACCAACCCTAGCTTCATTTGTTGTTAAGGTAAGCATATTTCCAGCTGCCAGACTCTATAGCCTCCCTTCCCAGCATGACAGAGAAGATGAAAACTATGCTTACCCCTCAGTTTAGGACAAGTTAGAAGCTTTTTTGAGTAAAATGTCAACATCTATGGCATCCAAGTCTTCAATGTCCTCATCTTTGAGGAAAAAGCATGCCAGAGTTCAATCTAAACTCTTCCAATTCCAAAAAATGACTTTTTCACACTGCTGCTGCTCATCTTCATTGCCCAACAAGAATCCCTACAACTAATTACAAATTTAAAAAGGATAATTTGTTTAATTATTGTCTAGAAAAATCTCTGTGGAATGCAGCAAAGCTAATAAGATTCAGGTGAGTTTCCATCTGTGGCAGCTAGTAAATCTTTCTGCACCAGAAGAAATGCAGGCAGTAAAAAATAGCAGAGAAGAGGATGCAAAATGAAGCTTGAAATTAGGTGGAGAAAAGGGAATCATTCTTCCACAAAACCACATGCTGACATAGAATCAGAGCAGAACTCTGATGGAGGTAAGAGTTTTTGTAGCATTCATCATTATCTAGCCATTAGAGTAAAACCAATAATTCTAGGTTCTCAGACTTTGAGGAGAAAGCCTGGGACCTGGTGGGGTTGATGGGCTCCAGACTAGAAAGAAGAGAAGAACTGCCAAATAAAAAACCCAAACTCAACCAAAAAACTAACAACAAAAAAGCAAACCCAACAAAACACAACATAGGGAAGGCAAGAGAGAAGGAAAATCAAAAGGGTGACGAGGCTGGTGAGAGGCCTTGAGCACAGCCCTACGAGGAGAGGCTGAGGGAGCTGGGATTGGTTAGCCTGGAGAAGAGGAGGCTCAGGGGAGACCTTATTGCTGTCTACAACTACCTAAGGGGTGGTTGTGGCCAGGAGGAGGTTGCTCTCTTCTCTCAGGTGGCCAGCACCAGAACGAGAGGACACAGCCTCAGGCTGTGCCAGGGGAGATTTAGGCTGGAGGTGAGGAGAAAGTTCTTCCCTGAGAGAGTCATTGGACACTGGAATGGGCTGCCCGGGGAGGTGGTGGAGTCGCCGTCCCTGGGGCTGTTCAAGGCAGGACTGGACGTGGCACTTGGTGCCATGGTCTGGCCTTGAGCTGTGTGGTAAAGGGTTGGACTTGATGATCTGTGAGGTCTCTTCCAACCCTGATGATACTGTGATACTGATACTGAAATTAGCAGACAATTTAGGAAACAAACATGGTAATGGCCTAGCCAGCTACACACCAAACATTCACCCAGCTATGCCCTCAGTACAGAGTGACAGTTTGAGGCAAGTACATGGTGGAAGTTCCCCAGGATATCTTTTCAGTACCTCTTGTGGTAGGCCTGATAGACGCAAAATAGGCTGGTACATGTCCTGCCTTGCCTAGGCATGTTCTTCTGCTCCACCTGAGAGGCAAGCATGGGAAACAGACACAAAAGGACCTGGAGCCACTGAGTCTGGGCTGCCCAGGGTCCTGTGGTGCAAGGTGCACACACTGAGCTTGTGCCTGCCTAGTGCAGGGCCTGTGCTTTGCCCAAGTTAGGGACAAGCCAGCCTGTGGCTCTGCCTAACATGGGAAGCTTTGGCTAACTGCCATCCTGAGTGGCTGTTCTGTGTCCAAAGGGCAATTCATCTCGGCCCACACTGATCAAAGGAGATGTGCAGGTGAACAACCTGCTTCTGCTTCCCTGCTTTGCTGCCCTGCTCTGTGCCTGCTCTCTCTGCTGTGCCCAGCCCTGCTGCTCTTGCACACTGCCTTAGTGCTGCCTGCTCAACTCCACTGCCGCCAGTGACCAGGAGCAGAGCCTGGATGCCTGCAGGCGATCGGCCTGTGTGGCCAGCGTGACATGGTGCTGAGCCTGCACCACATCTGCCTCTGCACCTGAAGGTGCTGCTCAGAATCCCTGGGCATAGACACAGATGGTGCAGAAGCAGCCAGGAGACAAGGGCAGAGATTGTCTGCGTCCTGTCCCCAGAAGCTGGGAAGATTCAAGCCTCAACATCCAACAAGACAGAGTCCCCTGACAGCATTTGGGCACTGTCTGGACTGTGGCTGGCCCCTGTGAGGGTAATAATAACAACCTGTGAGTAAATGCTTCAATGCCTCTTTGTAATCCTCTGCTGCCTGCTGCCATAGAGCAGAAAGAGCTTGAGCCCAGCTGCTGGGCAAGCAGCACATTGACTGCAAGCAGCATTTGACAGCAGGAACCTTCTCTTCCAGTTCAATTAATGTTTGCACATATTTTGCTGGTTACATTAGATGCAGATATCATCCAGAGAATGTTTCCATGGCCGTGTAAGAACTGAAATATTATTAAAATGAGTGGTGGGGGGTGGCAGAGTTCTGAAAAATTGATAAACAATAGTAACTTTGGAAAATATCATCTCGCAGCAATTCATTTCCCCTCCCCAACAGTACCTCCTCAACCAGAGCTGGCATCTCATTAACAGGAGGAAAATTCACATATTTCTAATCACTTTAGGAATCAGAGTAACCTTTTGGCCTCTATAGCTTCCTATTGCTTTTACTGCTTATTTGACACTCTGTAAAGTGCTCTGTTTCCTATCTGGCAATGGTGTTTTCACTCAATACTGGCTGTTATCAGAGATTAATTGCAATTCTCTTGTCTACAAAATGAAAAACAATCTCGAGAAGATGACAGTTCTTCCCTGAGAGAGTCATTGGACACTGGAATGGGCTGCCCGGGGAGGTGGTGGAGTCGCCGTCCTTGGAGCTGTTCAAGGCAGGATTGGACGTGGCACTTGGTGCCATGGTCTGGCCTTGAGCTCTGTGGTAAAGGGTTGGACTTGATGATCTGTGAGGTCTCTTCCAACCCTGATAATACTGTGATACATCTACTGCATCCACCACCCTGACCATTTATTTCCCAAGCTGAAACGTCCAAGTTTATGTAATTACTCCTCAATATATGTAAGCTGTTCCGTATCTTTGATCATTCTTGCTGCTCTCCTTTTAGTAATTTCTAGTCTTGACTGAAACAAAATAAGTAGGAGAAAAAGAAAGCACAGAGGTGACAAAAGCAACTATAGAAGAGTTTGCTTAAGTAGTTCTCCTTCAAATGTTAAATTAATAATCAGACAAATCTGCCAGCTCTATCCAGTGTATATACAATGCTACTTTCACAGCACACTAGGGTTCTTGATTTTAAAATGTAATAAATTGAAAACAGTCTAATTTATGTTCATAAGGCCTTTGGGTATATGTTTAGACCATAGTCTCTAATCCTGCCTTCATAGAGGCTCATAAAGTCATTTAGGGAATAGAATTATCACAGTATCACAGTATCATCAGGGTTGGAAGAGACCTCACAGATCATCAAGTCCAATCCTTTACCACAGAGCTCAAGGCCAGACCATGGCACCAAGTGCCACGTCCAGTCCTGCCTTGAACAGCTCCAGGGACGGCGACTCCACCACCTCCCCGGGCAGCCCATTCCAGTGTCCAATGACTCTCTCAGGGAAGAACTTTCTCCTCACCTCCAGCCTAAATCTCCCCTGGCACAGCCTGAGGCTGTGTCCTCTTGTTCTGGTGCTGGCCACCTGAGAGAAGAGAGCAACCTCCTCCTGGCCACAACCACCCCTCAGGTAGTTGTAGACAGCAATAAGGTCTCCCCTGAGCCTCCTCTTCTCCAGGCTAACCAATCCCAGCTCCCTCAGCCTCTTCTCGTAGGGCTGTGCTCAAGGCCTCTCCCCAGCCTCGTCGCCCTTCTCTGGACACGCTCAAGCATCTCAATGTCCCTCCTAAACTGGGGGGCCCAGAACTGAACACAGCACTCAAGGTGTGGTCTAACCAGTGCAGAGTACAGGGGCAGAATGACCTCCCTGCTCCTGCTGGCCACACCATTCCTGATGCAGGCCAGGATGCCACTGGCTCTCTTGGCCACCTGGGCACACTGCTGGCTCATGTTCAGGTGGGTATCAATCAGCACCCCCAGATCCCTCTCTGTCTGGCTGCTCTCAGCCACTCCGGCCACTCTGGAACAGAGCTCTTCGAGATCAGCAATTTGGCAGAATTTTTCAGCTAAAAAGACACTAAACAAAATCCAGCATTTCATAGCTATAGCATAGACTTTTCCTCCCCATGTTTTGATTCCATGTACTTGGAACTCTTCTTTCCAAAACATCTTTAGACAATGAGTCCCAAACCAGAGTTGCTCATTATGTGAAATGAATCAATCAACCAATTTTCTTCTGCCTGCCTTAAGCTCAGTAATTTCACCAAGTATGGTTTTTTTCCTTTTTGGTTATGAAAAAACAGTAACCATTGCTTCTTTCCCTTGTTAGCCTTTTCTATACTGCCATGGCTTTGCATATTTCTATCATATTCTTAACTCTAAATTGAACTGTCCCAATCCATTTAACCTCCCTTAAGATGGAAGCCACTGGAATGGGCTGACCAAGGAGGTTGTGGAGTCTCCCTCTCTGGAGATACTCAAGAACAGTCTGGATGCATTCCAGCGTGCTCTGCTGTAGGTGATCCTGCTCTGGCAGCGGGGCTGGACCAGAGGATCTTTCAATGTCCCTTCCAACCCCTGACATTCTATGGCATTCTTCCTTTGGCCATCTTTTCCCAGGTACCCTTACGCCTAAGGATTCTAATTCTAGTTTGTTTGCTTTTTTCAGTCTTGAGTGTAAGAGATCCTGGCAATAGCAGAGTGGATAATTTCCAGAAAGGTGAGCCTAGTGGATGCTATCTTCAGGTCAGATAAAAAGTGCTGCCCACGTTTTTCTCAATCCAGTTTGAAAGTAGATAATGTGGAAATTAAGAGAAGTAATTCTGCTGGCCTTTCAACCTATATCATCTATACCAGAAGCAGCTTATACATTAATTTGCATCTATTTTTCTCCTCCCAAGCTTGAAGATTTCCTGTGAAATACAGTGTTACAAAAGCACTATCATTTGTGGCAGACTACATTTCACCTGTAACTCTGAAGAAAATACAAGGAATGTGTCCAGAGGAGAGAAACAAAGCTGGTGAAGGGCCTGGAACACAAACCCTATGAGGAGAGGCTGAGGGAGCTGGGGGTGTGCAGCCTGGAGAAGAGGAGGCTCAGGGGGGACCTCACTGCTGTCTACAACTACCTGAAAGGACATTGTAGGTAGGTGGGGGGTGGCCTCTTCTTCCAGGCAACCAGCAATAGAACAAGGGGACACAGTCTCAAGTTGTATCGGGGGAGGTCTAGGCTGGATGTTAGGAAGAAGCTCTTCACAGAGAGAGTGATTGGCATTGGAATGGGCTGCCCAGGGAGGTGGTGGAGGCACCGTCCCTGGGGGTCTTCAAGAACAGACTGGATGAGGCACTCGGTGCCATGGTCTGGTTGACTGGCTAGGGCTGGGTGCTAGGTTGGACTGGATGATCTTGGAGGTCTCTTCCAACCTGGGTGATTCTATGATTCTATACTAGCATACACTGTAACAAGTGCAAAGATCTTTGATAATAGTGAAACTATGACTTTCAGGAAGTGTTATGTTTCTTAAAGGAATAAAAACTGTACTCCAGAGATCACAATTAAATACAAAATGATGGTTATGAGAAGAAATGCAGGGGGGAAAATGGTACAATTAAAACACACCAAATATTATTAAAAACATAAAAAGCTTTTAAAGTAATTACTTCAACAAACAGCACTAAGACAACTTTTGCTATTCAGATACTCTCATCTGTTCTTGAGACTTGCACAGAGAATCATAGAATCAACCAGGTTGGAAGAGGCCTCCAAGCTTATCCAGTCCAACCTAGCACCCAGCCCTAGCCAGTCAACAAGACCATGGCACCGAGTGCCTCATCCAGGCTTTTCTTGAAGACCCCCAGGGACGGTGCCTCCACCACCTCCCTGGGCAGCCCATTCCAATGCCAATCACTCTCTCTGTGAAGAACTTCTTCCTAACATCCAGCCTATACCTACCCTGGCACAACTTGAGACTGTGTCCCCTTGTTCTGTTGCTGGTTGCCTGGGAGAAGAGGCCACCCCCCACCTGGCTACAATGTCCCTTCAGGTAGTTGTAGACAGTAATAAGATCACTCCTGAGCCTCCTCTTCTCCAGGCTAAACACCCACAGCTCCCTCAACCTCTCCTCATAGGATTTGGGCTCCAGGCCCCTCACCAGCTTTGTTGCCCTTCTCTGGACATGTTCCAGCACCTCAACATCCTTCTTGAATTGAGGGCCCCAGAACTGGACACAGCACTCAAGGTGTGGCCTGACCAGTGCTGAGTACAGGGGAAGAATAACCTCCCTTGTCCTACTGGCCACACTGTTCCTGATGCAAGCCAGGATGCCATTGGCTCTCTTGGCCACCTGGGCACACTGCTGGCTCATCTTCAGCTTACTATCTATCAGTACCCCCAGGTCCCTTTTCTCCTGGCTGCTCTCCAGCCACTCAATCCCCAGCCTATAGTGCTGCTTGGGGTTGTTGTGGCCAAAGTGCAGAACCCTGCACTTGGCCTTGTTAAATCTCTTCCCATTGGCCTCTGCCCACCCATCCAGCCTGTCCAGGTCCCTCACCCAACTAAACAAAAAATGATTTTAAGTTATTAAACTATCTTCTCTAAAGGCACCCAGTAAGAATGCTGTTTCCATGAACATTGATGTTCTTTCAGCTTTATAGAGCCTCACCCCTTCTAGCTACCTCAGTTATTTATCAAGGTTATTGTTCCACCACAGGATTAACAGATGTCCTACAGAACTGATGAAGCACACTGAAAAGCTTGAACATACAAGACTCCTAATTAAAGTAACATAGCATTCTATAAATACATTTGACATAACACAGTGTCTTAAACCATATTTATTCTTACCATTATAATTAGTGAGCTAAACCTGAACTCATTCTGTCAATATCAATTAATATCATCTATGACCTTTTCAAAGCGTCCACAATGACCAGGGACAATGTGGACTTCAGAAGATGTTCAGATGGTACCACTTCATGTAATGCACATCAACCTAAAATTTCAACAATCACTCAAAGTCATTGACTGTGGTCACACATTTCCTAAACTTCTGGAGGTAGACCCTCAAGGAAATGAAAATTTTCACAGCCAAGGCCCTTTGAAGCTCAGCCATGTGACAGATTTATGTTTCTCAGTCCCTGTAGCAAAGCCTTCAGTCCTCTGGCTCCATTTTGGGGAAGTATTTGTAGATCTTGTGGGTTCACAGAAACATAGAATCAACCAGGCTGAAAGAGACCTCCAAGATCATCCAGTCCAATATAGCACCCAGCCCTATCCAGTCAACTAAACCATGGCACTAAGTGCCTCATCCAGGCTTTTCTTGAACACCTCCAGGGATGGGGACTCCACCACCTGGCTACAACCTTCCTTCAGGTAGTTTGGTTGAGATATTTTTATACTTTGAAGAAAAAACATCCTGATTTCTCAGTGATGTCCAAAATAAATACAGGACCTTGCATTACTGTGTTAAAATTCCAGATAAAAAGTCTCAAGTTCTCCACTCAGTGTAATCTTACCTTACACAATCTAGTACATGGTAAGAAAAAGCAGCTATAGGCTCAAAGTTAATTAATGGATGGAGACCTAATACTAAGTCATTATCTGATTTTTTAAAGTTAGCTTGCTTTCCACATCTTAGGAGCATCATATTGGAAAAGGCTTCCAAGGTCAACATGGACTGCTGCTACTCCAAGAATCTCTGATACATTAATTCCTTCCTAAAATGCAAGCTCTGCGTTAAGACAACCAGACATTTACCTTGACTACAGTCCAGGACATCACTGCTGACAGAATCATTCCCATTTCCAGACCAAATGCAGCAACAGCTGATTCATCTCTATTTAATCCTCTCATAACATACTTCATGTTCCTTCCCTAATGTTTTTCTTCCTACTAAGAAATAATAATGTGCTTTTTTTTAAACTGTAAGTACATAAATAAAGAGAAGCACTGAACTTCTATTTTTGTATGTTAACAACATCAATCTCTTTAGCCTTTCTCAACACTTAATTTCTTCTGGGTAACACTGAAACTTAATTCTGCATCCATAACACTTCCTGCAGGTAACCCAAATTCTACCCTGTATTCCACAAGGTGTCTCATCAGTGCCTCAAGCAATAGCACACAGCACTCCTTATTTCACCCACCACATTTTAGGTTGCATTTCCTTTCCCTCGAATCACATAATCATTGTATCATCATCTACTACATAATACATCCTGTTGCCTTCCTCCTTACTCACAGCCAACTGCTGAGTTCCCAGCACACAGCAAGAATTCTTCTGGCCCATAATGGTATGACTAAAAGGATGTGTGAAGACAGTACAACAGATACGTGATGAAATTTAACTACTGATCCGCAGCTCATACTGGGTAATTCTGGCTGGAAAATGACTCTTAAGTCTGTGTCATCAACCAAATTAACCAACTGGTTTTAGTGTCATAAGTAACAACAGCTAAGGCTGGTCTCAAGATAAAAATCCATTAAGAATATCACTATTGCAATATCTTAGTTTAAAATTTACATTTTCTCTCCCTTTTAGCCAATTACATCACTAATGAAGTCCAAACAAGGGATGTGTTTGTTACACTATGCCTACAAAATGCAGTTACTGAAGAAGGCATAAAGTGAAACATCTGCTAAAATCTAGTTTCACTTATTTTATTTGACATTTACCTCCATGCCTAGTTACTTCTTCCTTACAAGACTTCCTTCTCACATCTTCCATGAATCACATTATCCTCATCATTAAATATGAGTAAGACACTTTGTACTCGGCAATCCTATAGCACTAATTCTGACTTGTTGGGACTAAAGGAAAACCTGATTTCTTTGCAGGGTGTGATAATACAAGATACATACCCCTCTGACTTGAACATAGGAATTTCTCTGAATACAATTAAAAAGTAAGGAGAGTGGAAATATTTATCTTTGTCTTAGAATTTCTTTCATTTCCCTTCTTTCAGATGGAAGAACAGGTTCTGATATTTTCTTATCGCAATCTAATTCAGCTTGGTATCTTTATCTACACTTGCTGATATCCAAATCTACAGTCTCCCTATCTGCAGTGCACACAAGGTTGCATTCAAGTAGCTTTAATTGCACAGAGATGACCAAGGTTCCTCCAAATTCAGAAAAACTCAGATCACACATAGAATCATAGAATCATAGAATCAACCAGGTTGGAAGAGACCTCCAACATCATCCAGGCCAACCTAGCACCCAGCCCTAGCCAATCAACCAGGCCATGGCACTAAGTGCCCCAGCCAGGCTTTTCTTCAACACCTCCAGGGACGGTGCCTCCACCACCTCCCTGGGCAGCCCATTCCAATGCCAATCACTCTCTCTTGCAAGAACTTCCTCCTAACATCCAGCCTAGACTTCCCCTGGCACAACTTGAGACTGTGTCCCCTTGTTCTATTGCTGGTTGCCTGGCAGAAGAGACCAACCCCCCCTGGCTACAGCCTCCCTTCAGGTAGTTGTAGACAGCAATGAGGTCCCCCCTGAGCCTCCTCTTCTCCAGGCTAAACACCCCCAGCTCCCTCAGCCTCTCCTCATAGGATGTGTTCCAGCCTTTTCATCATCTTTGTCGCCCTTCTCTGGACATATTGCAGCATCTCAACATCTCTCTTGAATTGCGGGGCCCAGAACTGGACACAGCACTCAAGGTGTGGCCTGAGCAGTGCTGAGTACAGGGGCAGAATAACCTCCCTTGTCCTACTGGCCACACTGTTCCTGATGCAGGCCAGGATGCCATTGGCTCTCTTGGCCACCTGGGCACACTGCTGGCTCATCTTCAGCCTACTATCTGTCAGCACCCCCAGATCCCTTTCTTCTTGGCTCCTCTCAGCCACTCTGTCCTCAGCCTGTAACACTGCTTGGGGTTGTTGTGGCCAAAGTGCAGAACCCTGCACTTGGCCTTGTTCAGTCTCATCCCACTGGCCTCTGCCCACCCATCCAGCTTGTCCAGGTCTCTCTGCAGGGCTCTCCTACCTTCCAACAGATCAACACCTGCTCCTAGCTTGGTGTTACCTGCAAACTTACTGATGCTGGACTCAATACCCTTGTCCACATTTGTTTTAATAGAGAAGATGTAGCAGAACACTATGTCCGTGAGTGTTTTACCCTTCACATCAGTGGAAACAGGGTCTCCCTCAACTCTTTCATGTCTCCTCTCATCTCCAACACACCTAAGTCCAGTGATACAAACTTCAGCTCTATCTACTCACAGTAGAATAAAATCCAGTTTGACTTACAAAAGTTGAGAAGCACGTGAAATGAGCTATGAGGGTTACTTTTTGGACCTCAGTTTATCAGAGCTATTTTTCCTTCTAGACCACAAAAAATTATATCAAAAGGAAACAGGAGGTAGAAGAGAAGAGGAAGGACAAATAAAAATATAAACAACAACCAAAAAAATAGCACAGCTCAGAAATTCCAATCATACTTAAGGACACAATGTGAAAGATACTGATCAGCAAATACTGCTTTCTTTGTTCCTGCTGGACCGTTGAGATTGCATCTCCTCAAATCAAGAGCCAGCATCAGCATGGACATTAAACTCTGAAAAATATCTAGCCTACAGAAGAGCAACATCTTGCAATTGTTCTCCAGCTGTAAAAAAGGCATCTCATGATAATGAAGCCTACTTCTTCCTGCTTTGTAAGGAAGACAGCAAAGAGCCAAATTAAGTGGAAGCACATTTTCATAGAATCATAGAATCAACCAGGTTGGAAGAGACCTCCAAGATCATCCAGTCCAGCCTAGCACCCAGCCCTAGCCAGTCAACCAGACCATGGCACTAAAAGCCTCATCCAGTCTTTTCTTGAACACCTCCAGGGATGTTGACTCCACCACCTCCCTGGGCAGCCCATTCCAAGGGCAAATCACTGTCTCTGGGAAGAACTTCCTCCCAACATCCAGCCTACACTTCCCCTGGCACAACTTGAGACTGTGTCCCCTTGTTCTATTGCTGCTTGCCTAGGAGGAGGCAAGCTGTTAACCTGTTAAAGCCTATATCCTTTTAACTGTTTTCTGTGGTAAATACATTAACTCCTTCTTGGGAAATACAACTGTTGAAGGCATTTGTTCCTTAGTGTAACTAAATGCCACTTCCACATTTTTTTCCAAGACTGAGGATGAATTCCTAAGAAAGCTTTATCCAGATGGAGAACTGTATTTACAGAAAGAACTTCCAGAAAGTTGGTATTATAATTTTCCCTGCAAAAATGATCAAAATTCAGACAACTGCAGGATAAAACTAAATCCTCAGTAAGGAAGGCCTGATCTTGTTTGCAAGGTGGGTAGGTGATTATGTCTGGAGTGGCTCTTTGATAGAAATGGATTCCACAGGGGTAAATGTCTGCTGTCCATCTGGTGCTGTATAAGTACTTTGTAACTGGCAGCCTTTCCACATAAGGAGAAACAAGCTACAGTCTTGGCTGTTCATTTAAAACATCATCAGACTTTCACGTTTTGCACAGGAGATACATGTGTAAAGACTGGCAAGTCTGCCCTGAGGTCCAGAAAAATCAGCATGCACTCTTTAAGCCCTACTTTCCCCACCCAAATTTCCAGACTGTTAGTAAGGCACCCACAAAGGTCACTTGGAGAGAAAAAACAGAGTTCAAGGGCATTTTTTCTGTTCATTGCATCCTTTCATGACTTTAAGAGAAGCAAGTTAAGCGGTCTAGCAGAAGTATGTGCTCCTAGGGCACACACCACCTCAAGAAGCTGAAGTTTACATGTGGATACATAATCAAAAGAGAATTATGCCAGTTCTCAGTACCACATGCAGTTTGGCCATCAACAACAACAATCTTGGGAGCCTGGTCTGGTAGAAGTATTTTCTGAGCACCCTCAATGAAGTTGTCTCTCAACTGGAATTCAAACAAAAGACTCTTGAGGTCCTGTTCAGACCTTTCTCTGTTTAGGTTGGTAAATAAGCCATTGTAGCAATTTCTACTTGTTTGAGACTGAGTATCATGCTTTGTGATTTAAACCCAGCCCTTCTGAAACTCATTGTAACCTTGAGTCATATAATCACGCAGTGGTACACACATCCACTCCATGCTATCCACTCACTTTTCTCTAACACTGAATGGCACAATTAATCCTGAAACTGAAACTACTTTGTGCTTTACATTACTAAGGAATTAAAACCAAAGATAAGAACTTTTCCCCCAGAAGAAAATGGTCATTTTCTCCTGGTAGGATACAGAAAGGAAAGGTTGATGCCCTGCTAATACAAAGATATGGCAGGCAGCCATGGGCAATTAGGCTGCAGCAACACCTAATAGTTTAGTTGCCTCATGCAGGACCTCATTCTTCATCTCATCCTTCAAGTCACTTCCGAGGTCTAACAATGTAATTAGAGGTCTCCATTGAGCAATGAGTGGTAAATGCAGGTGATCTACTTTGAATGCAAAAAAACAGTGGCAGTATGTAGCAGGGAAGAACAACACAAGATTAGAGAATAATCATTTTGACAGCAAAGGTTGCTCAGTATTTATCCAGAAATCACATTAAAAATACTTTTTCTTCCCCACTTGGCTTGTTGGAAATGTAATCAATTCTGGTAAGAAGTATGACTGCACAACTACACATAGTCATTCAAATACTCTGTGAGGAAGGAGCAACAGTTCAGCTATTGCCTGGTTATCTGTCTTGCATTCTCTTAATATGTTTCCCAAGAATAAAATTCTGTGAGACACTGCTCCTTCTGAGAGTGCTGCTCAAAGAACTTCAGACTGAGGAGGGCATTACTCTCCCAGGCCCCAACTTCTGAGACAAAGTCATGTACATGCTCAGCACTGCCAATACATTTGCAATCTTCCAACAGAAGCAAGGAGTAAAAAGCCAAGTCAAAAAGACACCAAATAGTTTCTGCATAAATCAACCCTGAGACAGTCAAGAACAGAAATCTGTATCCTCCCCAAAAAGAGCTTCTGTTTGTTCACTGAGGAGCAAAAAAAGAGGTGACAATTTTTTAAATATCAGGCTTTTTAATTAAGTCTGAAAAAGTGTGTGGGGGGGAAATCTGGTATTTAGGGCTTTCCCTATGATATACAAGATATTGCTTCATTTTGCTTCTCTTTTGTTGTTAAGTCTGTGAAACAAAGTCTGGAACAAACTGCAGCTGACTGTAGAACAAAAGGTGTCAATCACACTGACCATTTTTTCACAAAATGCTTTATGTACATTATGTAACAGATGTGTAGAAGAGGTTAAATTTCTGTATGAGTAATGTTGTTCTGAAAAAAAAAAACCCTTCTCTTCAGTCATCAAATTTATCTCAGCAGTGATGACTTACTAAATTACTTAAGACCTCCCAGTACTGTGATAACCTTCATAGATAAATCATCATCACCATAGAATCATCATAGAATCAACCAGGTTGGAAGAGACCTCCAAGACCATCCAGTCCAACCTAGCACCCAGCCCTATAAGAAATATTTTTTCTTCTATTTGCCTAGTTTTACCAGGAGAAATATTCCCTATATGGAACAGTGGAAGTGCAAAGCATTGTCCCTATACCTGGTTTTAATTTTGGCCAGCTGTATAAACAATAACCATGTAAACATCAAATTTCTCAGCAGATATTTACCAACTGTGTCTTCACAAATAAGATTGCTCTAGAAATAAAGAGCCCCAACCCATACACACAGCACAAACAATTTTAAGGTTTCAACTCTCATCTGTCTTTAAAAGAAAATCACAAAGAAACAAATCCAAAACTTTCTCTAGTAGATGGGGCACAGACTCAAGGTAAAAACAATTAAGTGGTTTGCTGAGTTTTGATTTATTCTTTGAGAAAGACTGATTTTTTTTTTTGTCAGTGTAGCCAACTGCTTAACACATTCAAATATTTTGGTTTAAAATAAACAGCACAACCTATTGCCATGAAACACACTTGGTGGTGAATTACATAATTGAAGAAGTATGCAAGTTTAATCAACTATTACTTAGCATATTCCTCACTTGAAGTCAGGCAGTATTCACACTACAAGTCACACATTCCTCAATCCTTTTAAATGATCTAAGAGTACTAGATGCTCCAGGCATATCTGTACTCCAAATTACACTGCAGTAATGCTTCTACTGAATTTCTGAGTCTGACAGCACAAGTTAGGCTGCAGGAAGCTATCTGCAGCACATAACGCTGCTGCAGGTACTGAAACCAGAGTCAGAAAAAACCAAACACCAAAACAAACAACAGACAAATGCTCCCACCCCTACCCAAACAAACCAACCCAAGCTACTCACCATTCATCGCTGCGGGAAACTGAGCCATCATGGTCTTGAATACGCCTTGCTAGCTCTTAGCCATCTGCAACATAAAAACATTGTGCCATTAATAATGCAACAAGGGCAAAACGTAGCCCTGCGCTCCTGCTGAGCAGGGGGAATGTCTGTCCCCTTTAGCTCACACTTCCGACAGCAAACAATGTCGGGCTTCAGGCTGCTGCTGAACAAGCTGAATTTACATTTGGGAGGGGGTGGGGGATTCTTGTTTTTTTCTATTTTTTTATAGGGTATGCAGTGCAGTCCTGAGCCTAGTGGCACATTCTTAAAGGAAAACAGTACCAACTGTTAAGCAACTGCTGCATAATGTGCACACAGTTGACAACATGTTAGAACATATGGTGTGGAGAACAGCAATCTCCTGGCAGAACAGACTCAGGGTCTAAGAGATCTTTTTCAGCTCTCCCTGGCAAATACTTATGCATATCATGAAAAAAAAAAAGGTTTAATGCATTGCTGTGTAACTGCTTCTGCTGAGAAGGGTGGAAGAACAATTACTACTCAAAATCATACACTACTCCACATAATATTTACCAAGAAAACATTCTTACATGATCATCCAGTCTTTGCTTAGAATCATAGAAACATAGAATCAAGCAGGTTGGAAGAGACCTCCAACATCATCCAGTCCAACCTAGCACCCAGCCCCAGCCAGTCAACCAGACCATGGCACTGAGTGCCTCAATCCAGTCTTTTCTTGAAGACCTCCAGGGACGGTGCCTCCACCACCTCCCTGGGCAGCCCATTCCAATGAGAAATCACTCTCTCTGTGAAGAACTTCCTCCTAACATCCAGCCTGTAATGTACAGAAGAAAAATAACTTGTCCTGAGGAAACATGCAGTCAGCCAGTTTTCTATAGCCAACACAGTGAAGTTATTCCATCTCTTGAGCTACCACAAAAAGACTCAAAATTAGGACTTAAAGAGGTCTCAATTTACTTTCATAAAAAATATTAGACAAGTGTGACTTATTTTTTTCTACTTGCACCCTTTCAAGAGTACCTGTATTGGTGTTATTAATACTTTAGAGTTGCAAAGTATTTGTCACTCCCTATCTGAGGAATAAGCATAAGCTCTGCTTTGCAGACATAAAACTAAGACAACGCATTGAGCTTTTGCTTTGGATGGTTGTGTTAGCTTGAAGTTAGCTGGAATGTTTTGGTGAGAAGAACTAGATTACAGGCTGTGAAAGGGAAATAGTGGTGATGTCTGCTTCACTCATAGGCTTGCTGAGATGCATAAGAACAAGAATCCAAACATAGATAAGGGAGTCACTCTTCGTCCAGGTTTGGCTGCATTTCTCTCTAACCTCACCCTCCATCTCTCTGATCAATCCACTTTGCTTTCTAACCCCCCTGACTGACCCTCTATTCTTCCTTGGGGCACAAGGCAACATCTGAGGTAAGGTAGGGGAATGGGAGAAGGTGGAAGGGCAGTTTGGAACCCCTCCTGGGGACTCAGGTTTCTGGGAGGGCTGTTGTGTTTCTGTATTACCTTTTACCTTGTACATTGCTGTTTATAACTGTATATACTGTAAATATCTGCTTGTATATTGAGCTAAGCTGCAAATATAAGCTTCATTCAACTTTCCAGAGCTGGTTGAGTCTAGTCTGGGTGATTTCCAAAGATGGGAGGGGGGGTGGGGAACATCCAAACCACCGCAATGATATTTCTAGTTAAATACCAAAATCTATGCACTATTGAGCTGTGCTCTGCACAGAGAAATTATTGGTCAGGATGAATTTACAAAACCAGAATTTGAATTTTTAAAGAGTAGTATTTTAAACATACCTCAGATCCTTCTGTCACTCCCTCTTCAGATACCACACTTCTCCCCCACCAAAAAAAGAGCATGCACCTCTCAGTACAACCAGAGATTTTAACATTAAGTGCAGAAATACTACATCTCCTGCACTCCCTCCCTCTCCTAGGAAACTCCTGCATGCCTCATCACAAAAATCCTACAAACTGACAGCACTCTGACTTCACATGTGGCCAGAAGAGCATTTTTCATATCTACTTGTGCTAGTTTGAAGCTAGGTAGAATGTTTTGGTGAGAAGGACTAGATTACAGGCTGTGAAAGGAAAGCGAGGGTGATGTCTACTTCACTCATAGGCTTGCTGAGATGTATGAGAACAAGAATCAAAACATAGATAAGGCACTACTTCTGCTGGGGAGCTCTGAGCTGCATCTCTCTCTCTAACCTCACCCTCTGTTTTCTCTGATTAATCCACTTTGCTTCCTAACACCCCCTGGCCAAACCTCCATTCCTCCTTAGGACTGGGGTACGGTTGAGAGGGGGAGGGAGAGAAGGTGGAAGGGCAGTTGGGAGCCCCTCCTGGGGACTCAGGTTTCTGGGAGGGCTGTTGTGTTTCTGTATTACCTTTTACCTTGTCTATTTCTGTCTATAACTGTACAGACTGTAAATATCTGCTTGTATATTGAGCTAAGCTGTAAATATAAGCTTCATTCAATTTCCAGACCTGGCTGAGTCTAGTCTGGGTGATTTCCAAAGTGTAGGGGGGCAGGGAACACCCAAACCATCACACTACTGTATGTTTCCACAACAAAAAAGAAATACCCAGGACGAGTTGTTAACAATTCTCCCTGTATTTTACATTGTCATGATTATTAGAGTTTTACTTATAAACTCTTTGTATTATTATTTACTTATCTTATAAACGACGTCTAAAACTCTGCTGCTGTAGCAGGCCACAAATCATTCATCCTTCCCAAATCTCTTGTAATCCTCATAGCCATATGTGTACCTGGCATCCCCTCAAATGAATGAAAACAGTATTTTATCTGAGCTTATCTTTGCTCTGTGTTGCTGATGTAATCATCCAGAGAGGAATGAACACATTTATTTGTTTTTTTTTCAATTAAATGTGATACATCACAGATCAGAGTCATCAAGACACTTGGCATTCCAGGAGGTTTTAGATACAGAAAAATATGCAGGCTGCTGTATCCACACAGATATACATATTCATAAAAACAAAAAGTAAACTGAATGATTGGCAAGTCCATATGATCTCTCAGGGTGACATTGGGTACCAGCTGCAGAAAGATGAAAAAAAAAGGAAGCATGGATGTATTCCAAGGCATTAATCCTAAATCAAATTGGACTATTTTTAGGTTGCTTCCAGCATCCCTTCCTTGGGCCTTACCAGTAACCTACCAGCGACACTTGAAATCTATTTATAGCCTTCCTGAAAAATGCTTCCAATGTTGTTATACATTTCTGCAGCATGCTTCTCTGTACAAGCTGTTCTGTCAAGTAGAGCTAAAAGAGAACCTGAAACCGTGGCAGAAGCAGGAGAACATCCCCAAAATCAATACAGCGAAGCTCAGTAGAGTTCTGTCTTGACAGCTTTCCATGTGCATGTGACTTGCTCTAGATTTATGGTGTCACTGAATAAAAGCTGCACATTTGGGCTTTCCTCCAATATATGTTCTTATTTTCACATCACTTTTAGTTGTTTGGTCGATTTGTTTGTTTGTGTTTTTTCTAAGGGAGTTGCTACGATGGAACCATAGAATATCTCAAATTGGAAGGGACCTATGAGGAGCACTGTGCTAGTTTGAAGCTAGCTAGAATGTTTTGGTGAGAAGAACTAGATTACAGGCTGTGAAAGGGAAACAATGGTGATGTCTGCTGCACTCATAGGCTTGCTGAGATGTACAGGAGCAAGAAATAAAAACAGATAACCACTCTCACTTGGGCTGCTGGCTGAGCTGCATCTCTAACCTCAACCTCCATTTTCTTTTCTAATCCACTTTGCTTCTTAACCTCTGGCCAAACCTCCATTCTTCCTTGGGACTGGGGTACAGTTGAGAGGGGTAGTGGCAAGGTGAAGGGGTGGTTGAGAGCCCCTCCTGGGGACTCAGGGTTCTGGGAGGGCTGTTGTGCTTCTGTATTACCTTTTACCTTGTATATTTCTGTATATAACTGTATATACTGTAGCACATCCAAAACCTCCCACATGAACCTCCATACTGAAAGCTGTGACTTACAGAAGCAGTCAGGAATCATAAATGGGATCCGAACAGGATTTCAGGTTACACCAGCACAGGGGCCCCATTCTACCCCCTTAATCATGTTTCACTCGAACACCAGAGTTACACCAAGCACACATGCTTCTGGTAACAGATTCTGAAGTTGTACCAAGAGATAAAGAAAGGAAAAATAGAAGTATCATTGCAGCATAATTTCCCCTCATTCAATTTTTCAGGGAAGGAGGAAACAGCCCAGTAAACTCAAAGTCTAGGCACATTTTTCAAAGGTCTGTGAAAACAATCCTTCCCAAAGAATGGAGCTTGCCCACAACAAATACTCTGTTTTCTGTGTTTCCACAGCATGTGCCAAAGGCCTGGATATTATGCATGTACCAAAGCTAAAAACACCTTACTTTCACAAATCACAGAATCATAAAATCATAGAATCAACCAGCTTGGAAGAGACCTCCAAGATCATCCAGTCCAACCTAGCACCCAGCCCTAGCCAGTCAACCAGACCATGGCACCAAGTGCCTCAGCCAGGCTTTGCTTGAACACCTCAAGGCACAGTGCCTCCACCACCTCCCTGGGCAGCCCATTCCAATGCCAATCACTCTCTCTGACAACAACTTCCTCCTAACATCCAGCCTAGACCTCCACCGGCACAACTTGAGGCTGTGTCCCCTTGTTCTGTTGCTGGTTGCCTGGCAGAAGAGGCCACCCCCCACCTGGCTACAACCTCCCTTCAGGTAGTTGTAGACAGCAATGAGGTCCCCCCTGAGCCTCCTCTTCTCCAGGCTAAACACCCCCAGCTCCCTCAGCCTCTCCTCATAGGGTTTGTGTTCCAGGCCCCTTACTATCTTTGTCGCCCTTAATTGCAAATAAAGTCACTCTAGTCTCTATCTGTACAAACACCTTGCACCTCTAGGACACAAGTACAAACCACTTAATCACCAAGAGAAAGCTCAGCAAAACATTCTCACTTTAGGCCAATCTGGGATTGTTTGGCCTGGAGAAGAGGAGGCTCAGGGGTGACCTTATTGCTGTCTACAACTACCTGAGGGTGGTTGTGGCCAGGAGGAGGTTGCTCTCTTCTCTCAGGTGGCCAGCACCAGAACGAGAGGACACAGCCTCAGGCTGTGCCAGGGGAGATTTAGGCTGGAGGTGAGGAGAAAGTTCTTCCCTGAGAGAGTCATTGGACACTGGAATGGGCTGCCCGGGGAGGTGGTGGAGTCGCCGTCCCTGGGGCAGTTCAAGGCAAGGTTGGACGTGGCACTTGGTACCATGGTCTAGCCTTGAGCTCTGTGGTAGGACTTGATGATCTGTGAGGTCTCTTCCAACCCTGATGATACTGTGACACTGTGATCTTACCTGCCCTAGAACATCACTGATAACTTTTCATCATTAATTGAGGTGAAAGTTGTACATTTCCAAAGCCTCTTATTACACAGTACAGAAAAACCCAATGCTGATATGGCATTGGGAAACGAAATGAAGAAAAAATGAAGCAAGAACACAGGATAACCAGTACCTCCAGCAGATGATACAGATGAAAAGACGGCCATTCGCAACCAGACCATCCCACATAAAATTCCTTGCTTTTGCAAAACCTTGTGGCAGTCACAGCTCAAATCCACATTGTAACAAAACGGATCAAACATCCCTGTGATCACAGTAGACAAGGTTAAGCCCTGCCGCGATTTAGGGTGAAAACAGGAAGGCATGGATGTTACATTTAAACAGCAGAACAGTAAGTTCTGGTAAACAAACCGTCTGACCAGTCTTGATGTTTAAAGCACGAATTGTTGCCACAACCTGATCTACTGAACGTCAACTGCAGCTCCCCCTCCCAAGTGTTCCTTGTAGTTGATACAAGCTGAGAGAAGCAATGACATTGCAAAAAGCAGGGGGTACCTTAACCACCCTGCTGAAAGCATCAGAAAACACCAGAGCCGGGCAGAGCGCAGGAGAAAGGGTAAACAAAGTGTTTCTTTTCTATCACAGGCATATCCATTTTATGAAGAACAGCCTTACCACAATCTTTCTTAATATTTATACTTGAATGATTTTTCTTTTTTCCAAATATTTCTCAGAAAACCCACAGCCACATAGTTTTAGAAGGAATGAAGTTCTGGTGCATCAGGCTCTGCTCCAGCAGTTTTCACTGGAAGAAAGCAAACACAGCAGAAGCAGAATGTGTGGATACACACTACCCTTTGGCTTTTCTCAAGAACAGAAAAAAAAACCACTGCACATTTTTGCTGTAAGAACCAGCTGGAAAGGAAGAGAGACTGAAGCACTTGTAGACCAGTTTACTCTTTGCAGCACTTGTAGACCTGGAAAACACAAAGACTACTCATAAGCAGAGCAAACAATGACAGTGCAATATCCCATGGCATTCTTCTGTGCTTTTTCTAGACTATTCTCTTGAAAATCACAGAACAGTAAGCATTAGTAGGCCATTATAAACCAGAACAACCTAGAATGCCCTTGCTCAAGATATATAGGCAGAAAACTCTACTAATTAAACAAAGAAAACCACAACATTTTGGCAAGTCAAGAATTTATCTCCTTTATACAGTGGAGTTATACAGTGACATGGCCTTTTCAAAATGCACTGTGGCCAGCTTCACAAAGGCCACCCACTCTGATAAGAAACCAACGACATTAGTAACAAAATGAAGACCTTGACACTGGGTAGCTAGCAAATCACTTGCTCTCCCTGCTTCCCTCTGTTACTGTGGATAAGGGTGCTGCAAGCCTGAAAAAAAAAGGCTCAATATTTTACCTCTTAACTTTATGGTACAAAGTCCTTTCCTTGCTCACTGTTTCAGAGCAACTTGCTTCCAAACAGCGATGAAGAGAGATCACAAAAAGTATTTTTTCTGACAAATGTCCTTCTGCTCACCTTGCCTTGACTATGAGGGTTTATGAATATACTTCCCATGAAAAATGGAAGCCACATGAAATACAAGCTTCTCTCTTTTAAAGAACAATAATTGTGTGATCAGTATTGATGGGTTTACTCCACTTCTTAACACAGGTGCTCAGCTGTGAAAGCATACGTTCAAAATCTCACGTTCAACTCACTCCCCTGTCTTTGGAGATGGGAACCAACTTTTCCTTCCTCCTAGGAGAAGGTTTTCCTGCATTTTATTGCACAGTTGTTTGGGGAAACCCATGTGCAGTGTTTGGAATGGTAACATCGACTCAGAACTTCAGCCTCCTACAGAGAATTCTCTACCATTAAGCCATGAAGTAGCATGTCCCTCTCTGTCTATACCATATAGCTTTGATTCCTCTTTGCAAAGAACAAGAAATTCTAAGGGAGGGAATGAGTATTCCACTTCAGGAAGCTCACTATTTTAGTCCCTGGCCCTTCTCCCAGGAGACACATACGTAAACTTCCTCAGGAAAAGATGGGAATTGAACCCAGCTCAGTCACGCCCTGGGAGAATGCATTCACTAACCTGATTCCAGACACAGACAGCACTGCCTCTGCTTGCTTTGCTTAAAAAGGAAAAAGAGGGAGAGGAAAAAAAAAAAGAAAAAAGCAGAGGGTACATTATTGAGAAGCTTTTTTTTAAGACTATGAGCTTCTACTTTCAAGCAGGAACTCCAGGCTGTGTATCACAACCTCTCCAGAGAGCTAAGTGAAAAACACTTGCTCCTGAATAGGCGGTAACTTAGAATACACTCTCTTTTCTTTCCTCCTTACTGATTTACATAACTCCCCACTCCATATGCTCTTTTTTCTATATTCTGCTTTGAGACATGAGAATTCTCACATCTAATTATTTGCAAACACAGCACAAGCATTGTTCAGTGAATTCCACTCACCTTGAAACCTGCACTTCTCCATTTCCACACTGTGGAAATGTGGGTATCAATGTGAACTTAGGCAAAACATAAATCTGTGATGAGTTTTCTCTTATTTTTGTCATTTTCTCACTTTAACTATGGCTGCAAACACTCAGAACATATTACTTAAGAGCTTATGTTGCCATCTTAGAGGAAATTCTTGAGCCCACTCCTGTCCTTCTATCAGAAGGACAAGTGAAATCTGCCTCCTAAGAGAGCAAAAAAAACCCTAAGAGAATATTTTTTTATATTACCTTCTCTTTATGATTCAAGAGTTATTACTTCACTTGTTGATTGGCTTTCAGGCACAAAGAACAGTGTACAACACAGAACATCTAATGGACTATTACAGCTAAGCATAAAACAGAAGATACAGAATATTCAGGCAGTCTTCTATGCTCAGCAGAGAACTGGATTGCTCAGCAAGACCTGGATTTACATTTTACCTATCTGCTTTGTGTAGGAGCACAAAACTAATGTAGGCTTAACTTCTCAAAAGTGAATGAGGTGACAAGCAAAAGGAGACAGGGCACAGGAAGCCTTGAAAGCAAAGGAATGTAGTTTACCTTTGATGAAACAAACAAACAAACAAAACCCCAGGGAAATCTCTTGGTAGAAAAAACAATGATGAGCCTAAGGCAGTCAAAATGATAAAAATCAGCTAGGTTGCATTATTTTGGATACATTCCTCAAAGCAAGATAGAAGAGTGTGGCTGTAAACAGAGGTACAAGACATCCCACCCAGTACAGCTGTCCTAGGATGCATGCTGGTTCTCAGCTGAACCCAGGATTTAGGCAGTGTGGCCACAGCACCTCTTAACCTGATGCAGCTCAAGCCTTCTGCTTCTGAGGCCACTCTTAGCAACAAGTCTCACCCATGCTATACTACCAACAACAGTCCTTCAAAGCTTCTAGCTGAAATTTGGTCTCTTAACCTTTAACACTGAGCTCTAGAGCACACTATATTTTGACCACTACTAATTCATTTAATGAACTTAGAGAATCAATTATCACAGACTTGGATCTTGTCATCACGTAAAGCCCCTGTGAGCAAAAGTATATCTTACTTAGAAAGATCCTTGTTCTACCTGAAGAAATTCATACTACTACGACTACAGTAAGAGTGCAGCAGAAAGAGCAGCAGAATTTTGGACTTTGAGCAATGAAATTCTTGACCTTTGAAAGACAAAAGTAAATGTATTATTTAACTCAGCTTGATTTTTGATACATTGATTGGTAAAGCCATAATAGGGTTGGGGATTTTTTTTTTGTGCATTCCAATTGTAGTATTTTTAGAAACAAAGAAGTGTAACTCCTGTTTCCTGTTCCTCCCTCACTTCACGTGTATGCCTTTGAATCACTCGCTGCAGATACCACTCAAAACTGATGCCACAGCATTTCACAAGCTACGCTTCATCAGGCTTGAAAAATCTTCACTAGAGGAACGACCTCAGAAATATTATCTGCTACTGCCAAAGCAAGAACATGCCCTATCAAAATGTCTCAAGTCAAACTAGTTGCTCTCAGAATCATTGTTCCAGTGAAGCCGTGACTTATCTGGATCAACCTTTTCTTTTCAACTGCCTGTGACTTGAAAGATGTTTAAAAATAGATCTGAGGTAATTGTCGTCTATTAGGTAATTCCAGCGTGTTGTGGTTGCTACTGCCACCACATTACATCATTTGAATTTCATGAGGTGTTCTGAAAATAAGTTACACAACACTGCTCATCTACATCACTTTAACATTAGGATCCGAGTGACCAACCTGGCCGGGCTGTGTTCCTATACTCACAAATTCTTAAACATTCTGCATTTGAAGAAAAAATAAATTCCATCAGTTTCACTTTTATGACTTTGATGTGACCTAATCTTCACCTTTCAGACATTTGCTGCTAAATGTCTGGCAAAACATTACCAGAACATACAAGTTACTACAGCCTCTCTATAGTCTTGCAATAGGATGAATGGATAGCAGAGGAAGCAAAGTTGTCTCATGAAATAAAATCACTCACCTCGTTTTCTAGAGAAATCTCATAATAAATAACTAAAACCTGACAGGCAAGTTCATCAAGTAAAGGAGTAACACACTAGTAAACAAGTAACTGGCATGCTTAAATTCTTAGCTTAGCTTTCTAAGGTTATGAGACACAAGTAGGTAATAAGTACTATGATGAACCCTATCACTTGAAATGAATCAGATTTAACAGATGGGTGGACTTTGAAAAGATCTTAACTGCCTAAAAAATTCATTAAACAGGCAACCAGAGAGAGGCAACACTACCAAATTTGGTGCCCCCATTAATAAGATGGGGGCTAATGGATGTATGAGTACCAGTACTAGACACTAGAGAATCCACACGGCTGAAAGATCACGAGGAAAAAACTTCAACAAAGGCTTATGCCTGATTAGATTCAGACAGCCAACACTGCAGAAAACAAGGCTTCACCAGAGGCACTGCTACAGCTCACTTAAATTCCAGCTTACGCTGGTCCATCACTGGAAGGAACTTGAACTTATGTGTACAGACAAACCTCCCAGTTCCAAACCAATCAGGATTTGGAAGCAGAGGTAATTCAGGCACGTATAACATTTCCAACTAAGCATTTGAAAATGTCAGGATCACTTAAAGCAGCTGCTTAGCACTCCCAAATATCTCAGCAGACACTGTAGCAAGAGTACTTCCCCGACAAAATAGCTTTGCATCATCTATCAACAACCAAGGTACACAAGAAAAATGGACATTTAAACAGTGAAGGCACAGGGTCATGACATGCTTTAAAGCTAAAAGAAGTTTAGTGACTACTCTGTTTCACACAATGCCTAGGGTCAAACTCTGAACCTCAAAGCACACTGTTGAGTGTTTTACTGACAAGTGACAGTGCTTTAAATAGGTCAGAGCCAGCCATAAAAAAGGAGAATTCTCTATTTAGCTCTTCGTTATCTTTGTTATCTTTAAAATTGCCATTCAGCACCTAAATCAATAAAGGTCACACAAAATGAGCCCTCCAATGTAGAAGCAGCAACACAAATTCAGAAAGTCAACAGCCTACAACCCTCACATCTTTCATAGAAGAACTATGTTAATGTCACCTTTCCCTTAACACTTAAAAACATGAGATAATCCGTCGCCTAACATACTTTGCCATGAGGTGTGGCATTACACTGAACTGAAAGCAGTTCAGAAGTGAAAGCAAAATCACTTGAAAACAAGGGAGTATATGCACTGCATATACATATATAGAACCAATCACAGCGCCAGTGCTGCCACGAACACTGTCTGATGTCATCACAAGACCAAGTGCTATTCATTTTTGGAAGGTCTTGGTGACAAGTCAAGGATCCCAACAGCTGTAAAAAAGCACACATCACACCCATCTTCTAGATGGCCAAGATGGACAGTTCAATCCTACAAAAGTCTGCTAAGTCTAATGTCAGTCACAGGAAAGATTAAGGAGCAAATCCTCCTGGGAGCCACCTATGGATGCTTGAAGAACAAAAAGGTGATGGGAAATTGCCAGGATGCATCTACCCAGGATGAAACACACCTGACATCCCATAGCTTGCTGTACTGAAATGGCTGGCTCTATGGGTGACAGTACAGCAGCTTCTTTTGAATTTAGGTTTTCAACAAAGTTTCCCATGGTAACTTTAGAGCCAAACTGGTGAACTATAGTTTGAATAGGGCAACTGTACTGAGAGCAGAACTATGTCGACCACTAGATTCAAAGGGCAGTGATTAGTAGTCCAAAATGAATCTGGTTGGAACTAAGTATGTTCTCCAGGGGTAGATATCATGGCCAGTACTATTTAATGTCTACACTGACAACCTGGGCAACAGGGTGGGATACACTCTGAGCAGATGTGGATACCAAACTGGAAAGGGATGCCCAGTAAGTTTGTGGGATTTCCACTCTTGGAGATAATTCAAACACAGCCAAACATGGCTCTGAGCAACCTGATCTAAGTTGTCCATGCTTTTAGTGAGTGTTGGACCAGATGATCTCCAGAAGACCTTTCAGAAGGTTAATTATTCTGTGACTACATTTTAAGTAAGTAAAAGCAAATGGAAGCAGTTGAAAATTATTTTTAAAACTGAGACATGGGAGATATTTCAAGTGAAAGTAGGTGAGAAATGAACATTAAAAGATGTTCAATTAAATGGGCAAAGAGAGAAGCTTCAAACTTTAAACCTTACAAACTGCTGTTTTCACAAATTGTACAAACTGATCAACTAAAACTTTTGAGGTAAGAGCAGAGACTTTACATGGAAACTGTTAATTAAGTGGTTATCTCCCAGACCAGAGACATCTGTCTCAATCTGCAACACAAACTAGTGATCTGGACTACACTGCTCTTCAGAAACTAATCACAAGTTCTTCTCCTGACAGACCTGAATTTTCAGTGTTTGACAATGCCCTAAACAAAGCACATGCATTACCTTCAAATGCTCTCCCAGTTTCCCCACCACCTCCAGATTAGGAGCTCACTGAATCATAGCATCATAGAATCAACCAGGTTGGATGAGACCTCCAAGATCATCCAGGCCAACCTAGCACCCAGCCCTAGCCAGTCAACCAGACCATGGCACTAAGTGCCTCAGCCAGGCTTTGCTTGAACACCTCCAGGGACGGTGACTCAACCGCCTCCCTGTGCAGCCCATTCCAATGAAGAATCAGTATCTCCTACAGAATTTAGCTTCACTTTTCATAGAAGTTGCCTTGCTATGGTATGAAATTAATTCCCTTTGCAAAATTAAAGACTACAACATAAACACCTGTAAAAAATCCTACTGAAGAACTGCCATGGTCCAAATCACTGTAATACCTGAATCTCAATATATAAAACCTTCTCAACAACATAGCCCGAAATCATCCACGGGTCATTTCTGTCTTGACATATCTCTCTGTTCACAAGAGAAACGGTGCAAGAAATAAGCAGCATATAAAGCTCTGAAAGCACAGAAAGACATAGGTACAGAATTGTCAGGGTTTGAAGGGACACCAAGGAACATCTAGTTCCAACTGCCCTGCCATGGTCAGGAATGCCCTCCCCTAAATCAGGTTGCCCAGAGACACATCCAGCCTGGCTTTAAAAACATCCAGGCATGCAGTTTCCATTACCTCCCTGGGCAACCTGTTAGTGTCTCACCACCCTCATAGGGAAGAACTTCTTCCCAATGTCTAAATCTACCTTCCTCTACCTTGGATCCATTCCTCCTAGGCCTATCACTACCCTACACCCTAAAAAGTCCCACAAACTGTTCCAGTGTCTCACCACCCTCATAGGGAAGAACTTCTTCCCAATGTCTAAATCTACCTTCCTCTAGCTTGGATCCATTCCCCGAAGTCCTATCACTACCCTACATACTAAGAAGTCCTGCAACCTGTTCCAGTGCCTCACCATCCTCATAGGGAAGAACTTCTTCCCAATGTCTAAATCTACCTTTCTCTAGCTTGGATCCATTTCCCCTAGTCCTATCACTACCTTACACTCTAAGAAGTCCCTCACCAGCTTTCTTGTACTTTGGAAGGCTGCAATAAGGTCTCCTCGGATCCTTCTCTTCTCCAAACTGAACAACAACAACTTTCTCAGTCTGCCCTCATAGGAGAGGTGCTCCAGCCCTCTGATCATCCTTGTGGCCCTTCTCTGGACACCTTCTAGCACATCCATACCTTTCTAATGACAGGGGTTCCAGAACTGTACACCCCCAGGTGGGGTCTCACAAAAGTGGTAGTAGATGGGGGGAAACATCTCTCTTGAACTGCTGGCCACAATCCTCTTAATGCAACCCAGGATACAGTTGGCTCTCTGGCTGCAAGTGTACACCGGCAGCTCACATTGAGCTTCTCATCCACCAGCACCCTCAAGTCCTTTTCTTCAGAGCTGTTCTCAAGCCAGGCACATGTTACTGTTAGTGGGATCAGGAACCTATTCTTTGTTTTTATTATCATGACAGCTAACAATTCATTCAGGAGCACATCCCATACCCTACATCCTGCATGGATGGAGAAGAAAAAATAAATGCAATTCCCTCAAGATAGTTAATTAAAGGAGTATATTCACTTGATCTAATTTAGGTATCTGAGTTAGGAGGCCAATCTGACCAGAACTGCTGTACAACAGGGAGTGCAGATCAGCCTAAAATCAACGTGTGCAGGGATGCAGGTGATTCTCCTAGCATCCTACAGAACTTTGAGTCTGAACTAAGGTTTCTGTAAATATCCAGAGGTATGGTAGTGTGAATGTTCCTCCCACTTTAGTCAGAAACTTAAAATGCAGACACATCAAACAGGGAAGGTAAAGTGGAAACAAGGAAAGAAAAATTAACAAAGCTTAGTAGAAAAATGAAGCCTAGCTAGGTACTTATCCAATAATGCTCATTATTTCTAAACATCACCATCGTGTCAGAAGACACAGATGCTTATTACAGCTACAGTCACTGAATTTCAACCAAATTTCAGATGAACAACGTAAAATAGTTTAAATCAAGCCTTATTTTATGTACCATTGATATTATCCACACCGTGGCAAAGCTGTACTGCTTCACATGCTTCATGTGTTTTCCTGCCCACACACCAGCGTGGGAGCTGCTGCCACCACAGGCAAGCACGCACAAAAATAAGTTTAACAAACATCTGGATCCCAAGAGATATATGCAATAGGGTTGCCTGAATGCAAATGTAAGCAGCTTACATTTTCCTTCCAGTGTTTTCAATTAAGAATTTCCAACCGAGAACCACTATGAGCATCGGTTAAAGATAACAGGTACTATCTAAAGCACTATCTACTTTCAGGTTCTGCAGTGTGACAGGTGTCAATGTCACCTACTAAGAAAATCGTGCATTCGAAATACTATCTTAGTGTTCAGAGAACTGAATCACCTATTTCAGATTCATTGTATTTTCTGAATTACTACATGCCCCAGCGTGAAACCGAGGCCAAGGTAAGCCGGTGTATTTACAGACAAAACAGACTGCAACGTCTAACTGCGGAGGTCAGTTCCATTTCCCAGGCTCTAGGTTTTCACTGCAACTACAAGAAACAAAATCACCATTTTGTCTATTAATAGGCCCGCATTACTTCACCTCGCCAGTGAGTTTCCTTGGGTAGACGGTGAGATGTTTGCGCACTGATCCCGGTATTCCTTCCCCTTGCAACGCAGCAATGAAGCAAAGGCCAGCAGCAGCAGCAGCAGCAGCGCCAGCAGAATACGCTGCCGCTGCTACCGGCAGCACTGCCCGCATTGCCACCTGCCCCGCAGACAAGCCGCGGAGCTCACCGGCCAAACTTTATGGTCCGGCGATGGAGCTGGCTCCTGAGAAAAGCATTTCCCATAGAAAGGCTGGAGCGGCTCCCGTCTGGGACGGGACTGCGGCGGGAGCTGCTGCTGCCCAGCCCGGCTCCCTGACAGCGCCCGGCTCCGCCGCCGCCGGCGGACACTTACGGCCTCGCCGCGGAGCCGAACAAGTCAGATGCTCTCCAGCGGGGCAAAACGCACCCAAAAAAATGTTACTTTTAAGAAGAAAAAAATCCCACAAACCCCAACAACTAAAAAAGAATAGCACGAGCCCCACCACCCTCAAAAAGGGGAAGCCAAATAGAGCGACTTAGCGCAGGAGAAACCTTCACCGCCCACGTCCGCCCCCTGCCCGGACGGCTGCTCTGCTCATAGGGTGCCAAGAACGAGCCCTTCTTGCACGGCCCCGCCGACCCGGGCCCGCAAACGGGACGACTGGGCTGGCATCTCCGTGCCACCGGAGTTCGTCCTCACCGTCCGTCCCCGCACCTCCCTTCCTCCGGCCACCCCCCCTGGGGACGAGACCGCTCCGCGAGTCCGATCAGGCCGTATCTCCGCTCCTCGGAGCTCGGAGGAGCCGCAAGCCGCCCAGCCGCTTGTACCTGTTGCGCTGCCCGTAAGCGCCTGCTCCGCACCGACTGCCTCCTCCTCCGCCTCCCGCAGCGGCGGCGTCAGCCCCACAACATGGCGGCGGAGGCGGGGGCCTCCCGGGAAGGAAGAGGGGGAGGGCGCCGGGGACGACGGGCACGGGCCGAGGGCGCCGCTGGGTGCGGGCTTCGCGCCCGGCAGCCGCGGGTGAGGGCGGGGAGTTGGCTGCGTTCCTTTGGTGGCGCTCGACCAAGTGCCGAGAGGCTGACAAAGCGCCCCCGGGCAAGGTGGCATCTGTACTTGGGACAGAAGGCCTAAATCAAAGGTCACCGAGTCATGGAATCATTTGGGTTAGAAGGGACCTTTAAAGGTCATCAGCTCCAACTCCCCTGCCGCGATCAAGGTCATCTTCAACATCTTGACTTAGCACAGAACTCTCCAACGCGACTTGGAATGTTTTCTGGGATGGGACCTCTGCCACCGCTCTGAGCAGCCTGTGCCAGTGTTTTCACCACCCTGGTTGTAAAAAAACTTCTCCTGTAACTCTAGTAAAAATCTACTGCCTTTTCATCTGAAACCATCGCCCCTTGTCCTGCCACAACTAGGCCCTACTAAAAAGGCTGTCCCCAGCGTTACTGAGGTTGCCTTGTGCTGGGGTGTCACCTGCTAGGTCTGGCCCAAGCTAAGCTGGGATCTGGAGGTGGTAAAGAGAGACCTGTCACAGAGTCACAGAATCTATCTGCTTGGAGGAGACCTTGAAGGTCATCCAGTCCTACTTTCAACACAGCACTGAGAAGGGTCAGCACTAAACCGTAGCCCTAAGTGCCAGGTCCACAGGCTGCTTGCACACCCCCAGGGATGGTGATTCCACCAGTGCCCTGGGCAGACCATTCCAGTGTTTGAGAAGCCTCTCTGTGAAGAAATATTTCCTAACATCTAGCCTGGAACTCTCCCGGCACAGGTTGTGGCCAGGGGGAGGTTGCTCTCTTCTCTCAGGTGGCCAGCACCAGAACGAGAGGACACAGCCTCAGGCTGCGCCAGGGGAGATTTAGGCTGGAGGTGAGGAGAAAGTTCTTCACTGAGAGAGTCATTGGACACTGGAATGGGCTGCCCGGGGAGGTGGTGGAGTCGCCGTCCCTGGAGCTGTTCAAGGCAGGATTGGACGTGGCACTTGGTGCCATGGTCTGGCCTTGAGCTCCGTGGTAAAGGGTTGGACTTGATGATCTGTGAGGTCTCTTCCAACCTTGGTGATACTGTGATACTGTGAAACCATTTCCTCTGGTCCTGTCACTTGACACCAAGAAGAGGCTGCCCTCTCCTCACTCCAACCTTCCTTCAGGTAGTTGTAGAGAGCAATGAGGTCTCCCCTCAGCCTCCTCTTGTTCAGACTGAACAAACTCAGCACCTTCAGACACTCCTTGTCACCACATGCCCTTCTCCAGCCTTGTTGCCCTTCTCTGGACACGCTCCAGCACCTCAATGTCCTTCCTGTAGTAAGTGGCTCAGAACTGAACATGAGGCCCAGAATTGAATCTCTTCAGCATTTTAGAGCTACTTTCAGTGTGGTCAGTAGTCTTAAAACCAGTAAGTATGTAATGATTGACTGGGGAATGGCTGTATACCTCCCAGTCTCCTTGATGGTTTCTTCATCCTTTTAACCTAGTGAGTGCTGGGATAGTGCTCACTAAATGTGACATCCAAGTGTCTAGTTGAAGCTGTGGTTCTCAAGCTCTGTAGTACATGTCCTAAAAAACGTGAACATTTAGGGAAATTAAAGTGTCATCCACTTTGGCACCCTTCTCTTGAGTTATGTGGAGGCCAAGATGGTAGTTTTATTGGAATGGGCTGCCCAGGGAGGTGGTGGAGTTGCCGTCCCTGAAGGTGTTCAAGGGGGGACTGGATGGGGCACTTGGTGCCGTGGTCTGGTTGACTGGCTGGGGCTGGGTGCTAGGTTGGCCTGGATGATCTTGGAGGTCTCTTCCAACCTGCTTGATTCTATGATTCTGTTAGCATTGGGCAGCTGCACCTTTGTGGCACAGCAGTGAGGATCCCACGCAGAAAGCTAAAGCTGTGGTGCAGGCAGCAGCCAGCGACATTTGCTCTGCAGGATGGTTTCTCTGAAGTTAGAAGCTACAGCTTAAAACACTTAACTGACAGAAAATGCACCACAGACTTACTGATTTTTTTCTCAGTATTGATTCCAACTGCTGCCTCCCTATTTGCTCCCTACGTTTGTCTTCATTTTTCTAGCTGTATTTCTGTATTTAGAAAAAAAAAAGGGGTAACAAACACTAAAATAATCCCATCATGACTATTTCTTGCAGAAGCTGGAAAGCTAATGCCTTTGGTTTGATCTGATTTGACTCCCACACTATGCACCCCTGGAAGAAGGAAGATAGTACCCTTGGGACTGTCCGATGGTGTTCCTCAATGGGAAGCATTGGGGCACCAGAACCAAGGAGGAGGAAGCAGTCACAAGGAACTAAATTTGACTCATGCCAGGTACTGCACAGCATACTGAAACAGGCAGGGTTTCAGAGGCTTAACTTTTCAAGAATTAAAGGCTCCCACAGAATGGAAATACATAACAAATGTCCTCACTTTTAAGCATTAAACATTTTCCTTCTTTAGCGAGTGGATCTTGCTTTGAATGGAAGATTACAGCACCATTCTGCTGTGTTTCTGTTGTGTAGATAATTGCATATCACCTTTGTACAGAGCAGTTTGTTTCCACTGACTCATTCTCCTAGGTCATTAAAGCACCTTTCCAGTTTGTTACACCTTTTATCATCATTGTAATGCCAGAATAGTCATGTTATTGTGCCATGCCATGGCCACAGTCACATACTAGCACATACCACTCATCAGTATTTCAGCTTATACTAGCACATACTACTTGTCAGTATTTCAGCTTAGGCCCCTGATGTTTGAATTTGTTGTTACAGCCACCACATTATACTGCCAGTTTGCATTCATGTATTTATCCCTCATGATGTATCACAGTATCACCAAGGTTGGAACAGACCTCATAGATCATCAAGTCCAACCCTTTACCACAGCACAGAGCTCAAGGCTAGACCATGGCACCAAGTGCCATGTCCTCAGCCCTCATCTGATTCGATGCTTTTGAAGACACAGACATAGTATTTTCTTACTTCTGGCCCAAAAGTATGCTTTCCATTTTTTGTTCCTGTGTACATACAGCAGCCTTGCCTTCGATGTATGTATTTGCCATGTCAGTGGGTTAAAAGACATGTTGGTCAAGGGGCACTTGCTGATTTTGTGATATAAATTACTCAGTAGCCATCAGCCCAGGTGGCCTTCAGCCTTTAGTGGTTTTGAAGTGACCTGGAGATTTCATGAGCAGTGCTTCATTTCATCCTGCTGTAGTTTTGACTCAGCTGGCAGCAGAGATGACAGAGGAGCCCTGGGTAAAGAACAGACTCATTTGAAGCCCAGTTAAAAAGTCTCTCATCTGACAATATTTCATTTGAATTACTTTCTAATTACTCTTAAAATGCAGCCTACAATCCTCTATAGTGATAGATCATCATTCTAAATGGTGTTGTGTAGGCAATGACTACAGTCTTTTTTGAATTGAAGTGCTTGCATTGGACATGACAGCCTACAGGTTCATAAAAGCTGTTGTGGAAAGGATCAAGGTAACAGTAAACCAGATAGACATGTTTCGTCTCATAGGAAGCAAAAGATCAGGTTACTGATTAGAGTAGTTAAGTATTGGGAAGGATGGTGGAAAAATCTGTCAACAAAAGTCTCTTAACAGGTTAGACAGATACCTGTGAGGAGTGTGGTAAATACAGTTGATCCTGCCTTGAACAGGTGTCTTCTTCTAAAGAAACTTCACAGCTCTTGTCTTCTGTAATTAACACCAGGATGGACTTGGGCCATGTACTGTGTGAATTTGTCCCACCAGACAAAAGGCCATGTAAGAAGAGAACTGGGAAGCTGTGCAGGGGGATAGGTGATTAGTAGGACATGTATTTTGTGCCCATGATCAAAGGGAAGATTAATCATACAAAGAGTGAGTTTTAATGTGTACCCACTTCATTTTACATACAGTTCTGCAACTACTTAAGCCTATGGCTAGGCTATAACGACCTTTAGTAACTGTCACTACCTGCTTTGTAGCCTACATTGCCTCTATTGCAAACTGCAGCAGAAACAGTAGAGATACCTGGAAGTTGTGACAGCTTTGAATGGTGGAATACTGCATGCACAGCTTTGTACCTTAATAATGTTTACAGCTATTAATGACATATTTTGATCAGTGTTGTTAGTGTTAAACATTCCTCTATCCCCACATTAGATAATGCATATGCTAAATAAAGGTGATAGTGTTTTGGGGTTTGGTTTGGTTTTCATGTGTGTGTGTTTGGGTTTTTTTTTTGTTTGTTTGTTTTATTTTAAATATGCAGATTTGCCAGACTACATGTGAGGAAGATGATACATGTGCCTTCTTCACTGCTGGGAACAAGACTTTTTATGCTATTGCTAAAAAAACAAAACCCAAATTGTTTCTTTACTCCTCTCTGAAAACATCTCACCACCTGAAGATAAGTTAGAACCAAACGTAGTGCTTTACCATTGCCTCTGAGATGACAATGTGCACAAAGCAAGAAGTGTATAAAGGATGTTGGGGTACTTGTTTCTGTAAATACAACAGATGGGAAAGGTCCCATCTGGGTTATTAATGTCATGTGAGATTCTCATGGGAAAGCAGCAACGTAACTCATTTTGAGATAACTACAGATGTTGCCTAATATCTCTTTGATACAAAACTGAGCCAGAAAAAGCTGCAATGCTGTGAGTTTTGTTGTCTGGGGAGGGAGAAGTCAGAGAGAATGCAAAATTCAGCAGACACCCTAGAGAGAAAAACTTGTGTTAAAAAAAAACCAGCATATCAAAGCTTTGTGTATTATTATAGACAAACTGGGTGCTCTTTCATCTGCATTACCACAAACAATCAGAGCCAATCAGAGGTACTGGAACAGTAAATACCTGTTAGATTATTTTGTTATCAGGAAGAGGAGGAGTTATAGGCTGCTGTGAAGACAGTTGAATGCAGTAGCCCCTCATGTAGACATCCAAAGTTTAGAGTGAGTTATAAAAGATGTGTCCGTAAAGTGAAGCTGAACTAACTCTTATACAACCTGAGAAGACACTTAGAGAGATGTTTTTTTCAATGATGTCTGAGGCATAAACTAGTATTATATCTACTTTGTCTAAATTTTGCTTTGCTTTAAATTAGTAACTGAACTACCATGTCTTTAAAATGAAGAACTTCGGCCGCTGGTTTGCTTGAATGAAAATTGTTTCCTAGAGTTTTACAACTGCTTCAAGAAAGTTCAAAGGAAAAACACTTTACTTTCAGGCAAGCAGAGTTTCTACAGGAGCTGTTGCAGATGCTGCCTTTGGGCATCTCTTCTGCAAGCTTCAACATGCAGTTTTGGGGGCTGATGTCAAGTACTAGGTGAAATAAAAGTCCCTTCTGGTTGTACTTAGTACCCTTCTAGGAAGTACTAGACAGCGACAAAACAATTTAAAACTGCAGGAATTAGTTTGTCTCAAAAATCCATTATGGTAATGAAAATTACTTAATAATAACAGATGAGTAATAGAAAAGACAGATGAAAAGAGAAGAAACCTATGGCATGATAGCACAGAGACTTGTTTCAAACATAGATACTGGGTTACACAGTTAGGTTAGCACAGCAGCTACCCAGAAGAAACCACTTAAGGTGAAATGTGTGGGACAAGCAGAAAAGAAGCAGGATTTACTATAAGCAATGTATTTCTGTTATCTTTAGTCTCCTGCACGTTCTGAGCCAAAACCAACATAAAGCAGCAAAAGCTCAAAAGGTACAATGAAGATGGAGAAACCAGAAATATTAAAACCAACTCAATTTTCATGTTAAGGCTTTACTTTGTAATCATTACCTGTACTTAGTCCTCAGTTTCCTGTTACAGGCTTTCTTTAGAGTAATAAGGAAGGTTCTCCACTGATAGCAAAAGAGATAATGACTAAAGTTGCATAGCCTGAACTGAGCAGCAGTAAGTAATATGACTTCTTCCCACTCTTCCTATTTTTTCTAGGAAAATATGCCAGAAGTGAATGATTTTTATTCTCCCTGTCCAAGCTCTCTGACCAGGCAGTGCCTGAGCTTGTTGATAAACGTATTTCTGCAAACGTATGTTTAAAACATATAAAGTTTAGCCAGAAAAAAATCAACACCAGAAATCAGTTACTACCAAGATTAAGCCACACTTTTTGCAGTCGCTCACCAGGGATAAAGGAATGTAAAGCAAAGCAGCAACTATTTCTGAATGGCAGCAATTGCAACAGAGTGAGTCGCACAGCTTCCTTCTGTGGTGTCCTGTTTAATTTTGCTCGCTAATGAGAAACATTCCCTCATCTGCGGTGTCCAGCTTGTTGTCCCAGCTATAAAGAACTACTTAGAAACAGCCACACCTACCTGATGAGTGGCAGCTCTGAACCCTTTTATTAGATTCAACTCTATTCTTCATGCTAAATTTTCTTGTGCGCCTCCTCTTCTTCCCTTCAGCTAACGCAGAAGCAGTGAACCCTCACTTAATGCTGCTGCCAGGTTTCAATTTTACATCAGTATTCAAATGTTTTCTTCCTTTTGTGCAAATGCTAGATACTGTCTTTAGTCTAGGCCTTTTTTTAAGCTTGCAGGCACAAAATACAATGGAATAAACAAAAGCACGAGTTAATATTTACCTTCCACACTCAACACAACAGACATGGTGCGTTTCTGATGATGATTCTGAGTAATACTTTATCCAAAAGGTACAGAAGGCACAAGGCACACACACTGCAACAAAAACAGCGCTTCTAGACAGGCTGCTTTGGTTTCTGAACCAGAAAGTCACACAGTTTGTAAAGCCACATATGGCTTCTATATTCATTTGCAGCAGTTTCTGTTATTTAGTAGCTGTATAGAATAAAATATTCATGTCCCTGCTTCTTGCCCTGCTAAGCACAGATATTTGTTTGTAGGAGATGGAGAGAGCTGGACTGCTTTTGTTCAAAAGATGGCAACAGCTTCCTTGGCTACCAGCATTGGAATGGTTTGGAGTTTTATAGAACATCTGTGTAACCATAGGGAAGGTACGTTTCAGACAGGACAGAATGTGTTGTGAAGGAAGGCAGAGCTGACTCATGCAGAGTGAGTTATGGCAAATAACATTTTGCCAACTGCTGAGCAGACACAAGAGTTTTACTTGCAAAAGTTATCTGCAGTGCAGGCACTCAGAAACGTTTGAGGACACATGAATTTCACAAGATTCAAGTGCTGGTGATAACACAGTAGTGAGGTTAAGCAAGGTCACCCCCTGCAATTTGCAATCCTTATGCTGTAATTAGTAAATAATACCTTGGTAAGCCAGAGTTACAAGTTCATTTCAGATGCATTTCTTTCTCCAAACTCATGATTTAATGCAAGCCAAGAAGCCAGTCTAATCCCAATAGGTTGATATCCCTAGTGCATTTGCTATAAATTACTTCTTTTCCCCTCCCAGAGCTTGCAGTTTTGTTTGATAGAAACATGCAATTGGGTACAAATTGTTAGGTTATGTGGTAAAAGCTCATGTGCATGACCACAGAGAGACAATGGTGGGAAAGACCAAATAATACTCATCCTAGCTACTTGAGAGGCCAGCAGCCCATCAAAGATGCATTTCCACAAGGCCAGAGGAGCATGAGGGCACAATGGCAGGTGACAACCCAAGGTATAGATGTCTAAGGAATGAATATCTTGTCTGGACCTTTCCCAGGACTATCCCAGTGAAGCCATCAGCCCCAACATCCATGTGTGAAATTCATCAAGGTAAGTCTTGGGAGCAGACTTCCAGGAATATGTGGGTTACTGCCTTTGGAGTGTGCTGCATTTTATGAGTGGCAATTTACCATTACACAAAATCCCAGAGTACTAGGGGTTAGAAGGGGCTTCTGAGGATCATCTAGTCCAACCTTCCTGCTAAAGCAGGGTCACTTTGAACAGGTTGCACAGGACTGTATCTGCAGAGAAACAGAATGTAGAACCTGTCTGGGCAATGTGCTCCAAAGCTCTGTCACCTTCAAAATAAACAAGCTTTTTCCTGTAGCTAGGCATTACTGAAAAGATTCTGGCCCCATCCTCCTGACACCTGCCTTTCAGATATTGATAAACATTGATAAGATCTCATCTCAGTCTCCTCCAATTTAAACAGCTCCAGGTTTCTCAGCCTTTCCTCAAAAGAGAGATCTTCCAGTTCCCTCATCAACTTTGTAGCCTTCTGCTGGACTCTGTCTCAGAACCTGACACACTACTACAGATGTGGTCTCATCAAGGCAAAGTAAAGGGGGAGGACAATCTCCCTCAAAATGCTGGGCACTCTTCCTGTAGGACCCCAAAATACATTTGTCTTCTTGGTCACAAAAAGGTCATTGCACAGGTCTTACTGTGGAATGTTTAAAGGAGGAACCAAAGTGGGGGAAAGGGAGTGACTTAGGTAAATTGAGGAAGAACAAATGTGGGAAACAGAGGAATTGTATGTTCAGGTGCCAACAACTGGGTAGATTGGAACCCAGAGACCAGTAATACTTCTAAGTAGCATATATTCTGATGTACCTGTTGCTTTAGTTTTGTGAGGTTCTCTGGGCATTACATGTTGCTTTTAAGGGTTGAGTGAGATAAGAATAAACTTTGAAATACATCATCTCAGATATTTCAGAATGTGAATTGCTGTGGAAAGTGAAGTTTTCCAGATTCAAAGATTTCTGGAAAGATGCAGGCATGCTATAGAGGAAATAAATACTATGATAAAGATGGGATAAAACCTCTCCCCCACCCCCCCCAAAAACAGTGTAAGAGAGTAAACATGTGATCAATAGCATAATAATTAAAACCATGGATGTATTGTCACTAGTGGTGTTCCCCAAGGATCAGTGCTGGGCCCAGTCCTGTTCAATATCTTTATTGATGACCTGGACGAGGGCATGGAGTCCAGCGTCAGTAAGTTTGCAGATGACACCAAGCTAGGAGCAGGTGTTGATCTGTTGGAAGGTAGGAGAGCCCTGCAGAGGGACCTGGCCAGGCTGGATGGGTGGGCAGAGGCCAAGGGGATGAGACTGAACAAGGCCAAGGGCAGGGTTCTGCACTTTGGCCACAACAACCCCAAGCAGTGCTACAGGCTGGGGACAGAGTGGCTGGAGAGCAGCCAAGAGGAAAGGGACCTGGGGGTACTGACAGATAGTAGGCTGAAGATGAGCCAGCAGTGTGCCCAGGTGGCCAAGAGAGCCAATGGCATCTTGGCCTGCATCAGGAACAGTGTGGCCAGTAGGACAAGGGAGGTTATTCTTCCCCTGTACTCAGCACTGGTCAGGCCACACCTTGAGTACTGTGTCCAGTTCTGGGGCCCTCAATTCAAGAGAGATGTTGAGGTGCTGGAACATGTCCAGAGAAGGGCAACAAAGCTGGTGAGGGGCCTGGAGCACAAATCCTATGAGGAGAGGCTGAGGGAGCTGGGTTTGTTTAGCCTGGAGAAGAGGAGGCTCAGGGGTGATCTTATTACTGTCTACAACTACCTGAAGGGGCATTGTAGCCAGGTGGGGGGTGGCCTCTTCTCCCAGGTAACCAGCAATAGAACAAGGGGACACAGTCTCAAGTTGTGCCAGCGGAGGTATAGGCTGTATATTAGGAAGAAGTTCTTCCCAGAGAGAGTGATTGGCATTGGAATGGGCTGCCCAAGGAGGTGGTGGAGGCACCGTCCCTGGAGGTGTTCAAGCAAAGCCTGGATGAGGCACTTAGTGCAATGGTCTGGTTGATTGGATAGGGCTGGGTGCTAGGTTGGACTGGATGATCTTGGAGGTCTCTTCCAACCTGGTTGATTCTATGTGGACAAGGCAGACAGATCACTCTGGTTTTAAGCCAGCTTATGGAAGTCTGAACAAAAGCTCTGAGCTGAAATACAGAAGTTTCAGAGACTGTGACTCTTGCTTGGCAGATATAATGCTAAGAGTTTGAGGCCCTGATGCCCTCCTCTGCTTGACGTATTACTGGACTGCTGCATGAGGCAACAAGTGAAGACAGTCTCCTCCCCAGCCACTGTAGCTAACATCACCGTGCTACTGTACCACCACTCAGTGGTTTGAAGCTGTTGCACCGAGGAGGCTGGATCTAGTTTTGCAGTCCTTGGCCAAAAGTGAGTTGTCCTTTTAGATTCTGTGTGATTTTGTGATTTAGGGGTTTTCTGCACTTGAAAGTGGGTTTTGAAGACTGTTAAGTCTTTCAGAGGAAATGACTTCATAACTTAAATTGATTTTCAAGTTTAAGAGTTCAAGCCAGAGCTGTAATCAATGGAGAAAGAGCAGAGACCATGCTATCAGCCACTAATCATAGAATCATAGAATCATAGAATCATAGAATCATAGAATCATAGAATGAACCAGGTTGGAAGAGACCTCCAAGATCATCCAGTCCAACCTATCACCCTGCCCTATCCAATCAACTAGACCATGGCACTAAATGACTCATCCAGTCTTTTCTGGAAGACCCCCAGGGACTTGAATCTTCATGCAAGGTTTGTCTTGCTTTTGGTCTGCTCCTTGCTTTGGTAAGGGAAATCTGTAATTCACTGATCTACTTCACAGATCTCAGAAACTTTCCTAAAATTCATTTGGCTGAAAAATGTTATAATGGTTAGACTGCAGAATCACTAAAACAGCTTCAGTTAACTAATAACTAGTTATTCCAGAATAACCTTCAACTCTAAATAGTTTATGACAGCTTTTAGCGTTCACAGGGTTTTTACTGTTTAATAAAATTAATCCATTGGCACTTAGCATTGGCAGCCCCTCCAAAGAGATACTAGGATGCAGTTGAATTTGCTTTTCCTCTTCTGCCCTGGGATCATCTTGACTGGATGACATTGTGTAGATTAACATCTTGGCACTTAGCTTATTAACTGGAGTGACAGATGCACGCGTGGCAGTTTCGACCTGCTAGAAACATCACCTGTACAATAGCTGTGTCCCATGTTTCTGCCAGGCTGAAGTCCTGGATCATTTTGTTTTATAATGAGCCAGCTAAGTCCTGCCTAAGTAGCACTCACTAGATTGAGAGGATTTAAAATAGGATGAAAGAGAAGAAACTCTTTAGGACAGAGTCACAGCAGAGGACAGGAGCTTTGTCACTGTTATAAGGATGTCAGAATAACAAGATCTTTGTTTAGCATCATGAAGCCTTCATAGAATCATAGAATCAAGCAGGTTGGAAGAGACCTCCAAGATCATCCAGTCCAACCTAGCACCCAGCCCTATCCAATCAACTACACCATGGCACTAAGTGCCTCATCCAGGCTTTTCTTGAAGACCCCCAGGGACGGTGCCTCCACCACCTCCCTGGGCAGCCCATTCCAATGCCAATCACTCTCTCTGGGAAGAACTTCTTCCTAATATCCAGCCTATACCTACCCTGGCACAACTTGAGACTGTGTCCCCTTGTTCTATTGCTGGTTACCTGGGAGAAGAGGCCACCCCCCACCTGGCTACAATGTCCCTTCAGGTAGTTGTAGACAGTAATAAGATCACCCCTGAGCCTCCTCTTCTCCAGGCTAAACACCCCCAGCTCCCTCAGCCTCTCCTCATAGGGTTTGTGCTCCAGGCCCCTCACCAGCTTTGTTGCCCTTCTGGAACAGTGAACAAGAAACATCATTGTCATTATTTCAGGCCAACCTATGTCAGCAAATTCTGTGTAGTCCAGATTGCAACAACTGAACTCAATATACCATCCAACCTGGCCTTGAACACTTCCAGGGAGGGAGCAGCCACAACCTCCCTGGGCAACCTGTTCCAGTGTCTCACCACCCTCACTGCAAACAACTTCTTCCTAACATCTAGTATAAATCCCCCCTCTTCAAGTTTAAACCCATTACCCTTTGTCCTGTCATTACAAGACCTTGTCAACAGTCCCTCCCCAGCCTTCCTGTAGATCCCCTTCAGATCCTGGAAGGCCACTATAAGTTCTCCTTGAAGCCTTCTCTTCTCCAGGCTGAAGAACCCCAACTCATAGCAGAGGTGCTCCAGCCCTCTGATCATCGTTGTGGCCCTCCTCTGGGCTTGCTCAAACAGCTCCATGTCCTTCTTGTGGTTAGTATTTGGCTACTAGTCACAGATTAAACTTCATATAATAATATATGGTTATAAAGTCTCTTTATTTATTATTAGGTCATATTATTTTCAGACATACATGATTAATTATACCTTCACATGCATAATTACTAAAATACTTTATTAGTAGTTGTACAGTGATTATTCTAATTATTTACAATTTACTTTAAATTATTTTGAAGCCATTATAAATTATAGACAGACTATCAAAGGATATTCTATAGACGGATTATCAAAGGGTGACCATTTGCTGGCCCCAAGCACCCAGCTTGGCAGCCTCTGCCACTAGGAGGCCCATGGCCCTTGAAGCTAATTTCATTCAAACACATTGCCAGCCAGATGCTGTCTGCTCGACACCCAGAGGATACTTTTCGAGTTCCACTCACAGTATCACAGTATCATCAGGGTTGGAAGAGACCTCACAGATCATCAAGTCCAACCCTTTACCACACAGCTCAAGGCCGGACCATGGCACCAAGTGCCACGTCCAGTCCTGCCTTGAACAGCTCCAGGGACGGCGACTCCACCACCTCCCCGGGCAGCCCATTCCAGTGTCCAATGACTCTCTCAGGGAAGAACTTTCTCCTCACCTCCAGCCTAAATCTCCCCTGGCACAGCCTGAGGCTGTGTCCTCTTGTTCTGGTGCTGGCCACCTGAGAGAAGAGAGCAACCTCCTCCTGGCCACAACCACCCCTCAGGTAGTTGTAGACAGCAATAAGGTCTCCCCTGAGCCTCCTCTTCTCCAGGCTAACCAATCCCAGCTCCCTCAGCCTCTCCTCCTAGGGCTGTGCTCAAGGCCTCTCCCCAGCCTCGTCGCCCTTCTCTGGACACGCTGAAGCATCTCAATGTCCCTCCTAAACTGGGGGGCCCAGAACTGAACACAGTATTCAAGGTGTGGTCTAAGCAGTGCAGAGCACAGGGGCAGAATGACCTCCCTGCTCCTGCTGGCCACACCATTCCTCATGCAGGCCAGGATGCCACTGGCTCTCTTGGCCACCTGGGCACACTGCTGGCTCATGTTCATGCGCACGCTGTCAGCGCTGGCTTCCCGCACAGCCTCCAGCTGCCGCCTCAAGGGTTAAAGCCGGGCACGCCTCCTCACCGGCTAGCACCGGCGCGGCGCCGAGCGGGGCCAGGGGAGGCGGCTCCGGGTCGCGGCGCTTGCGTGCATAGCGGTGGGGCTGTGGGGCGGGCGCGCATGCGCGGCGGGCAGGGTGTGCGTTCCGCGGGGCGCGGTCTGCGCGTAGGGCTGCGGCGCCATGTTCCGCCGTCCTCCTCGTAATTTCCGCGGCCGGCGGCGTGCGGCCTCCAGCGGCAGCAGTAGCGATGAAGAGCCGGACCAGGCTGCCGCCCCACCGTCAGCTCTCGGTCCCAGTTCCGACTCCGAGCAGGAAGCGGAGGCCGTGGGGGAGGAGGGGCGCCTCAGCAGTGCCACCGGGAGCCCCGAGGGGACTAGGGCTACCGCAGCGGAGGGGCCGCCGTGCCCAGAGGACCCGGCGGGCAGCCCTGATGGAGGGGCAGCTTCGGAGCCCGGGCCACGTCTGGCCGGAACTGGATCGGCGCTGGGTGGGAAGGTGCTGCTGAGCTTTGGTAGTGAGGACGAACGGGAAGGTACGGGCTCGGTGGCACCCCCCTCTCCAGAGGCCCAGCGGAGCCTTGCCCCCGCACTGAGGTGGCAGCTGGTACCCTTGCACCCCACCGGCTTGGAAAGTGTCGCGGGTTCTGGGAAGAGCAGCCAGGCTGGAGGCTTGGGTGTACGGGCTGCTCCTCCTGCCTGCCTGAGCCCTGGGGTGGTGTCCCCTTTATGCTTCTTGGCGGTCAGGAATAAGAAGAGAGTTGCATGGATAGGGCTGTTGTGAGGGCCTGTAACCGACATGCATGTAAAAGCGTTTTGAAGGTGACACACTTGTGTGCTTTGCATGGGCAGTGTTTGAAAGCTACTTAGAGGAGACCAGAGAAAGCAGATAGACTATTCCCTGCCTAACCTGTTAATGATGCCTGAGCTTAAGTAAGTGAAACTTAAATGTTCATTTAATTGAGTCTGCTGGGCTGTTCTTTTTGTGGCTCATGACCCAAGACAGGTGAGGGTAGTCTACATGGAGTCAGTTTGTTACTGCAAATAAAGGTCTCAGCCTAACAGTGTTGCTGCACTGAGGAGGCTGGGCTCCTCACAGCCTTAAGAGGTGATAAAGCTCTGAAACCAGATGAGCTTAGTGCAGTCAGAACGTGAAAAGTATGCTGTGCACATACAGATTAGGTGCTCTTTGTATATGAAACATGAATATATGCATACACACTGCTCTCTTGGCTAACGTCATTCAGAATAACTTTGTTTTACCTGGATAGGTGATGAAGAACTTTTTAAAATCAAGAAACCATCCTTCAATGAAGTGACCTTTAGACTTCAGAAGAAGGAAAGCCAACCACATTCACAGATAGAAACAGAAGAAAGCAAAAGTGAGTACCTTTTTGGTTTAAATATTTGCTGGGATACTCATGTTATGAAATTGGTAAGTAAAGAGTGATGTTCAAATACTGATGTTTGATGTCTTCTACTTTTTTATTGGATCCAGGTTTATAATTTTAATCTATTTGTGCTGACACTATTTTCTATATGACCTTGGTGTATTGTGACCTTGGTAACACGGTGTGAGGACTTGGAAGCTGTGCTTGAGAAGACCTATAGTACATCAGAATTAATAAACTTCTGTTAGATTGGTGCCTTAGCATCCTGTCTTCCAAACCATGTGGCAGCTATCCACTGCTTATTCCTATCATAGAATCAACCAGGTTGAAAGAGACCTCCAGGATCATCCAGTTCATAGTGTGATCTGAGTATTTGTGTTTAGAGAAAAGGAGGTTCTGTTACAGCACTTGGCTATTTTAATTGAAGGCCTAGATGGCTCTGGTAATATTCCTAGTCTGATGGGACTCATCTGGCCTGCATCAGGAACAGTGTGGCCAGTAGGACAAGGGAGGTTATTCTGCCCCTGTGCTCAACACTGGTCAGGCCACACCTTGAGTACTGTGTCCAGTTCTGGGCCCCTCAGTTCCAGAGAGATGTTGAGGTGCTGGAACATGTCCAGAGAAGGGCGACGAAGCTGGTGAGGGGCCTGGAGCACAAACCCTATGAGGAGAGGCTGAGGGAGCTGGGGGTGTTTAGCCTGGAGAAGAGGAGGCTCAGGGGGGACCTCATTGCTGTCTACAACTACGTGAAGGGAGGTTGTAGCCAGGTGGAGGTTGATCTCTTCTCCCAGGCAACCAGCAACAGAACAAGGGGACACAGTCTCTAGTTGTGCTGGTGGAAGTCTAGGCTGGATGTTAGGTGGAAGTTGTTGTCAGAGAGAGTGATTGGCATTGGAATGGGCTGCCCAGGGAGGTGGTGAAGTCGCTGTCCCTGGAGGTGTTCAAGACATGACTAGATGAGACACTTAGTGCCATGGTCTAGTTGACTGGCTAGGGCTGGGAGCTAGGTTGGCCTGGATGATGTTGGAGGTCTCTTCCAACCTGGTTGATTCTATGATTTCTATAGGAATATTTAGGGTTTCTGTGTGTTTAAAAGTTTTATTCCCTTTTTCATGCCTCTGTCAATTCACAGATGCTTTGCAGTTGTTTGATAAAAATAAATTAGATTGAGAAATTATTTCATTTGTACTAGAGATGAGATGCTACATTTTCTTTGTAATTTCTTATTAAAGTATACCTTAGCACATTTTCAGTTCAATAATGTGATGATTCACAGGAGATGTGGCTGATGAAATCAATGTGTTTGAAGAATCCAAAGATAACTGGAGATAAGACAGGCATGCATAAGCCTTTAAAATTTAGATAAAGACTCACTCATTGTTAATGCATAAAAAAAAAACCCAAAAAGCTTTCTAAATACACTTACAAACTTGAGGGAGATAAATCCAGACATGATGTCAGCTGTCAGGATATTAGTCAGCTGCTGTCACAAATCATTGCTTTTGTGCATGTAAATATGCTCTGTGTCTCAGAAGGACATGGTAGTTTAGGACTATCACAGGTGCTTGATTCAAAACAAGAGCTGCCATGTAAATTGCTGTCTTGGAGTGCTGGAAAATATGATGGTTTTTGATAAGTGGAGATGGATAAGTGAGAAGTCTTTTCTGCTGCAAGGTTTAACTAGTTACAGCATATCAGCTTCTGTCAACTGAAACTGAAATTTGGAATCTTAATATTTTTTTCTACCCTAAACCAGAAATCTGCCAGTCAGAGCCTAGAACAGGCAACACAAAAGGCACTTGTAAAGAAGAAGAGGAGGAGGATGAAAGTTATTCTTCACTTAGTCAGGACTACAACAGCTCAGACTCAGAAAATGAATCCAGCTACCTACAGAGGAGGAAGGATTTATCACCAGGTTCGTTTCTTGGATTTTATTTTTGAAGGAAATTGCTTTGGAGCATTCTTTGTTTGATGTGTATGACAAGATAGGTGAGGCGAATCCCACTCAGCTTGAATCATGCAAGGAGTAGGCATCTAGTGTCTGCTGAATCAGGGCTAGTCTAAAAGAATTTCGGTGGTTCCCCGGTATTTTTGGTTGCAGGTACTTGTAGTACTTCTATGCTGGGTTTGGAAATGAATCAGAAATAGACTATTGTTTTGGGAAGAAAGGCAGCAAAGAAATTATGTAAATATGTAGTTTACTTTGAGGTTAAAATACAGCCTCATTTGTGCTAATTTGTGAACTCTGATTCTTTTGTAAACTCAAAGCTTAGTAATTCACATCTTGGCACGATAATCTTATTAGAAACACACCTTGTATCCTGTCTTCAGGATTGTGTTGATGTGAGATGATGTTTTGAGCAACAGAGTGTGTAGCTTTTAGTGTTCTGCTTAGATTTTCTTGCTCTGCAATACAGGTAATATCCCCAGCACAGCTTGCATTGAGGCTGCTCGGAGGAAGCGTCATTTAGCCAGGACGCAGGCTGATTATCTTCCACTGGATGCTTCAAACAGTCCTCAGGTCTCTGGGAGAAGAGAAAGCAGCGACTTAGAAAGTGAAGATGAGTCTGATGTGAAGAATGTCAGTTTTGTTCCTAAAATGAGAACTCTTAGGGAGAGGATGGCTGAGCACATGGGTGAGTTTGTGCCATTTTTCCCAGTGGTTCTGGCTTTGTTTTTTGCTGTTGTCTGGAAGAACGTGGGACTTGTCCAGTAGGGAGCTGAGTGCAGAGCAAGGCTTTTCTCCTCAGGGGTCTTGTTCTTGATGATTATGAGAGGCATTAACCTGATTTTAGGTCTGACTAATGTGGTAGTGCAGGGTACTTTGAGAAGCATTAAAAAATGTTAGCCTTTTTGACCTCAAAAATTGCCTTGTAGGAGTCACAGCAGTTAATGCAAGTTGCTGTAAATCTTGCCTCCTGCTTCTGGTCTGGTCTTCTGAGTGCTTTGCCTGCATTGACATTGTGATTGGTGTTGAAAAAAGGGGAAAAAAAACCCCAAACCAACAACCCAGCCTTTCAGAAGTAAACAAACCTACAGCACACAAAGCCTATCTGTTTTTCCTGTTGCATTTTCCCTCTTACAGCTCCTTACAGTTTTGTTTGGTCCCCAGGTTTACCTTATTTGAATAAGGGGGTTATAGTGTAGAGCTGAGCTTGTTGATCCCAATGGGATTTTTTTTATCTGTCTGTGATGGTTTGGGTGTTCCCCACCCCCCCCAACATTAGAAATCATCCAGACTAGACTCAGCCAGCTCTGGAAATTGAATGAAGCTTATATTTACAGCTAGCACAATATACAAGCAGATATTTACAGTATATACAGTTATAGACAGAAATAGACAAGCTAAAAGGGAATACAGAAACACAACAGCCCTCCCAGAAACCTGAGTCCCCAGGAGGGGCTCTCAACCACCCCTTCACCTTCTCCCCACCCCTCTCAACCTTGCCCCAGTCCCAAGGAAGAATGGAGGTTGGGCCAGGGGGGTTAGGAATCAAAGTGCGAATACCTCATCTATGTTTTGATTCTTGTTCTTATACATCTCAGCAAGCCTATGAGTGCAGTAGACATCACCCTTGTTTCCCTTTCACAGCCTGTAATCTAGTTCTTCTCACCAAAACGTTCTAGCTAGCTTCAAACTAGCACACTCTGGTAAAGTGCATGTTTTGAAACACTCCGGGGCTTGCTGTGTATAATGTCACTTACTATGTTAACAGACTCTACTTGCTCTCTTCCATACTCATTATATACAGCTTTGCTTTGAAACAAAAATGAGATGCTAGTGCTCCTTGTACTGCAGTGGAAGTTGGTGGAGGAACAGTCTATTGGGGAAGTTAGTATTGGTGTGAATGCTACAAATCTTATTAGCTGATTCCAAGCCTTCCTTGCCTTTCAGTTTGGAAGTCCTTAGTCTGCAGGTTTTCAATCTTGAGGGGTATTTTTTGTGTTCTGTCACTTAACTAGTAATGACTGGGAGAAGCATTGTTGCATTACAAGGTGGAGAACATGTGAGGGAAAAGTAAAGGACATAATGACATCTAATAATAATTGTTTTAATTTGCAGTGACTGTGAGTGGTGAATCAAGTGAAGACGAAGCACAAACTAAGTGGGAAGAACAGCAAATAAAGAAAGCAGTGAAACTCTCTCAGGTGATGTGTTTCCCTAACCACTGGAAGTTGCTTTTTCCTTGTAGGCAAGAAAGCTTGTCTAGAGTACTGTCACACATCTCCTTCCTGTCCTCTGAGTGATTATTTTGAAAGTTACACTCTGATTCTTCAGGGGAAAGACTAGAAGTATGGGAAGGTGATAACGAAAATCCATAACATCTGCCTCACTGTTCAGAAGCAGGGTTTTGTTGCCTGTCTCAAATGCAGGTGGAAAGACTGAAAAGCAGAGTGAAATTGTGAAAGCTTTATTTGTTTATTTGGGTTTTTCTTTGGGTTGGTTTGGTTTGTTGTTGCCATGCAAAGAAACTTGAAGAGTGTATAAATAATACAAATGTGGAGCAGTTGCAAAGCAAAAGTTTATATATTCTTTTACCATTATGTAATTCTCAGGTGGCAACCTGTGAGCTTTTTTCCACAATTCAGCAGAATTCTGTCTCTTTCCTGATAAGTAATTGGCAAAAGTAAACTGTGTCTCTACTGGTGAGCTGGAGGTTGTGTCACAGTATCACCAAGGTTGGAAGAGACCTCATAGATCATCAAGTCCAACCCTTTACCACAGAGCTCAAGGCCAGACCATGGCACCAAGTGCCACGTCCAATCCTGCCTTGAACAGCTCCAGGGACGGCGACTCCACCACCTCCCCGGGCAGCCCATTCCAGTGTCCAATGACTCTCTCAGGGAAGAACTTTCTCCTCACCTCCAGCCTAAATCTCCCCTGGCACAGCCTGAGGCTGTGTCCTCTTGTTCTGGTGCTGGCCACCTGAGAGAAGAGAGCAACCTCCTCCTGGCTACAACCTCCCCTCAGGTAGTTGTAGACAGCAATAAGGTCACCCCTGAGCCTCCTCATCTCCAGGCTAACCAATCCCAGCTCCCTCAGCCTCTCCTCGTAGGGCTGTGCTCAAGGCCTCTCACCAGCCTCGTTGCCCTTCTCTGGACTCGCTTAAGCATCTCAATGTCCTTCCTAAACTGGGGGGCCCAGAACTGAACACAGGACTCAAGGTGTGGTCTAAGCAGTGCAGAGTAGAGGGGCAGAATGACCTCCCTGCTCCTGCTGGCCACACCATTCCTGATGCAGGCCAGGATGCCACTGGCTCTCTTGGCCACCTGGGCACACTGCTGGCTCATGAGCTGTGTCGGCTGGTGAGCTGGAGGTTGTGTTTCATGTTTGAATTGCCTATTCTGGACCAAATTGGGAAAATCTGAATCAACACTTCCTTATGTCAGAATAGAAAATGGAGAGTAGTAGAAGACTAGGAGAAAGCTTGATCTTTCTGCTGCTGAATTTCAAATCCTATGTGATTGGTTTTCCTAGGTTTCCATACTCCTTTCTGGAAAGCTGTTAACTTCTGGTGTTCAGGAAGCTGCAGTGATCTTTTTTTTAGTTGCAGACTTTCAGTTGTTGCTTGTGGAGCTGATTGCTTCAACTGATTGTGTTTTGGCTGGATTTTGACATACAACTACTGTTTTAGAATGCAAACTGCAAGCTAAAACTCAGTAGAGTCTGGTTTTAGTTATAATTCCAATGAAGCTGAGCTGTCAGAGTGAAAAATCTGTCTTGTTCTCCATGGACTTTGTCAGAAGGTAGTGTTCATCTGTACTGGGGGAGGGAATTGGAAAGTTGACTATGAGAAAATGAGATGTTAAAGGGCTACTAAATGATAAATACTCTTGCTTTAAAAAGAATTAGTGAAATCAGATATCATCACTGCTTGTCTATATCTTTTTGTTTTATACTTAGAATCTTGATTCTAGCAAAGTCTCTGCTGACAGTATAGAGGCAGTATGCATTATCAATAGCCATGAATGTTTTCAGACCAAGACAGCAACTTAAGTTTACCTTAAATCAACAGATTGCTTTGTGCTGATTCTATGTACTACATGCTTTTATGCAATATGTATACACTTTGCATTTTCCATGCTCTTTGTTACACTTTTCTGTATTTCATTGAAATATGTATATCTATATAATGTTTTGTGTAATGAAGTGATAGGTCTTGTTGATCTATAGAGTTGCAGAGGGAAAACATGTGAGCAATGTATTAAAACAGAGCACTTGAAATTCTCATAGGAAACCTATGATGATGCTTACCTGCAGCATCCACATAAATCTCAACCAGCTAACCCAAAGTTTGATCTAAGTGTTTCTCTGCCACCTGTGGACTTGGAAATTGTGAAGAAGCGACTGACAGAGAGGTAAATTCTCCTCTTATGAACTTAAATTTTGACTTCTCTGAGGTTTTGCCTCAGAATTGGAGATGACAGCTTTGAAGTGTAATTTTTTTCTTCTGGAATGCTGGAGGATTTTTTTGGCTACTTCATGTGTAATATGCATGTAATATCCAACAGAGCATGACATATTTTTATCTCTACCTGGCAATGATTTGTTGTAGGTTGTCTTATCAACTAGGATATTAGAGATTAAGTTGATTTAAGTGGCAGACCTATTTTTTGCTTGCTTGTAGCTTTTGACAGGGTGTTGATTCAATAGTATATATGCCCAGCAGGCAAAACTATAACCAGGGCAGACATAGTTGGCAATCCTAGCCCTCTTACCGGGGTTCTTATACTAGCTGCAAAAATAGCTCAGTATTTTCTGAAGTAGCAGTTAATTCTCTGTAGCCCATTTAGGCAAACTAGAACTGGCTTTGGGAGGTTTTTTATCTCCTTGTGTGCCACACTCTGACTTTTGGCAGTGCAGCAGCTGTTGAACGGGCAGCTCAAATGCAAATCTGCTTATTAGCACAGACAAAGGTTTTGTATGTGATCATAACAGGAAAAAATGTTGTGGAAGCTGTTAACTTGGTGATTGCTTCAGTTAGTCTGAGTTTCTCTGTTTGCAGGATAACATCACTACAGAATGTGCACCGTGCCCACCAGAGGGAGTATGAAAAATATGTGGAGGACATAGAGAGTTCAAAAACAACCGTCCAGGAGCTAGAGAAGTCTTCAGATGCACTTCTGAATTTCAGATTCTACAAGGGCATGAAAATATATGTGGAAAACCTTATAAACTGTTTGAATGAAAAAGTAGGTATATTTTCCCATTTTTCCCATTTTTTGTTGATAAAAGTGCATTCTGCCACTGAAAATGAGGACTTTTTGTTTGGAAAGTATGAAGGACAGAACCCAGTTAAAAATCAGTTCTGTAAAGTGCTGTAATGTAATGGGGAGATAAAAAGATAGGTTTGCCCTCACCCAGAGTGATGTCCAGAGAAGGGTGACAGAAGCTGGTGAAAGGCCTGGAACACAAACCCTACGAGGAGAGGCTGAGGGAGCTGGGGGTGTTTAGCCTGCAGAAGAGGAGACTCAGGGGGGACCTCACTGCTGTCCACAACTACCTGAAGGGAGGTTGTAGCCAGGTGGGGGTTGGTCTCTTCTGCCAGGCAGCCAGCACCAGAATAAGAGGGGACAGTCTCAAATTGTGCTGAGGGAAGTCTAGGCTGGATGTTAGGAGGAAGTTGTTGGCAGAGAGTGATTGGCATTGGAATGGGCTGCCCAGGGAGGTGGTGGAGTCACCGTCCCTGGTGGTGTTCAAGTAAAGAGTGGATGAGGCACTTAGTGCCATGGTCTGGTTGACTGGCTAGAGCTGGGTGCTAGGTTGGACTGGATGATCTTGGAGGTCTCTTCCAACCTGCTTGATTCTGTGATTCTAAGATTGTATAGAAACACTGGCTTGGACTGTGGTCTCACCTAGATTCTGTCATCTCCCTCCAAGAAAACGTTGGAGGGTGTTTTCTGCTGGTCTGATAATCAGGGTGCACTGAAATTGATGGAGAGGCTGGATGGTGCTGAAATTCACTTCTGGGATATTTCAATGTCTTTACTTGGAGTTGCATAACAGGTAGTAAGGACTTCAAGTTAGGTTTGAGTTGGAATTGAATAACAGAGCTGAGTGAGAATTTGACTGTTATCAGCTGCATCAGTTTCCTGCTCTGTATTGAAAAATAGGAAGATTGGGAAACAACCTAAAGTTTGGCCTCACTGAAAGTAAGCTGCTGTTATCCTCTGTAGAAAGTGCTATCAGATCTAAATTACAGCACTTAAGTCTGTTGCAGTTGTGAATTTATCTAACTTCAAAGAGGAAACAAATGTTAGTTAATGAATTCATTAACATCTGTTGGCTCAAAAGCAAATTGATAGCAAATGAAGTGTGCCAATAATGTCTTCTGTAACCCTTCCTTATGAAGCATTAACTAAGCATGAGCAACTGGCTTATAGTTGGCTTCTGCAAAGAAGCCTGAAAAGCTGCAATGAGCAGAAACTGAACTTTTCAATCCATGATACTTTGGTTCTAATTTCATGGCTATACTAAATCCTGATGGAAACTTGCTTTTGTTGATGTGTTTTTTTTAAGATGTAAGTAATTGAAAACCCAGTAACTGTTACCTGTTATATTTCAGCTGAAATACATTAATGAACTGGAATTGGCCGTACATGCACTTCTTCAGCAACGAGCCATAACAGTACTGAAACGAAGACAAGATGAGCTAAACAATGAGTCTACTTATATTCAGCATCTGACAAGTTAGTATGAAGCTAGAAGGTATTTTCTTATTTAGCCATTCCCTTTTTGAGCAGAAATGCACAATTACTTTTTGGATGAAGTTGCTCATTTTTGTCTTTGTTTTCCTTTCCCTTCCCCATTGTCAATAGGAGTGTTCTACTGTACCTCACTAATGCCCATGATACTGATTTTTTTCCCCTTATTTAATAGTGAGCAAAGCCTGAGCAAGTACTTGCCAATTTTTAGCTGTTCAACTCAGCAATTTCTCCTTAATATCAAAAAGAAAAGTTTTCTTGTAGGTCTCATATTGTAGAAAGATTGTTGTGCAGTTCTGTGAATAGATGAGAATGCAGGGTGTTCCCTTGGCAATAGCACATTGACATAAGTGTGTCCTTAATGCTGTGTCTGTGCTCACAATGGAGACTTCCCAGTAGGAGCTGACACTTAACATGAAGAAAGAAGCCACTTCCTGTAAGGGTTTTGTGTAAAATTGTTTTTCAGTTGCTATGGGAAAAATTGCTGCACTCTCCACATTTATTAGTGTGGAAAGAAAATATTGTTTTTATGCAGTGTGTGATGGTTTGGGTGTTCCCTGCCCCCCCCCCCCCACTTTGGAAATCACCCAGACTAGACTCAGCCAGCTCTGGAAATTTGAATGAAGCTTATATTTACAGCTTAGCAGAATATACAAGCAGATATTTACAGTATCTACAGTTATATACAAGGTAAAAGGTAATACAGAAACACAACAGCCCTCCCAGAAACCTGAGTCCCCAGGAGGGGCTCTCAACCACCCCTTCACCTTCCCCCTACCCCTCTTAACCTTACCCCAGTCCCAGAGAAGAATGGAGGTTTGGCCAGGGGGTTCGGAAGCAAAGTGGATGAGTCAGAGAAACGGAGGGTGAGGCTAGAGAGAGAGGTGCTGCTCAGATCTCCCCAGTAGAAGTGCCATATCTATGTTTTGATTCTTAGACATCTCAGCAAGCCTATGAGGGAAGTAGTCATCACCCTTGTTTTCCTTCCACAGCCTGTAATCTAGTTCTTCTCACCAAAACATTCTAGCTAGCTTCAAACTAGCACACAGTGTGAATCTCTTAGCTGCTTCTAGTTAAAAAAGCCAAATCCAACATCTGTAGTCTTCAAAATTGGTCAGGCAAAGCTAAGGGCAGTATGCTTGGAGCTGCTGGGAACAGACAGAGGCCAGATGCACCAGTTTCTGGTAACTACTAATCGTATGGGTTCAGTCTTCTCAGTACAGAGGATAAGCTGCTGAGGAGAGAAAGCTAAGAGCCTGTAACAGTATATGGAATGGTGCAGCAGGCTGACAGAAGGTGTCAAGGAGAAAAGGGTAGTGCTATAATAATAGCTGCCATCAAAATGGTTTTACTCATAGCTCACTACAGTGAGCATGTTTAGCATGTTTAACAGTGCTCTTAATTGTTTGGGTTTAGTTGTATTGAATACAGTAGAAAACCTGCTCTTTCTTGGATGATAATTCTTCAGTAGCTGCAGGCTTTTTGTGGGCTGGTTCTGCATACAGTAGGCAGATAACAGCAATTCCAGTGGATGGCCCAACTAGAAAATGCTTGGACTCAAGAATTTGAATAGGGTCACATCATCAGTGCTCACTCATATAACAGGAGAGAGGGGGCAGCCAACTACTCATGAAACCTTAATGTGATTTTGAATAGTATAAATCAGGGATTTAACTTTGTTGCAACATGGGAACTAAACTTCATAATTAAGTCTCATTTATATGTGGTTTTATTTTTGACCTAGAGACAGAGGTAGATCTCCACCCTTGCCTTTCACACTGCTAAAAAACTACTGAAGAAGGTGCCAAATTCCTTTTCCAGGATTAGGAAGCAGTCTTGTGTCAGCAAACTCACCTTTTCATCAAGTGCTCTAAGGGAACAGCCACATCAGACTATATGCAGTTGTCAAAAGTGATATTTACTGTGTGTTATTCTGGAGGCTGTTAGAGTTTTGATTAGGAGGTTTGGTTTTTCTTTGGCTATCTTCCAACTGAAGAATAAGAGAGAATCAGTGTTTCCTTACTGAGAAAACTGTAACTTGAAAATCATACCATTTTATTTTTGGCTGTTTCCTCTGTTAGGTGGAAGTGACAAACCAACTAATGGTGGATTAGAAGGTGCTGAGAAGACAAAGCTTCTGGAAATGTGTGAACATCGAAGGTAGATGCTGTATCTGCACTTAAGTATGATAAATGTGCTGCACACTGGGTTTTTTTTTGTCCTTTATACAGCAACAAATGTAAACCTGTACAATGACTAAATGAGATGATACAAAAAACAGGTATTTGCTTTCCAAAATTCAAAGTACTTGGAAACCATGCTTGTTAATGACATTCTCTTTGTGTCAGTTTGTATGTGAGTGCTAACAGACCTTGGCATTTTAGATTAACAAGTCTTAAGAGAGGCTGTTTACAAAACCATGTGACAGAAGCTTTTTCTGTCCTGTTGTGATGATGAAAATTATGATGTTATACAGAAACACACTTTAGTATTTTTGCATAGATTAGGAAAAAAGAACCAGTATAGTTGCTGCTGAGGGTGGTGGTGCTGGTGAGTGAAACAAAGAAACATCTAGCCATTCCCCTGTTATCAGTGTAGGCCTGATATGCATTTTGGATGTTACTGTGCTCAGAAGCTGCTACTGATTGAAGGCTCCGACCCTACAAGTGTTCAGAGCCAAGTTGGATGGGGCCTTGAGAAACCTGGTCTTTTAAGAGGTGTTCCTGCCTGTGGGAGCTGGGGTGTAGCTAGACGATCTTTAAGGTCCTTTCCAACCCATCAAGAGATGTTCCTGCCTGTGGGAGCAGGGGTGTAACTAGACGATCTTTAAGGTCCTTTCCAACCCATTAAGAGGTGTTCCTGCCTGTGAGAGCAGGGATGTAACTAGGTGATCTTTAAGGTCCTTTCCAACCCATTAAGAAATGTTCCTGCCTGTGGGAGCTGGGATGTAGCTAGATGATCTTTAAGGTCCTTTACAACCCATCAAGAGATGTTCCTGCCTGTGGGAGCTGGGGTGTAACTAGAGGATCTTTAAGGTCCTTTCCACCCCAAACCAATCTGTAATTCTGTATTTTTCTGAAGTTGAGAGCTTTGAAAGTGTTTCAGGTGCGTTGGTATCTCAATTCATAATTGCACTTTGAAGCAGCAAGAACATTGGAATTTTAATGGATGAAAAATGGTGTAATAAGAACTTCCACTTGAAACAGTTATGTGCTGGTTAATGTAAATAATTGTATAGAATTGCTTATGCAATAACACTTTCATATCATTTTCCTGTGACAGGGTTGCAAGCTATTGATTTTGCAGCCTTGGTGTCATAGCAATATTTTTTTGGAGCCCAGCTGGGACTTGAGTGCTATTACAACTATGATGTGGCTTATTGCACAAGTAATGCAAGACTGAGATATTAGAGGCTGAGAGCTCAGTAGTTGACTATATGCTAAAACTGGCAGTGGGAGGCTGAGAGCTCAGTAGTTGACTATATGCTAAAACTGGCAGTGGGAGACTGAGAGCTCAGTAGTTTACTCTATGCTAAAACTGGCAGTGGGAGACTGAGAGCTCAGTAGTTTACTCTATGCTAAAACTGGCAGTGGGAGACTGAGAGCTCAGTAGTTTACTCTATGCTAAAACTGGCAGTGGGAGACTGAGAGCTCAGTAGTTTACTCTATGCTAAAACTGGCAGTGGGAGACTGAGAGATCAGTAGTTTACTATGTGCTAAAACTGGCAGTGGGAGACTGAGAGCTCAGTAGTTTACTCTATGCTAAAACTGGCAGTGGGAGACTGAGAGCTCAGTAGTTTACTACATGCTAAAACTGGCAGCAGGAGACTGAGAGCTCAGTAGTTTACTGTATACTAAAACTGGCAGCAGCAGTGTCCAATGCTGTGCTGGATTAGTGTTCCAGGTAGGATGAATCATTAGCCTCAGCAACAGGAATGAGGTGAACTGAGGGTTATTGCATGGTTCATTGATTCAGACACACTACTCCAACACTTTTATGTCAGTTCCCAAATCCCCTCCTCCAGTTTCAGTATACCTACAGTTATGTATTTATTATTGGTCCCAGATGGCATTTGCTTAGGCTTTTGCTCTTGAAACTTTGATTAAGTTTTTTGAAGTTGTGTTTTCTGTTCAACTTCCCTCTGCATACCTGAGGAGCACAACTCACCTGAGTTCATTCCAAAATACAGGACTGGCAGGTGGCAAATGAGAGAGCATTTAGGAGAAGCTAATCACCATGAAGGCATGTCGAGTGATGATGAACTGAGTCCAACAGAGGTGAATGAGTTCCAGAAGAGCAAAGGTTGGTGACAGACTTAACTGTGATGTCCTAGAACAAAATCTCTTGTTTTTCAATGGTTTTTAAAACTTCTTTTTAGGGAAGATGAAGAAATAGTGCCATGGTCTAGTTGACTGGCTAGGGCTGGGTGTTAGGTTGGACTGGATGATCTTGGAGGTCTCTTCCAACCTGCTTGATTCTATGATTCTATAAATGCTTGATTTGAGTTATATACTTTTAGTTACACCCTATAGAGAAGCAATGCATTCAGACAGTTCTGCCTAATGACTCAAGAATAGGTATATGGTTGTAGATCACTTTGAGTGGTGGCATTTACACATGAAAAATGCTTCAACTAGAAGTAAGATCTTTTAGATTGTGCCAAAGCTTACCTGATAGCAGTCAATGCTAAATAAGAAAATACCTTCTAACTTCATACTAACTTGTCAGGTGCTGAATATAATTTCCTTTCCCCTTCCCATTGTCAATAGATATGTGTAGCAAGGCAGTGCTACAATGTGTTTTGTATAACGAGTTCATTTTCTGAAGGAAAAGGCCCAGGTGGCCAAGAGAGCCAGTGGCATCCTGGGCTGGCTCAGGAGCAGTATGGCCAGTAGGACAAGGGAGGTTATTCTGCCCCAGTACTCAGCACTGGTCAGGCCACACCTTGAGTAGTGTGTCCAGTTCTGGGCCCCTCAATTCAAGAGAGATGTTGAGGTGCTGGAAGGTGTCCAGAGAAGGGCAACAAGGCTGGGGAGGGGCCTGGAACACAAAGCCTATGAGGAGAGGCTGAGGGAGCTGGGGGTGTTTAGCCTGGAGAAGCGGAGGCTCAGGGGGGACCTCATTGCTGTCTACAACTACGTGAAGGGAAGTTGTAGCCAGGTGGGGTTGGTCTCTTTTCCCAGGCAACCAGCAACAGAACAAGGGGACACAGTCTCAAGTTGTGCCGAGGGAAGTCTAGGCTGGATGTTAGGAGGAAGTTGTTGTCAGAGAGAGTGATTGGCATTGGAATGGGCTGCCCAGGGAGGTGGTGGAGGCACCGTCCCTGGAGGTGTTGAAGAAAAGCCTGGCTGAGGCACTTAGTGCCATGGTCTGGTTGATTGGCTAGGGCTGGGTGCTAGGTTGGACTGGATGATCTTGGAGGTCTCTTCCAACCTGCTTGATTCTATGATTCTGTGATTCTAAGTTAGGGTGAATTAGAGCTTGTTCTTTTAATTGTCCTGAATGAATGAAGACGAGCAGGGAAAGGCTTAATACATTTTCCTCCAGATAGCAGAAAGATTTTCATGTCTGCAAGTGAAATACTGTAATATTAAGTCTGAAATACAGTGCTTATTAGAATCTGTGTTCATGAAGAAATTTGCTTTCTGATAGTATTTCTTTCTCTGAAACTGGGTTTTCCAGGGAGCCAGTTTTACAAACTCATTTTGATGTCAGGTGTGTCAAAGATGAATGACAAATGCAGTTATCATACAGATATTTCTTATGTCCTGTAGATGAATCAACTCTTCAGCTTATGCCTCAATAAGTTCTGTGATTTTTATTTTTTTTTTTTATTCCCAACAAATATTATTCATAGATAACCTTTTAGAGGATAGTAGAAAAATCTTTGAAGATGTACATGCAGATTTTTGTGACATCAGAAAAATCCTGTTGAAATTCCAGGAATGGAAAGAGAAGTTTCCTGACTCTTACTGTGATGCTTATATCAGTTTCTGCCTGCCTAAGCTATTAAATCCATTGATTAGATTTCAGTTAATAAATTGGAATCCTCTTCAGGTAGGTGCTTTAACTGACTTCATTCCAAATTTGTATGTAATTGTCTGTTCTGTGTTATATGAAAAGTGAGATGTTTTTCTGTACACAGTGCATTTAGAAATTAACAGAGTTGGTCTCAGGAATTGAAGCCTGTGGTTGGAATCTCCTTAACTCTCTCCATTTCCAATAACTCCATCCCTTTTGGCAACACTCTGTATAAAAAGAATTATTCTCCTGGGTTCTTTGAAGATTGCTTAACAATCTCACCCTTTAAATTCTATCTTTAAATCTAGTTTCCCCAATTTGCTGCTTTGGGCCCTTTCAATGGTGAGGGTGGATCTGAAATTAAGTGGGAATCTCTGGTATTACTGGATGAAGATTTGCCTCCCAGTCCCCACCAGCTGGGCAACTAACAGGGATGATCTTTTCAGCAGAATCTTACAGATTTGGAAGGGATGTCTTGGTTTAGAGCTATAGAAGAATTCAGTGGTGCCAAGACTGTGCCTGAAGGGGATGCTGCCAAGAACGTGTCTAAAGGGAATGATGATCAAGAAGTTTTGCCTAGAGTGATTGAAAAAACTATTCTTCCAAAAATTACAGGTATAGTAAGATTGTCTTGGAAAAGTTCACTGCAGCTAGGCAAGCAAACCTTAAATAAAAACCATAACTATCAAATAATGGTGCTTGCATAATGATGGTCCAAGAAGTACTGATGATGTAATTCCAGAGAGAGAGACTAAGGTAGCCTCTTCTGAAGATTATAGCAAGAAGTTTGGCTTTCTCTAGGTTTACTTCTGTTACTTTGTCATGCCTTGTAACTAGAGTGGATAATTATTTGCATACTGTGAATGAGATCCTGGTTTCCCTGTTTTTTTTCTCCAGCCTTTGTGGAAAACATGTGGGATCCTTTATCTACTTCTCAGACAAAGAATCTTGTACAGCTTTGCAGTAATCTCTTTGAAAAACAAGCAGTTTCCAAAAGTGAGCTTGGTCAAGCAAAAAAGGTACAAGGTCCTGTGGTATGAGGAAAGGATAACTTTGAGAACTGTGCATGCTTTCTGTGGGTGTGTGTAGAGCATTGGCTTGAGGTTCTTCACTTCTGCCTACTTGTATGATCGCTCATGCTAGTTTGAAGCTAGCTAGAATGTTTAGGTCAGAAGGATTAGATCACAGGCTATGAAAGGGAAACAGTGGTGATGTCCACACACATAGGATTGCTTAGATGTATAAGAACAAGAATATAAACATAGATAAGGCATTCGGCGTTCAGGCACAGCCTGGGCTTTTGAGCTGCATTCATTAACCTCACCCTCTGTCTCTCTGATTAATCCACCTGCTTCCTAACCCCTGACCAACCTTCCATTCTTCCTTGGGGCACAAGGCAAGGTCTGGGGTAAGGTAGAGGGGTGGGAGAAGATGGAAGGGTGGTTGGGAGCCCCTCCTGGGGACTCAGGTTTCTGGGAGGGCTGTTGTGTTTCTGTATTAGCTTTTCCCTTGTATATTTCTGTCTATAACTGTATAGACTGTAAATATCTGCTTGTATATTCTGCTAAGCTGTAAATGTAAGCTTCATTCAATTTCCAGAGCTGGCTGAGTCTAGTCTGGGTGATTTCCAAAGATGTGAGGGGATGGGTAATACACAAACCATCACATCACTTCATATTAGGACAATTTAAGAGTTAAGCTTTCATCTCATCTGAAGATGATCAGAGGTCAAACAAACAGAGAATTATACAGAGAATTATAAAGATCAGATCTAAGTCTGCTGCCAAACCATGTCCCTTAGCATCTTTTAAACATCTCTGGATCTCTTTGAACACCTCCAGGGACGAGGATTCAACCACCTCCTGGAGAGCCTATTCCAGTTCTTGATAACTGTTTCAGTGAAGAATCGTAGAACCAAGCAGGTTGGAAGAGACCTGCAAGATCATCCAGTCCAACCTGGCACCCAGCCCCATCCAGTCATCTAGATCATGGCAATAAGTGCCTCATTCAGGCTTTGCTTGAACATCTCCAGGGATGGTGACCTCCCTGGGCAGCCCATTCCAATGCCAATCACTCTTTCTGGCAGCAACTTCCTCCTAACATCCAGCCTATACCTCCCCTGGCACAACTTGAGACTGTATCCCCTTGTTCTGTTGTTGGTTGTCTGGGAGAAGAGCCCAACCCTACCTGGCTACAACCTCCCTTCAGGTAGTTCTAGACAGCAATGAGCTCCCCCCTGAGCCTCCTCTTCTCCAGGCTAAACACCCCCAGCTCCCTCAGCCTCTCCTCATAGTGTTTGTGTTCCAGGCCTTTTAAAATCTAAACCTCCCCGTGTTGCAACTAGAGGCCACTTCCTCTCATCCTGTTATGTGTTACTAGAGAGAAGAAACCAACACTCAATTTGCTACAACTTCCATTCAGTGAGTTGTGGAGAGTAAGGAGGTCACTGAGTCTTTCCTCCAGGTTCTAGTTCCCTCAGCCACTTCTCAGAAGACCTGTTCTCCAGACATTTCACCAGCTTGGCTGCTCTTCTCTGGACTTGTTCTAGCATCACAGTGTCTGTCTTGTAGTGAGGGCCCCAAGACAGCTCCAGGTGTGGCCTCACCAGCACCGAGTACATGGGGACAATCACACTGTGTAGTATACACAAATGGCAGCTGTGCTGATTCTCCAACTAACCTGATACACTTGTATATAAGCAAAATAACCATTAAAATTGTTACAGGTGGAGGGTGAAGTCTTTCTTGTGGTGACATGTTAATTGTTTTCAATAGGATTTGATAAACATGGTTGTCCTAAGAATGAAGAAATCTGTAGAGGAAGATGTCTTTATTCCTTTGTATCCTAAAAGGTAGGCTGACTTCAGACTCCTTTGATCTCTCAATCTTGTTAATTCTTCTGCCCTTCTTCCCCAGAGATGTAAAAGATGTCTATGATATTTGAGGCAACACTTAAAAGGCATGCTTACTCCTTTAGCTATAGGAAAGGATATATGAAACCCTATTCCTGTTCCTGAACCCTTTCTGATAAGGATAACTCCACTGACTGAATGCTTTTTCATCCTGTAACAAAAAGCTCCTTAATGTACAAGGTCCACAATTTAGCTTTAGCATAGTACCTTGTATCTGCAAGCCTGAATTGAGTTTAAGTGGTTTAGTGGTGTGTATTTGTGTGTGTCATCTGATTCTGCCTGTACTTCCTCAAACAGGGGCTTTATTGTTGATGTTTATTACTGGACACACAATAAATGTGGAGTCTGGGATTTGAAACATATTTGAAACACAATAAATAGGAGCCTGGGATATGTAAGGTTAAGATATGGCTAGGAGAGAAGCCTTGGTAAAGCTGATGTAGGATGTTTGGTTCTAAGCAATGCTGTTTGAATCCATGCAATACAGACACAATTGTTCCTAATTGGTTAATGTTACTGAGAAGTACTTAGTACTTAGGGATTTGATCTGGACGAGGGGATTGAGTCCAACATCAGTAAGTTTGCAGATGCCACCAAGCTAGGAGCAGGTGTGGAGCTGTTGGAAGGTAGGAGAACCCTGCAGAGGGACCTGGATAGGCTGGATGGGTGGGCAGAGGCCAATGAGATGACATTTAACAAGGCCAAGTGCAGGGTTCTGCACTTCGGCCACAATAGCCCCAAGCAGCACTACAGGCTGGGGACAGAGTGGCTAAAAAGCAGCCAGGAGGAAAGGGACTTGGAGGTACTGATAGATAGTAGGCTGAAGATGAGCCAGCAGCATGCCCAGGTGGCCAAGAGAGCCAATGGCATCCTGGCCTGCATCAGAAACAGTGTGGCCAGTAGGACAAGGGAGGTTATTCTGCCCCTGTACTCAGCACTGGTCAGGCCACACCTTGAGTGCTGTGTCCAGTTCTGGGCCCCTCAATTCAAGAGAGATGTTGAGGTGCTGGAAGGTGTCCAGAGAAGGGCAACAAGGCTGGGGAGGGGCCTGGAACACAAAGCCTATGAGGAGAGGCTGAGGGAGCTGGGGGTGTTTAGCCTGGAGAAGAGGAGGCTCAGGGGTGACCTCATTGCTGTCTACAACTACCTGAAGGGAGGCTGTAGCCAGGTGGGGTTGGTCTCTTCTCCCAGGCAACCAGAAATAGAACAAGGGGACACAATCTCAAATTGTGCCAGGGGAAGTCTAGGCTGGATGTTAGGAGGGAGTTGTCAGAGAGAGTGATTGGCATTGGAATGGGCTGCCCAGGGAGGTGGTGGAGTCACTGTCCCTTGAGGTGTTGAAGCAAAGACTGTATGAGGCACTTAGTGCCATGGTCTAATTGACTGGCTAGGGCTGGGTGCTAGGTTGGACTGGATGATCTTGGAGGTCTCTTCCAACTTGGTTGATTCTATGATTCTAGTAATAGTTACATTATAATGGGCTGAAACTGACAGGCCTTTCTTTAGACTGACCTTGATTGTGGTTGTCACTGATGAGAGCATTCTGGAGTTTATCTTTTGAAAACAAACACAAATAAACAAATTCTCTTTTTATCCCCCTCCTCCTTTTCTTGGCCAGCACTGTGGAAGACAAATCATCCCTACGTTCCAGATTCCAAGAAAGATGTTTTTGGTCAGCTGTTAAGGTAGAGAAAACACAGCTGCTTTTATTTTTCCTTCTTTAGAAATTGACTTCAGTGAAAATTTTGCAGTCAAGAAATGGATCTCCAGGCAAGAATTGCTAGGAGATCAGTACGCTTGCCTTATAAACAGAGTTAGCTATGCTAACCTTCTAATGTGGAATATGATGCCTGCATGTTCCTGTAGCATGTCAGAATAGTCTGAGGTACTGAGTTGTGAATTCCTGGTGAAAGGCCTGGAACACAAAGCCTATGAGGAGAGGCTGAGGGAGCTGGAGGTGTTTAGCCTGGAGAAGAGGAGGCTCAGGGGGGACCTCATTGGCTACAACTACCTGAAGGGTGGTTGTAGCCAGGTGGAGGGTGGGCTCTTCTGCCAGACAACCAGCAACAGAACAAGGGGTCACATTCTCAAGTTGTGCTGGCAGAAGTCTAGGCTGGATGTTTGGAGGAAGTTCTTGACAGAGAGAGTGATTGGCATTGGAATGGGCTGCCCAGGGAGGTGGTGGAGTCACCGTCCCTGGAGGTGTTGAAGAAAAGCCTGGCTGAGGCACTTAGTGCCATGGTCTATTTGCCTGGCTAGGGCTGGGTGCTAGGTTGGACAGGATGATCTTGGAGGTCTCTTCCAACCTGCTTGATTCCTGAATGCTTGTGATTCATTTCCTTCTGAAGATGTGCTCCTCTAGGAGCAGATTTGGGCTCTTAATGAACATCAGATAGAGATGTGTAAAGCACCATTAAAATCCTAGACAGTATTCCAACCCTTGCTATTCATGATGCCTAGCTCTGCATAGGCTTCCTGTTTTCATGATGCAGTGCCTGGGAAAAGCTTTTGAAAAGCCTAAGAAATTGGATGTGTTGAGATCTGTTTCACAAAGAGCTTGCCCCCTCTGCTTTTGGGGTAAGCTGCTCGACAAGAATCTGTGGCAGACAGATGAAGACAAAACAAGAGGCAGCTTATTTCTTAGGGGTTAGGACACCAAGCAAGCTGCTCTCCAGGAATCCGTGGCAGACAGATGAAGAGAAAACAAGAGGCAGCTTAATTCTTAGGGGTTAGGACACCAAGCTAAAATCAAGGCAGAGTTGGGATTCTGATCCCACCTTCTAGGATTATCTGTTGCGTTTTCCTGGAAGCCAAACCCGAGTGCTTTACTCTTGAGACTGAAGTTTTCTTTTTAGCCCTGTCTTTGCTGTCACAGTGGTCATCTGAAGGGGGTGATAATGGACAGCAATTCAAAGTAATCTTGATTGAATAGTCATCACTTACTTTTTTTTTTTTTTCCTGGAGTGGAGGCATGAATTCACTTCACTGTGAATACTGCTGCACCTTATCACAGTATCACCAAGGATGGAAGAGACCTCATAGATCATCAAGTCCAACCCTTTACCACAAAGCTCAAGGCTAGAGACCACGGCACCAAGTGTTATCTATGTTAAACTCGTGGGACCTACATAATACTTAGAGTAGTGCAACTCATTTGTTCTTGAGACTGCTCTCTGCCATTGTGACTGCTGCCATTGTGCAGACCCCCCCCATTTGTGCTGTGAAACCTTGTTTTTTTAGTATGGGTTGTCACCTTTGCAGTGACTAATATGTGCCCAGAAGTGGTATTGAAGAATACTAATTGGTTTGGGGAAACACTGAGCCAGGAGCTCTTCTACTGTGAAAGAAAGTGCAGATGATGGAAGTTCAGTGTCCATGCTCTAGTATTGCCTAACTTTCCTAGTGTAGATAACTGTAGCTCAAAATGTGCTGCTTGTTCACATCACACAATCCTGAAGTGTGTAAAGGTATTGGGCTTTGTGAGCACATTTTGACTGGCAACTGCAAAGAGCAGACTGTGTCTGTCAGGGTAAAATACTCTGATGTTAAAGGTTACCTGAAAATTTTGCCTTTTCTGGGTTTGGGGGGAAAATTTTTCTTATCAGACTCAAAACTGACAACAATTTTAAGGATTAACAATGATAGAAGTAATAGAAGAAAACTCTCAGTACCTAGCACTATTGATACCAACTACAGAAAGAAAATAATCTTTGTGCTGCTGTGAACCATGGCTACCCAACATCATGTTATGAGGGACTATGTGAAGTCTTAACCTGAGCAAGTGTGGTCACTTTTTCACTTGTGTTGAATTTTCTAGCAGTTTGCTTAGAAGTGGGTGTGTCACTTGGTTTTGGTCTCTGTCTCTTGTAGGAAGCACCTCTTGATGCTCTTTCATAGAATCAACTGGATTGCAAGAGACCTCCAAGATCATCCAGTCCAACCTAGCACTTAGCCCTATGCAATCAACTAGACCATGGCACTAATTGCCTCATCCAGTCTTGTTTTGAACATCTCCAGGGATGGTGACTCCACCACCTCCTTGGGCAGCCCATTCCAAGGGCAAATCACTCTCTCTGGGAAAAACTTCCTTCTAATATCAAGCCCATACCTTCCCCAGCACAACCTGAGGCTGTATCCCCCTGTTTCAATGCAGAGAAGAGCCTGACCCCTACCTGGCTACAACCTCCCTTCAGGTGTTTTTGCTGCACTTCTAGATTTGATTGAACTCAGGTTAAAGTGTAAAGCACAGTCATCTTCTATACTTGGGCTTTAGCAAGTTGTTAACCTATTAGAAAGGTAAAATGCTCTTCCCAGCCTTTGGAGGTCATATACAGATACATTAGGGTGCTGTTCATATGCATGTGCACAATCAGTTATCCTGCTTGATAAAGTTATTAACTACTTACAACTTATTAGTGGCCAGCAAGTTCAAAGTGTGAATCCTAGGGTTTGAGTACATCAGTTGGATTATCTTTTCCTCACACATCAAACTTGTCAGCCTGTGTTTTAGCACACTTCCATCCACCAGGTATACATATTCTGTTTCTTTGTTACTGCAGCTGCTCTCCAATGTTCTTCTTTGGGATGGCATTGTACAAGAAGATGCACTCCGTGGTTTGGGACTGAACAAACTGCTGAATCGTTACCTTCTTCTGAACCTCTTAAACACACCACCAGGGCTGGATCATATAGAAAAGTGTAGTAAGGTAAAAGTATGTACACTGGAAGAGGGTCTATGTTAAAAGTGTTTTGTTTTCTTTCTTTGCCATCAAGAGGGATTAAAAATGAGGATGGAATGTTTTTTAAACAATTAAATTTCAACATTTAATTGTTTTTTTACTGTGAATTTTTTGTTTCTGTTTTAAATTCCATGCATAAAAACATTTCAAAGCAAAATATTGGTGCATAGGTTCTTATCCCTATGAGCAGTTCTTTCTAATCAGCCCTGGTTTCAAATTAAAAACACACAATCATAGAATCAGCCAGGTTGGAAGAGACCTCCAAGATCAGCCAGTCTGACCTAGCACCCAGCCCTAGCCAGTCAACACCTTGTTAATAATGACTGAACCTGCCAAAATGAAAAGGGAATGGGCTGCCCAGGGAGGTGGTGGAGTTGCTGTCCCTGGAGGTCTTCAAGAAAAGCCTGGATGAGGCACTTAGTGCCATGGTCTAGTTGACTGGCTAGGGCTGGGTGCTAGGTTGGACTGGATGACCTTGGAGGCCTCTTCCAACCTGGTTGATTCTATGATTGTGATGAAAAGAGACCATACTGAAGGGTTTGGCCAGTTTATTTGAGCTTCACCCAGGTTTAACTGTAAGGCCCCAAGTAAAGGATTAACCTGAACTTTCCTCACAGACCTAATGCCACTGTTACAGGTTTTCTCAGATACAGTGGAGGAATGCCCTGTTAGAGCTCAAAAGCAAGAACATGCAACAACCTAAAAATCAGAGTAAATATTGCATGTGTTATAAACTCACATCATGCTAAATATTCAGGCTCCATCGCAGGAAACAGTCCTTTGACAGTATCCTGGGAAAGGGGTCTCTCCATGCAGTCAAGTCATCTCTCCATTACAACAATTCCCAACCTAAACCTTAGGGCTTTTGTCCCCTGAGTTGTGTGACTGCGGACAAGGACTATGCCTAAGTGGCTTATTCTGTCTGGAAATGTTTTGCTTTGGCCATGTAACAGAGTTTCCCCTTTCTTTATTCCATCCATGAGTGGGGTTCACTTGTCTGGGTGCCTAAGGTTGTTGGCTGAAACTGACACACTGAAGCCAAATCCCCCCCTTTATCTTACTGTCAACTGTGTAGTGGTTTGAATTGAGACTTGGAGCATATTATTTGTTCAGGGATTTTAATGCTCAGCTCAGGTTGTAGTTCTCTGCATGATACAGCACCATACTGATTAGCATATGGCTTATGGACAACTTGGAGCTGAGCTATCTACACAGCTCCCTGTGGGTTACCTCTGCATAGATAAGGCCTCAAGGAAATCCAAGACTGGGTCACTTCTGCAATCCTTTGAGTTACCTCAGATGGCGTTCAATAGCTCCAAGTGCAGGGTGCTGCACTTTGGCCACAACAACCCCATGCAGAGATACAGGCTGGGGTCAGAGTGGCTGGAGAGCAGCCAGACAGAGAGGGATTTGGGGGTGCTGATTGATACCTGCCTGATCATGAGCCAGCAGTGTGCCCAGGTGGCCAAGAGAGCCAGTGGCATCCTGGCCTGCATCAGGAATAGTGTGGCCAGCAGAAGCAGGGAGGTCATTCTGCCCCTGTACTCTGCACTGGTTAGACCACACCTTGAGTACTGTGTTCAGTTCTGGGCCCCCCAGTTTAGGGGGGACATTGAGATGCTTGAGCATGTCCAGAGAAGGGCGACGAGGGGAGAGGCCTTGAGCACAGCCCTAGGAGGAGAGGCTGAGGGAGCTGGGATTGGTTAGCTTGGAGAAGAGGAGGCTCAGGGGTGACCTTATTGCTGTCCACAACTACCTGAGGGGAGGTTGTGGCCAGGAGGAGGTTGCTCTCTTCTCTCAGGTGGCCAGCACCAGAACGAGAGGACACAGCCTTAGGCTGTGCCAGGGGAAATTTAGGCTGGAGGTGAGGAGAAAGTTCTTCCCTGAGAGAGTCATTGGACACTGGAATGGGCTGCCCGGGGAGGTGGTGGAGTCGCCATCCCTGGAGCTGTTCAAGGCAAGATTGGACGTGGCACTTGGTGCCATGGTCTGGCCTTGAGCTGTGTGGTAAAGGGTTGGACTTGATGATCTATGAGGTCTCTTCCAACCTTGGTGATACTGGGATACCTGCTTGCGCTAGACATTGCTGAAACTTGTTCACAAACTATGAGCCAAATAATCTATAGAGAGATGTGTGAGTTGGTAATATTGAAAGGCTTTTCTTTTTAAGCTTTGAACAACTATTTTTGTGTGAACAGGTGGTTGCATGCTTCCCAGAAAGATGGTTCCAAGATCTTAAAAGTGGATCAACTCTCCCTGAGTTACTCAACTTCTGTCAGCACTTGCTGCAGCGTGCCCGCACACTACACAAGAGTAATCACAGGTATATAGATAAGACTTTCCTTCAGATTGAAGTGTTTAACACAAAGCTTTCAGAAATGCCTTAAGTCTCATATATTTGATGCTTTTGAGGATGTTGTCATGCATGCATGAAATAAAAGATGGAGTCTGCATGGCTGTCTTGGTTCTAATTTAAATTCCCAGAGACTCAAATCTATTTGATAGAACCAGTAACAATTTTGTAGAGTGCTCTTCCCTCTTCTTTCCTGAAAGAAAGGAATTAGATGTAGAGAGAGGAAAAGGTAAGCACACCCAAATAAATAATCTCACCCTGATTTGGAAGTTAAAAAGAATAAAAGTTTAACAAGAAATTAAAAAAGTATCTGAGGCAGGGAAGTTAGAGGTATAGGGAAGGGAAAACACATACAAAATGTCTAAGTACAACCCAGTTTTGATGGCAGTTGGTTTATCTGCCTCGTGGGTGATGGCCACATGGTAAAACAAAGAGGAACAGGATGGTGATGCTGGTAAGCAGGGAGGCAGGGAGCACAGAGAGAGAGTGAAACAGGAAGTCCCCCTGCTTTTATAGACCTTCAGACAGGAAGAGGGAGTGGGTTAACCATAATCACCTGGTGGTGTTCAGACCCACTCCTGGGGAGGGGTCAAGACCACTTAGGGTCAGGTTCAAGGTTACTCCCCTTGGAGTGTTAACCCTGTACAATGGCAAGCAGTGCTGCTTCAGGTCTAGTTTAATGCCACTTTGAGGTGCTAGTTGATGGGTACTTAGTGGTCAGTGTAGACAGGGTCTCTTGATGACAAGGGGCCAAGGAAGTGATACCCAACTCTCTTTAAAGTTAAGTATACTGAAGACACGTATGGAAGTGCTGCTAATGATTCATTTCTTTTCTTTCTTTAATAGTGATGAAACAAAAGAAATTCTTCTCCTGCTGGTGAAAGTCAAAGCTCTGCATATTGTTGAAGACTTCATTGAAGAGTCTGATCTCAAAGACCTTAAATCAATAATTGGGAAATAGACATTTTTGCAGCAATGCTTATATTACTGAAGTAAGCCTCTCCTCACACTAAAGCAGTTCTAATAGGAAATGAAATTAGTGGTTCCTGCCCACTCAAAGGTGTGGTAATCACTGTCTTAGTGTTGAGGGTTTTTTCCTAATGTCTTCTAGTGCCATCTACTCCCACATTAAAGGAGTACTTGTACAAGTTACATTTGTCAAAGTAAAACAGTGGTTCAGGCATTCTGAAATGTATAACAATGTTTTATTGGTTTATCCTTGGAAGGATTCCTGGAAAGATAGGAAGTGCTCTGTAAAGTTTATCACTGCTAGCCAGTAGATAGCTTTACAAGCTTCTTTCAGTGTTAATTGCTAAGTATCACAGTATCATCAGGGTTGGAAGAGACCTCACAGATCATCAAGTCTAACCCTTTACCACAGAGCTCAAGGCTAGACCATGGCACCAAGTGCCACGTCCAACCTTGCCTTGAAGTGCCCCAGGGACGGCGACTCCACCACCTCCCCATTCCAGTGTCCAATGACTCTCTCAGTGAAGAACTTTCTCCTCACCTCCAGCCTAAATCTCCCCTGGCACAGCCTGAGGCTGTGTCCTCTTGTTCTGGTGCTGGCCACCTGAGAGAAGAGAGCAACCTCCTCCTGGCCACAACCACCCCTCAGGTAGTTGCAGACAGCAATAAGGTCTCCCCTGAGCCTCCTCTTCTCCAGGCTAAACAATCCCAGCTCCTCTCCAAGCAGCTCTTCTAACCTGTAGTCCATGGTGACTTTTGGTAGGGTTATTGTTAAGCCATCCTCAGTGAAAAAGAATTCATAACGTTGCAGGGAATTTGACCCAGGTATTGAACCAAGGGAAGTCAGCCTGCAAATCAGGTGTTTGACTGCTCAGTGTTTATGGATGGGATCATGCTTAGGGAAGAACTTCCCAGGAGAACCTCGGGGGAAGAGCAAATGTAGTGAAGACAACGTCTGGTGTGTGTTTTGTAGACAAGTGATGCAAGCTGAACTTCTGTGCAGAGCTGAGCTCTGCTTTTCAAAAGATACCTTGATGAGAAACACAAGAACAATCTTAGATCCTTTCTGGTAACTCTGCTCCCCAGTAAGATCTACTGAACCTTACTTTGTTCTACCCTTACTAGATTCCTAGTTTTAAAACTTTATTATCATTACAGATTAAGAAGGATGATTTATTGTAGAAACTGTAGTGCATCAGAGACTGTTCTGTGTTTCTCTCCCAAATGTCAAAGCTAGAATTTAACTCTTGCAGACTTAATCCCTAAGATCTTTTGTATTTTTCTAAGTTAAAAATATATTTTTGTAATTGTAAATAGCTTTCTTCATTACTTTGAATTGTTCTGAGAATAAAATATTTTGCTTTGTGGTTAACACCTTGAGTTATTTATCATGTGACAAGGACGTTAAGCAGTATGACAAAATCTCAGACGCTAGAAACATGTGACATCACCAGTGGCACCTGTGCCAGGTGCTGCCAAAGGCAGCAGGGATGGTTGTGCCTTCTTCCTGCACCTGGGCCCCAGGATCCATCCTCTCTCCATCTTCAGACCGCTGGGTGCCACCTGCTGGGTCTAGTTGCCAGTCGCTGTTTGCTGCTATCCTACTCGTGATGCTTTGTGACCACACTCACCTCACTGACTCCCATGATTCAGCTTAAACTGTCTCAGTTGTTGAAAACTGATTTCAGAGCACTTGTGCATGCTGCTCTCTTGGCAGATGACAGCAGTAACACTATCAGAAACATATTAATGGGAGAACTAAGCAGCAGTGAACCCATAATATGGGTGGTTGGCTCAGACAGGTTCTGCTTTCCCTACTACAGCCCATTTCTGGAGTAGCCAAGCAGCTCTACACCCAGCCACTACTGAGTGAAAAATAGACAGAAGCATTCAGAAATAAGGACACAACTACCTTGCCTGGGTGCTGCAACTCCCTCTTGTTAACTGGAATTTAAAGAAGGGGCTCCATTTCTGGATAAGGGATGAGCATAGCATTGCAGTCCCCAAAACAAAAGTGTTTTCAGGAACAAAAAAGAACAGTGTATAAAACAAACATTCCCATGCTTCCACTATTTCTGGAAAGAGCAACTTTATTTTTTCCCTATGTATGTACAAAACTTGACAACTGATAACCTACACAGCAAATTGGCAGTAAAGACCAATTTTCTTGGTGATTCCTAGACTGCAAACCCCATTATTTTTTAAGCTCTTCACTCACTTCTTTCCAAATTTTCTCTTCTATTTTTGAAGTATCATATTCTCGCAGCATATCAAACTCCAACCATGGCTGGCTCCACTTCTGTGCTTCTTTCATTGTCTTTTCAGGTAGCTCAAACTTTATTCCTTTTATATTGAATTTTGGCCTTTCCCACCGTTTTGACCATGGTTTAGGTTTCATTCGTACCTGCAGCTACCGTGAAAGATTGAAAATGTAAAACAAATTGAAATCAAAAGGTATCAAGTGATCAGTATTGATTGTGAGCACAGAGGGTGAGACACCTACTGTTAACAGAAGGAAAAGAGAAAACAGACCTATTTGTCAGTATGTGAAGGAGCTACTCTTGTTATAGTATCTTGTAAAACTTCAAAACTGATTTATTACTTAACATTACTGATTTACTAAACAGCCCTTAACACATGAAGTCAACTCATCTTTTGTAGTGGTACTCCTCTTCCTTCTTAAGCATCCTTCCTTAGCATGACAGGGAAGGGGGAAGGAATGATCACTGAAAGTTAACTGAATTATTAGAAGACATTAACAGGGTGTGCTGGTTTTTGGGTCTTCTTCCAGGTGCAGATTTTAGCCAAGTCTTCCCTGACACCTACCACTCCCAAATCAGTAAACAAGTAAACATTTTTGTTAAGAAAAGCTGTCCTCTCTGCACAGTATTATACAGAGCTATGTGGAGGCCATGACTTGCTTCAAGGACTTTTTCAAGCAAAATAACTCTAAGATCATTGAGTCCAACCACTATCTAACTTCACAAAGTTCACTGCTAAACGCTGTCCCTTAGCACCACATCTCCGTGTCTTTTAAAACCTCCAGGGATAGGGAATCAACCACTTCCCTGGGGAGCCTATTCTAGTGTTTGAGAAGCCTTTCACTTAAGAAGTTTCTTTTCCCATTCAATCTAAACCTCACCTGGTGCACCTTGAGGCCATTTCCTGTCATCCTTTCACTGGTTACTAGGGAGAAAAGACCAACACCCACCTCGCTCTAACCTCTTTCCAAGGAGTTGGAGGAAGCAAGGTGGTCTCCCCTCAGCCTCTTTTTCTCCTGAATAAACAACCTCAGTTCCCTCAGTCACTTCTTGCAAGACCTGTTCTCCAGTCACCTCACCAGCTTCACTGCTATCCTCTGGACTCACTCCAAGACCTCGGTCAAGCCTGTAAGTGAACTGAACCCTATACTCTAGGTGTGGCCTCACTCGTACTGAATCTGGGGGGACAATCACACCCCTGGTTCTGTTGGTCACACTTCCTTATACAGGCTAGGATGCTACTGGCCTCCTTGGCCACATGGACACACTGCTGGCTCATAGTCATCAACACCCCTAGGGCCTTTTCTGCTAGGCAGGTTTCCAGCCACTCTGTGTGATCCCTGTGCACTTGGCCTTGTGGAATCTGGTACACTTGGCATCAGCCCAGCCAGCCTGTCCAAAGTCCTTCTGTAGAACCTTTGCAGCCTCAAGCAGGTCAATGCTCTCTCCCAACTCGGTATCATTTGCAAACTTACTGCATTCAATCCCCTTGGTTCAGATCACTGATGAAGAATTAAAGAGAACTGGTCCAAATATCAAGCCCTGGGAACACCACTTGCGACTGGTTGCCAATGGGATTTAACTCCATTCATCACCAGTCTTTGGGCTCAGCCATCCAGCCAGTTCTTTCCTCAGTGAAGCATAGAATCATAGAATCATAGAATCAACCAGGTTGGAAGAGACCTCCAAGATCATCCAGTCCAACCTAGCACCCAGCCCTATCCAGTCAACTAGACCATGGCACTAAGTGCCTCATCCAGGCTTTTCTTGAAGACCCCCAGGGACGGTGCCTCCACCACCTCCCTGGGCAGCCCATTCCAATGGGAAATCACTCTCTCTGTGAAGAACTTCTTCCTAATATCCAGCCTATACCTACCCTGGCACAACTTGAGACTGTGTCCCCTTGTTCTATTGCTGGTTGCCTGGGAGAAGAGGCCACCCCCCACCTGGCTACAATGCCCCTTCAGGTAGTTGTAGACGGTAATAAGATCACTCCTGAGCCTCCTCCTCTCCAGGCTAAACACCCCCAGCTCCCTCAACCTCTCCTCATATGATTTGTGCTCCAGGCCCCTCACCAGCTTTGTTGCCCTTCTCTGGACATGTTCCTCAACCTCAACATCTTTCTTGAATTGAGGGGCCCAGAACTGGACACAGCACTCAAGGTGTGGCCTGACCAGTGCTGAGTACAGGGGAAGAATAACCTCCCTTGTCCTACTGGCCACACTGTTCCTGATGCATCCCAACATCCAAGCCATAAGCATGTCCTCTTGCATATCTTCTACTCAACTGTTGAGGATGGTGGACATTTGTGCTTCCAACAGTCTCTCACTACAGTACTGGCATAAAGCCTTGCCTTATTTTGTACATTTTTATCACCATGGTAACTAATGCAATGGAGAACTGTTTAAAAAGCCTTTCAGGATATCAGTCAGGTATGAATTACCCACAAAGAGTCCTCTGAAGCACACAGCTCCTACCTTGTTCACAGGGATCTCTTCGTGGTCTAAATGAGGCACAGGTTTCATGTTCACATCAAAAGTACTATACTCAGGGAGGGCATCTCGCAGGTACATCAGGTTGTCATCCAGCCTCTTTTCCAGCTTCAGAACCTCGATTGCCTGGATTCGAGGATTGTACAGTTCATAACGCATTTCCACACCTTAGACAGAGAAAGTCTGCTTTAATGAACCCCATCAGTTAGAAACACCAACTCCAAGTTAGCATTTCTTCAGTGTGATACATCCTTGTATTGGTCAAGAGCTGCTTTTTATTTACACATGAGCATCAGGAATGGTGTGGTCAGCAGGAGCAGGGAGGTCATTCTGCCCCTGTACTCTGCACTGCTTAGACCACACCTTGAATGCTGTGTTCAGTTCTGGGCCCCCCAGTTTAGGAGGAACATTGAGATGCTTGAGCGTGTCCAGAGAAGGGCAACGAAGCTGGGGAGAGGCCTTGAGCACAGCCCTACGAGGAGAGGCTGAGGGAGCTGGGATTGGTTAGCCTGGAGAAGAGGAGCCTCAGGGGAGACCTCATTGCTGTCTACAACTACCTGAGGGGAGGTTGTGGCCAGCAGGAGGTTGCTCTCTTCTCTCAGGTGGCCAGCACCAGAACAAGAGGACACAGCCTCAAGCTGTGCCAGGGGAGATTTAGGCTGGAGGTGAGGAGAAAGTTCTTCCCTGAGAGAGTCATTGGACACTGGAATGGGCTGCCCGGGGAGGTGGTGGAGTCGCCGTCCCTGGGGCTGCTCAAGGCAGGATTGGACGTGGCACTTGGTGCCAGGGTCTAGCCTTGAGCTCTGTGGTAAAGGGTTGGACTTGATGATCTGTGAGGTCTCTTCCAACCCTGATGATACTGTGTGACAAGATACAGTGCTGAGGGCACATGTGACTGCACACATGCACTGTGTTGCAGAACGGTAGGGGTTGGAAGGGACCTCTGGGGATCACCTAGTCCAACCACACTGCTAAAGCAGGTTCACCTAGATCAGGCTGCAGAGGCTCAAGGCCAGGTGACTTTTCAGTATATCCAGTGAAAGGATCCACAACTTCTCTGGGCAGCCTGTTCCAGTGCGCTGTCACCTCCAGTAAAGTTCCTCCTCATATGCAGATGGAAATTCCTGCATCTGCACAGACATGTGTAAATGACTTTTGTAAGTGAAGTCTTTGAATGGGCTTAGGGACACTAAGATATGTGGTGGACATGCTGAAGGGATAGCATGCCATTTAGAGGGACCTTGCCAGGCTTGAGAGGTGGACCAGTGCCAACATCATGAAGTTTAACAAAGCCAAGTGCAAGGTCCTGCACCTGGACTGGGGCAATCCCAAGCACAAATATAGGCTGGGTGGAGAAAGGATAGAAAATACTCCTGAGGAGAAGGACTTGGGAGTGTTGGCTGATGAGATGCCAGAGGTGAGCCAGCAATGTGTACTTGAAGCCCAGAAAGCAAACCATGTCCTGGGCTGCACCAAAAAAACCCTGTGGCCAGCAGCTCAAGGGAGATGATTTCTGCCTATTTCACTCTGGTGAGTTCTGTGTCCAGCTCTGGAGCTCCCAATACAAGAAAAATATGAACCTGTTGGAGCTGGCCCAGAGAAGAGCTAGAAAGATGATTAGAGGGCTGGAGCATCTCTCCTGTGAAGACAGGCTGAGAGTTCAGGTTGTTCAGCCTGGAGAAGAGAAGAACCCAGGGAGACCTTGTAGCAGCCTTCCAGTATTTGGAGGTGACCCACAGGATAGCAGGACAGGGACTTTTTACAAAGACATATAGTGGTAGGACAAGGAGTAATGGCTTTGAACTGGAACAATCTTCACCACAAGGGTGGTGAGACCACACAAGCTGCCCAGAGAAGCTGTAGATGCTCCAAACCTGGAAGTATTCCAAGCTAGTGTCAAGGGGTTTTTTAAAGAGAGACAACAGAAATTAAACTCTCAAATCAAATTGGAGAGAAAATACAGCAATAGACATTATAAAGCAATTACCCATTTATGGCAAACCCCCTTGAATTTTTCCTCATCCCCAAAAAACTAGATCTAATACTCCCCAGTGCTCCAATCCTCCTCCCCCCAAAATGCCTCTGCCATCCAAAGAGGCTTACTGCTTACATGTTTCCGATAAAGTGGCTCCTGCCACATGCACACAGGGCAGGAGGAGAAGGAGGATGAACTGATCTTGCTGTGAGTTTATAAGGAGATAGCAGAATTATGGGATTGAATAGCAATCTTCTAGTCCCCAGAAGATTTTTAACCCTATAGTCTCAACCTGGGACAGCTAGGTTGGCTGGGACCTTGAGCAACCTGATCCAGTACATGTTCCTGTCCATGGCACAGGAGTTGGAATTAGATGATCTTTCACCATCTCTTCCAACCCAAACCATTCTATGATTCCATGACAGTGAATGGCTTGAATTTAAGAAAGGCAAGCTTTGGTTTTAAGCTTTACTTCCTGTTGGTTACAATGGCTCTGAGTATCTATCTGACTGTAATGTATAGCATATATAGACATGTCCTTCATATTTACTCTGAGAACAGTATTTGCATCTCCATTTTATCATAGAACAGAGTATGAACCTATTACACAACTGACAATCTGCTGCTGGTTAAACCATTCATGCATACATCCCCACTTGAAGTGAATTACACCCTGCTCAATCTGGGTGAGTGTTTCCAGAGGTAACAGACTGCCCAACCATTCAGTTTCCACAGAACACAGATCGAAAAGCCACTAAGTACACAGACAAAACATTACTAGCGGTAAAGGGTTGGACTTGATGATCTGTGAGGTCTCTTCCAACCTTGGTGATACTGTGATACTGTGATAGTTAAAATAGGGCATATCATCCGTGTAAAGAGTTTTAAGCCTGCAGTATCCTCCAGCAGGTAGGCTTATGGTTTTGTTTTAATCCATCATTATCCTCTCTGCAGACAATTTCTACACAGGCTATCACATACACTTTTAACATTTTTTGCTCACCACTTCTAGCCTACCACAGTTACAAACTCACCTTGGTTTTCTATAACATTCCGAAGGACAAAGGTAGCACCAAGTCCTTTTCCTCCTCTCTGAATGCAGATGCCCACAAAGCGGCTCACCTTCTCACTGGCATAGGGGTTGGCAGTGGTGACAGCGAGGATACTGCCTGCCAACAGAGCACCTCAGTAAGTGGACTGTTCAAGTAAGCACATATCAAAATGTGGGACTAATGGCATAGTCTAGTTGATTGGCTAGGGCTGGGTGCTAGGTTGGACTGGATGATCTTGGAGGTCTCTTCCAACCTGCTTGATTCTGATTCTGTGAAACACAATAAAATTCTGAAGTGCCCAAAATTAATATGTTAAAGTGATTTATAAACATTCACAGAATCAATGCCTCCAGAGATGGTGACTCCACCACGACCTGTTCTGGAGCTTGACAACCCTTTCAGTGAAGAAGAATAATATCCAATCTAAACCTCTCCTGGCACAATTTGAGGCCATTTCCTCTCATCTTTTCACGTGTTACTTAGGAAAAGAGATCTACACCCATCTCGCTACACCATCCTTTAGGATAGTTGTACAGAGAGGGTCTCCCCTGAGTCTGCTTTTCCCTGGACTGGGAAGCCCCAGCTCCCTCAGCTGCTTCTCCTAAGACTTGTCCTCTAAAATGCTGAGGACATCTCTGCTCTTTGCAGGGGAGGGTTGGACTTAACTTTAAAAGTGCCTTCCAACTTAAACTATTCTATGATGCTATGATTTCTGTGATATTCTCCAACATGCACCACACCCTACCAAAAAAAAAGATGATGAAATGATGGAAGGTCGAGCAGTGTTACTGACCAACATAGAACTCTGGGATGTTGAAGGCTTTCCGTCTCTGTATCATATCCTTTCTTTCTATGTAAAATTTAAGAGGATCAGTTCTCCCTCTGGGAGGTATAAATTCAGGGCTCAAGAACCTGTAAGAAAACAAAAACTTTTAAAAGTGTCAACTAAGAAGGAGTCTTTTGCAGTTCCACTGCACAAGGAGAAATACATGTACAAGGAGAAATACATGCACAAGGAGAAACACATGCACAAGGAGAAACACATGCACAAGGAGAAACACATGCACAAGGAGAAACACATGCACAAGGAGAAACACATGCACATAGAGCTGATCTCAAGATCTAAGCCAAAGGCAGACACAGCCCCGTGAGCCTGTCAGCTTTTGGCACACTGAAGAGTTTCATGCTTTTAACAGATGAAAACCTTACACCTCAAGCAAAAATACCCAGAGATCTTTATACTGCCATAGCTTTTTGACCTGTTTCACTGTGGTGGGCCTGTTTAGCCTGGAGAAGAGGAGGCTCAGGGGTGATCTTATTACTGTCTACAACTACCTGAAAGGGCATTGTAGCCAGGTGGGGGGTGGCCTCTTCTCCCAGGTAACCAGCAATAGAACAAGGGGACACAGTCTCAAGTTGTGCCAGGGTAGGTATAGGCTGGATATTAGGAAGAAGTTCTTCACAGAGAGAGTGATTGGCATTGGAATGGGCTGCCCAGGGAGGTGGTGGAGGCACCGTGCCTGGGGGTCTTCAAGAAAAGCCTGGATGAGGCACTTAGTGCCATAGTCTGGTTGATTGGATAGGGCAGGGTGCTAGGTTGGACTGGATGATCTTGGAGGTCTCTTCCAACCTGACTGACTCTATGATTCTATGATTTTATGAATAGTCCTAAAGGGCGTAAAATTGGGCTTAAGCATGTCCTGTCTCATTTACCTGCCTGTCTGCATTGCAGCCAGAGGCGGGAAAACAGGACAAAAGAAACTCAGGCAACTTAGTTTCTCTGCCTGCGAGGGGTTTCATGGGGACCGCGTCCCCGTCCGGTGGTAGGCGTATGCGCCCCCACTCTATGGAAGACAACAGCCTGGGGGTTCTTGCATTTCTGTGTCTACTTGGGTGATTGTGTGCTCAATGAGGCCATTAGCCTCGGCCATTACCCTATAAATGGGGGTGAGCAGGGAAAAAGGCGCTGGCGTGTTCATTCCTTCCTCGCTGATCTGCCGCTCGCCTCAGCCACCGCCTCAAGCCACCTCAGCCAGCAGCGGATTTTCACTTTGCAGCCCACGTGGAGCTTGACACAGCACTTCTGTTGGATATTTTCCTGCCCATGTTTTTGGGCCACGGACTTTAGGACTAGTGAGTACTCTCCATTCTTTGTTCAAGTTGCTAAAGGATTTTAACCAGCCTCACAAGCGGCGAATGAAGCCGCAGGACTCTCTGTCAAAGACATCACAGTATCACAGTATCATCAGGGTTGGAAGAGACCTCACAGATCATCAAGTCCAACCCTTTACCACAGAGCTCAAGGCCAGACCATGGCACCAAGTGCCACGTCCAGTCCTGCCTTGAACAGCTCCAGGGACGGCGACTCCACCACCTCCCCGGGCAGCCCATTCCAGTGTCCAATGACTCTCTCAGGGAAGAACTTTCTCCTCACCTCCAGCCTAAATCTCCCCTGGTGCAGCCTGAGGCTGTGTCCTCTCGTTCTGGTGCTGGCCACCTGAGAGAAGAGAGCAACCTCCTCCTGGCCACAACCTCCCCTCAGGTAGTTGCAGACAGCAATAAGGTCACCCCTGAGCCTCCTCTTCTCCAGGCTAACCAATCCCAGCTCCCTCAGCCTCTCCTCGTAGGGCTGTGCTCAAGGCCTCTCCCCAGCCTCGTCGCCCTTCTCTGGACACGCTCAAGCATCTCAATGTCCCTCCTAAACTGGGGGGCCCAGAACTGAACACAGCACTCAAGGTGTGGTCTAACCAGTGCAGAGTACAGGGGCAGAATGACCTCCCTGCTCCTGCTGACCACACCATTCCTGATGCAGGCCAGGATGCCACTGGCTCTCTTGGCCACCTGGGCACACTGCTGGCTCATGTTCAGGCGGGTATCAATCAGCACCCCCAGATCCCTCTCTGTCTGGCTGCTCTCAGCCACTCCAACCCCAGCTTGTATCAGTCAAAATTCCACTGCGCAGAGACATTCTGTGAAATAGTTCTGCTAACCCCATCCAAGAACCTGTGTGGAGAGTTGTAAACGAGTTTGGGGGGGGGGGGAATTATTTTGGGTATATTAATAAATAGTTCATAACTTTTAAATCTGCCTCATGGCATTTTACCCCAACCTCAGATTTCAACTAGTGCCATTTACAACATCCACTGCTTTCAAGGATTCTAGAGCACAGTACTTCATATCTAAGCCTATTCCAACACTGGACCGTTGCAAAGGCTTCCTGTGTTCATAACGCCCTGGAGCTTTAAGGAGGTGCTCACTCCGTTACCAGCAGACTTGAACACAAGCACCAGCACACTCTACCTCCTCTCCTTCTGCTTCTGCTTGTCGATAATGATGGGCTTCGGAGGCGGCTGGAATTTTCCTGGCTTCCCATCGCTGCTAATTCGATAGCTTGAGGAAGAAAAGCACCCTGTGAAAAAAAACACCACTTTTTACCCCCCCGGGTTTTGCCAAGCTGAAACACCCCCAAAAAATGACACCGTTGGAGACCTCGCCCCCGCAGGCCAGGCCCGGGCACCCTCCACCCCGCTCTCTGGGCAGCACGGCAGGGCGCGCTGAGGGGCAGAGAGGAGGGTCCCGGGCAGGCAGGGGGTGACAGACACAAAGGATGCTCACCGGCGGAGGGGGAGGGCCGGGCAGCGGCGAGACTCCGCCGCAACAGCCTCCCGCAGGCGGCTGCCATGGCGACTGCGGCCGCTTCCGGTGTGCGGCACACGCGCGCTGCGCCGGTATGGCGAGCGCAAGAGGCCAGACTAGTACCGAGCGCGAAGCGGCGCTGTGGGTGCCGCGCCCCCTGGGTGCCGCTAGGTGTCCTTCTTAGTGCTAGTGAGACGCTCCCTTCGCGGTGCGCTCCGCGGCGGGAAGAGGAGTCCTTGAGAGACTGCGATGTGGTGAGCAGGCGAGTCTCCAGCCCTGGTACTTAAAAGATCGTTTAAAAGTCCTGGTCCTTAGAATCATAGAATCATAGAGTCACAGAATCAAGCAGGTTGGAAGAGAGCTCCAAGCTCATCCAGGCCAACCTAGCACCCAGCCCTGGCCAATCAACCAGGCCATGGCACTAAGTGCCTCAGCCAGGCTTGGCTTCAACACCTCCAGGCATGGAGACTCCACTACTCCCTGGGCAGCCCATTCCAATGCCAATCACCCTCTCTGCCAACAACTTCCTCCTAACATCCAGCCTAGGCCTCCCCCAGCACAGCTTGAGACTGTGTCCCCTGGGTGCCTGGCAGCAGAGCCCAACCCCACCTGGCTACAGCCTCCCTTCAGGGAGCTGCAGGCAGCAATGAGCTCTGCCCTGAGCCTCCTCTTCTCCAGGCTAAACACCCCCAGCTCCCTCAGCCTCTCCTCATAGGGTTTGTGTTCCAGGCCCCTCCCCAGCCTTGCTGCCCTTCTCTGGACACCTTCCAGCACCTCAACATCTCTCTTGAACTGAGGGGCCCAGAACTAAACTCAAGCTGTGGCCTGAGCAGTGTTGAGCACAGGGGAAGAAGAACCTCCCCTGTCCTGCTGGCCACATGGGACATGGTTGAGCAGTGAAACTGGCAGAGGCATGTTGATGATTGACTTCTCCAACCAAACAATTCTGTGGTGGTTCCTGCCCTGAATGTGAGGACGAAAGGCAGAAGGCCTCCGCGGCTACCTCTTCACAGGGCTCTGGGTGGCAGCAAGGGCCATGAGTCGGTGCTGGAGCAGAGTCCCTTCCAGGGTAGGAAGAAACAATGTCTGCTTTCCCTCTCCTCTCTCAGGGACATTCGGCTGCAGAAGGGAGAATCACAAAGCACATAAAGCAGTACTTAAAGGTGACAGGACACAGGATTTTAAACTAAAAGAGGGAAGATTTAGACCAGGTAAGAAATACTCTTTTTTTTTACAACAAGCATAGTAAGATGCTGGAAAGGTTGCCCAGAGAAGTATTAGAATCACAGAATCACAGAATCAAGCAGGTTGGAAGAGACCTCCAAGCTCAGCCAGCCCAACCTAGCACCCAGCCCTGGCCAATCAACCAGACCATGGCACTAAGTGCCCCAGCCAGGCTTGGCTTCAACACCTCCAGGGATGGCAACTCCACCACCTCCCTGGGCAGCCCATTCCAATGCCAATCACTCTCTCTGCCAACAACTTCCTCCTAACATCCAGCCTAGACCTCCCCCAGCACAACTTGAGACTGTGCCTCAGGTTAGAGTTGTCCCATTCCTGGAAACATTCCAGATCAGTTTGGATGAGGCTCTAAGCAACCTGATCTAGTTGAAGATATCCCTGCTGACTGTGGAGGAATTGGACTAGGTGGCCCTTGAAGGACCCTTGCAAACCAAAGCATCCTATGATTCTGTGGAAGGGGAGAGTGGCTGGTGCCATGCCATCCAGTTGCAAAGCTGGAGCTTCCACTATGTCACTGGGCTCATCAGAAGCAGTGAGAATACACTGCAGGCATACCTGTAGTACCTCCCTGGGGGTACTGATAGATAGTAGGATGAAGGTGAGCCAGCAGTGTGCCCAGGTGGCCAAGAGAGCCAATGGCATCCTGGCCTGCATCAGGAACAGTGTGGCCAGTAGGACAAGGGAGGTTATTCTGCCCCTGTACTCAGCACTGGTCAGGCCACACCTTGAGTGCTGTGTCCAGTTCTGGGCTCCTCAATTCAAGAGAGATGTTGAGGTGCTGGAACATGTCCAGAGAAGGGCAACAGAGCTGGTGAGGGGCCTGGAGCACAAATTCTATGAGGAGAGGTTGAGGGAGCTGGGCCTGTTTAGCCTGGAGAAGAGGAGGCTCAGGGGTGATCTTATTACTGTCTACAACTACCAGAAGGGACATTGAAGCCAGGTGGGGGTTGGTCTCTTCTCCCAGGCAACCAGCAATAGAGCAAGGGGACACAGTCTCAAGTTGTGCCAGGGTAGGTATAGGCTGGATGTTAGGAAGAAGTTCTTCCCAGAGAGAGTGATTGGCATTGGAATGGGCTGCCCAGGGAGGTGGTGGAGGCACCGTCCCTGGGGGTCTTCAAGAAGAGCCTGGATGAGGCACTTAGTGCCATGGTCTGGTTGATTGGCCAGGGCTGGGTGCTAGGTTGGCCTGGATGATCTTGGAGGTCTCTTCCAACCTGGTTGATTCTATGATTCTATGATTCTATGATCCATGACAGTTTACTAATCCTGGCTTTGATGCATAAAGTGGTGATATAACCTCCAGGCATGTACTCCTATGTGTTTTCATGATAAAAAGGCTCAGCTAATAAACCTTTTGGGCCATTGTTAATTCTGTCCCTAGTTCAGATAACCCAGTGTTTTCACCAAATTATTATGTCCAGTGGTGTTAGTGAGCTACTTTTAATACATTTGTTTCAGTCAGGTTCCCTCAGTCGCAGTTTGCATTCAAAGAATGGCTACACAGGGAGGAGAAAGGTAAAGTTTAAATGTAGAGTGTGGACTTATAAATAGCATTTCATTGTTTGAACTTAGCAGAGATTCACACCAAAAAGTCCCTGACCTCATCAACTAATTAAATCAATGATGTTGTACGTGATATTCCCTCAGCCCCTTTTATTAGTGGCCACTGTCTGTGCCTCCCACATTAATGAAGGTGGGATTGTTTGTGATTACCTGCTTGGTTGTGTAAACCAGATGCAATCTGTGAATCTCTGCTTTAGTCCCAGCATAGATACAGTATAGTGGGCTTAATTTGGCAGCTCTTAGTCTTTCTGTAAGTTACCTTTTAATGAGGCACAAGTTGTTGGCTAGCTTAAGGTGAGTTGACCTTGATGGATCTTAATAATTAGAGATATCCCCAAATATTGCTTAAAATAATTTCAGGTGCCAGACCCTTCTGGCTTGAACAGCTGTTTATTAAGAGGCACTCAAACTATGACATTTTTACTTCACCATAGAGAAAGCAAAGAGGAGAGGGAGATGTGCTCTTTAGACACAGCATCCTAGCACTGAGCTTGGAGAAGCAACGAACTGGAAAATCTTCAGCTCATTCTGTCAAAACACCCCCCAGGTGTCAGTGGTTTTGGAGCATACATCCTGTTGGAGCCATGTGTGCTTCACCCTGACAGACCAACTGCATCTTCTGTCCTTTGCGTGCAGTTGCTGGAGAAGCAATCACATCTGCTCCCCTGAGCCTGAGGCTCCTGGAGGGCATGGCTTCCATGGCACATCACCAGTATGTTCACACACACTTACTTTCTTCCATTTCCTTTTCATTTTGTTGCATTCCAGCCCTGAAGGATAAAATGTTATTGTATAACCTTTATGGAAGAAGAAGAGAAAAACCCACAACCCCCAAAAACCCAAACAAACAGTTGTCAGTGATTTTTGTCAGGGTTGAGGTGAGCTGGTGGCTGAATACGAGCCAGCAGTGTGCTCAGGTGGTGAAGAAGGCCAACAGCATCCTAACTTGTATCATGAAAACTGTGACCAACAGTACCAGGGAAGTGATTGTCCTGTACTCAGCACTGCTGAGACCACACTTTGAGTACTGTGTTCAATTTTAGGGCACTCACTTCAAAATAGACTTTGAGGTGCTAGAATGAGTCCAGAAAAGGGCAGTGAAGCTGTTGCAGGGTCCAGAACACAGGTGTTGTGGGGAGTGACTGGGGGAACTGGGATTATTTATTCAAGAGAAAAGAAGGCTGAGGGAAGACCTCCTCACTCTCTGCAACTCCCTGAAAGGTTGTAGTGAGGTAGGTGTTGGTCTCTTCTCCCTAATAACAAGTGACAGGATGAGAAGAAATGGCTGGAAGTTGCACCAGGTGAGGTTTAGATTAGATATGAGATGAAACTTCTTCACTGGAACAAGCTTACTAGGGAGGTGGTTGAATCCCAACTCTGGAGGTGTTGAATAGACACAGAGATGTGGTACTAAAGGACATGGTTTAGCCCCAGACTTGGTAGAGTTGGATAATGGTTGGTCTTTTTGATTTTAACTATCTTTTTCAACTGAAGCTATTCTGTCATGTATTAAATATGAACTGACATCTTGTTGGCTTTGCAAGTGCCTTGGTAAGCATTTGCCCTGTGTTCAGAATCAGTAGTGTCTTTAAATCCCCCTTGGAATCTGTGTTGTTTTCAGATCATCAAGACTTTAATAGGTGATTGGGTTTGTGGCTTCTCCTGTAGTTTTGGCTCTTGGTTGTGTCCCCAGTCAGAAGTGAGTTCCCTATGGCACGTGTGCCACTCTTACAGGTTACAGGAGGCCCACAACACTGGTTTACCTTAGCTTTCTTGAAACATTCAATTCTCCTAATTTTCTGATTCAGTAAGTTTTCTTTTAGAGGAATTTAATATGGAAACCAATGCTGAAGTGATTCTGAGGTAGACTGTAATGTTCTTTGTAGGAGACAGCTTTACTTCAGGTGTTAAATGAGTGAGACATGAGCTTGGAGGGAGGTGAAGAGTGTGTCACAAAGTAAGTTCAGTAAATGGTGCCAGAGGCCTTTGCCTTAGGGAGTAAATTTTTGAGTCCTCTTGAATCCTAATGGGCCCAGGTGCAAAGGTGTTGCAAAAACCTGTTTAGCTTGCCACAAGAAAAGTGGTCAAGGCCCCACAGACCAATGTGATCAAAGGCAATGCCACATGGACTCCAGATGTCAATTATGCCAGAGTCCTTTATTGATCATTTTGTCTCTCAATATATCCCCTCAGGGCACAAGGCACATGCCTGCACATTAGCATAATTAGTCAAGGACAACCCACTCCATCAGCATAAACCACACCTTGCTTTCCTCATTAACGAAGTGTCCGTTATCTATCCCTCCTAAGGCAACCAGCAGCTGCTGGGAACCAAGGTCAGCATCCACCTGTTATTATCCTTCTTCACTTTGCATTCCCACACAAAGGGGTGTCTGTGTCCCTGTGCTTCCATAGTGTAAGTGATGGAGGGTGAATCTGAAACTATCTTAGAGAAGTTTGCACCAGAAACACCATGAAACAAAGAACTTATTGACCAGTCCAGAGAGCTCCTCCAGTACTTATGTCAAACTAAAGACAACTAGGGGTTGGGATCATCTACTTAATTCCAGAAACCAGAGGTTTTGTCCTTCAGAGATGTGATGGTTTGAGTGTTTCCTGTGCCCACACACTTTGGAAATCACCCAGACTAGACTCAGCCAGCTCAGGAAATTGAATGAAGCTTATATTTACAGCTAGCACAATATACAAGCAGATATTTACAGTCTATACAGTTATAGACAGAAATAGACAAGGGAAAAGGTAATACAGAAACACAACAGCCCTCCCAGAAACCTGAGTCCCCAGGAGGGGCTCCCAACTGCCCCTTCACCTTCTCCCTACCCCTCTCAACCTTACCCCAGTCCCAAGGAAGAATGGAGGTTTGGCCAGGGGGGTGAGGAAGCAAAGTGGATCAGGAAAGAGAAAAAATGGAGAGTGAGGTTAGAGAGAGAGATGCAGCTTGGAGCTCGCCAGCAACCTTTATCTATGTTTTGATTCTTCTTCTTTTATCTCTTAGTAAGCCTATGAGTGAGGCAGACATCAGCCTTGTTTTCCTTCCACAGCCTATAATCTAGTTCTTCTCACCAAAACATTCTAGCCAGGCTCAAACTAGCACGAGAAACAACCTGGAATATCTTGAATCCTGAGGAGAGTACTGAGTTCAGTGTCTTCATTCTGTTTCCTGAGATGCTTTTAAAAATAATCAAGATGTATAATGTAAGAAATCCCATTCATCTTGAAAGGCAAGTGAAACCTAAAGACTGATGGGTGAACTCTCAGGTACTTTTTTACATTGCATAGAGTCAATAATTATTCTTTCTCCATGTATAACCCCATTACTGTCTCCAGTGGGCAGGAGATTTGTAATGGGGTCCACTTGTTTCTCTTGATTAATGCATTAATGCTAGTAGTGTGTTGTAGTAAATGATACCTACTATCACATAGAATTCATAGAGTCAACCAGGTTGGAAGAGACTTCCAAGATCATCCAGGCCAACCTAGCACCCAGCCCTAGCCAGTCAACTAGACCATGGCACTAAGTGCCTCATCCAGGCTTTCCTTGAACACCTCCAGGGACGGTGACTCCACCACCTCCCTGGGCAGCCCATTCCAAAGGCAAATGCTCATGAAGGAGAAGCAGCAACTCAGACATTTATGATCAAATTTGTTCCATCTTCTCATTATTTTAAGAACAGGCCAACTTCTGCTCTCCCTTACTGTGCAGTAACTAAATTGAGGGGAAAATCCCCTTATCCTGTGTTCAAATCTTCTTGTGATGCAATATCCTTTGTTTGCAAAACTCCTTTAGAAATAGTAACATTATTTTCCACTACACTTGTTCAACTGCATGCAGTATTGTTGCATGAAGACAGATGTGAGAGAGAAACTGCTGCTGCATTTTATGTCTCATTTAGCTTCTGCTGGATTCACAGCAGGGCTTTTGCCTGAGACCAAGCTTTACATCTCTGCCTCCTCCTCCTCCTCCACAGATGCAGCAACAGCTATTGATACTGGCTTCCTAAATCAGCTGAGGAAACCTTCAGCTCTCCTAGGTGTCCATAACAACATTTGTGGCAGCACTGATGAAAAGCAAAGTGCCTTAAATCAGTACTTAGGGCTGACACACACAGAGGTTTGCAGACAGCACTGCAGTCAGTCCAGAGAGTGCCTAGCCATTTGCAAATCTCTTGTAAGCCACTGCATAGTCTCCTTTCTTCCTCTGTGTTCTATGCACCTGTTCCAGTATATAATGCTACCACATCAGGTATCAGTGTTGTGTCTTTGACCCTGGTGTCCAGAGACAAGGAATGCAGAAAAGTTTCAGTGTGATTTTCCACAGTGGGAAGTTTCTCTTGTCCTGCAAACAAGTTAACAGCAGTTGCATAATGCCAGCATTGTGGCTGCAGAGTGCAAAGGTTTCACTAGTTTGAATCATAGAATCATAGAATCAACCAGGTTGGAAGAGACCTCCAAGATCATCCAGTCCAACCTAGCACCCAGCCCTGTCCAGTCAACCAGACCATGGCACTAACTGCCTCAGCCAGGCTTTTCCTGAACACCTCCAGGGATGGCAACTCCACCACCTCCCTGGGCAGCCCATTCCAATGCCAATCACTCTCTCTGCCAACAACTTCCTCCTAACATCCAGCCTAGACTTCCCCTGGCACAACTTGAGACTGTGTCCCCTTGTGCTACTGCTGGTTGCCTGGGAGAAGAGACCAACCCCCTACCTGGCTACAATGTCCCTTCAGGTAGTTGTAGACAGCAATGAGGTCACCCTGAGCCTCCTGTTCTCCAGGCTGCACACCCCCAGCTCCATCAGCCTCTCCTCATAGGGTTTGTGTTCCAGGCCTCTCACCAGCTTTGTTGCCCTTCTCTGGACACCTTCCAGCACCTCAACATCTCTCTTGAATTGAGACACAGTACTTCAATGCCACTGTAAGTTCCTTGGGCTGTTTTAGGTGACATAGTCCAGCACTGCCTGCAATGCCCAGCACACCTGGACTTTGTGACTGGATAGTCTCTTGAGGCCATTGTAAAACAAATAACTGGTGATTTCACTGTCCTGAGCACTTAAAAGCATGTGGAAGCATACAGTTTCTCTTGAAGCAGTCATTTCAGATAGAGAAGATTGTAAAAAGGACAAATAAAATGTGTTTTTAGCCACCTGTGAAAAGTGAACATAAATGGATTTTTTTCCCCTTACAAATGGCAGACCCAGTCCATTGTTGAATTTGCAGTGCTGCCATCAAAATTACACTTGGGATTAACTCTACCCATTCAGCAGAAAGGCATTTCCTCTGATTCCCTACCAGTTTGTGATCTGTGAGCCAGAGATTTTCAGTGTAACATGCTGTCTGTACGAAAATGAGAGAAATACCCTGTGCCTTTAGGCAATGATAAGCCTGAGGAGAAAGATGATCTGGCCAAGTTATGCTGAAGAGGTTTGCTCACTATATGTCCCACACATGTTCTTCATCTCTGCCTTCCATTAGAACTGTCCCTTAACAGTTTAAAAGTGTTAAGCATCAATGAATTTGCTTTCTTGCAGCCTAGAATTGTTCAAATCCATCTGTGATCAAAGATGTGAGGATGAGAGGGACTTAGAGAGACATATTGCTAATTCACTCTCACAGGAGTGAGAACTGACCTAAGGAAGCCACTATGAGCTTTTTCACTGATTTTGCCAGCTCAAAGTTGAGCACAGCCTATGCTGAATGCCCCTGTAGGAGCAGTCTGTTCTGCTAACCACTGTAAATAGATGGGAGCATGGCAGGTAGCAGCCTGTGCTGGAGTGGGTCTGCAGGATGCACTGTCCATGCTTGGGTAGCTCTAATCAGGCTTGCAAAGGTAGCAAGATGAGGAAGATGCTGTAGAGTGGCAGACAGTACCAGTCTGCCCTAGATCCAGTGTTATTTATTCATTCTTTAGTCCATACCAGTGTGCCTTTCCTGTGGCTAATGCTGAAACACTGATGGGTCTTTTAGCAAGCATCACCTGGCAATGTTTATGCTATCAAACTCCAAAACAAGTTTACTTTCTCCCTGTTGGGAATGGGTGAAGTAACTGCTGCCTCCCAAGTCATGCTCAGCAATTGTCTGGATGCTAAGGGGCTTGGATCAAAAGTGTGCCAAGGACTAGTCCAATAGGTAACTGTAACCAGATGAGCTGTAGTGCCTATGTTGCTTGGATCAGCTGATTACTACAGTCATGGGTGTTAGGCAAAAGACCCCATGGCTGCTTTTGGATACACTAAGTTTCGTGGGAGGGAAGGTCTCTGGCAGCTAAAATGGCTTTCCTAATGTAAGTTATAATAGTAAATGCAGTAAGGATAGGTTGTAATTCTGTGTAGAGGATGCATACCCATGAAGGACAGAAGGATCTGGGGGAATACTGAAGGACTCTTTGGTTGTTCTTCATGTTACTGCACCTCAAGGTGAAGTACATAGTACTTGTGAGGTTTGGGATGAGTGTCTGTGATACCATTTTAAGAATGAATGTTGAACTTGTGTCAAATTCCATCATGGCATGCTATTCCCACATAGAGAACTTCCAGGCAAGGAGATTTGAGGAAGAGTTCTGGTGCCAGCAGAAATGAACAGCGTAAGTTGTCTGTGAGGACTGGTAGTAAAACAGGGAACAAAAGGGAAGAACATAGTGGAGATTAAAACACAGTGGAGGTTTAAAAGGGTCTGTAACCTAAGTGATTTGTACCTATTGTAGCAGCAGGATAGAGACAATTCTCCCTTGGTTACCATAAGTGAGATAATACCAAAAACCCTACTGCTGCTCATGTTGAGCCATCTGAGCTGTCTCTGCCCTTCAAAGCAAAGACAGTCTAGGTCAGAGAAAGATATCTTCAGGTGCAAAATTCAGCCTTTTATCTAACAAGCACTCTCAGAGAGCCGTAGAATGTACTACAGAAAAGATAGCAGTGACAAAACAAAAGAAATTGTGCACACCATAAAATCATGTCAGTTGGCAAAAGCTGGAGAGCAGCCAGGCAGGGAGGGACCTGGGGGTACTGGTAGATAGTAGCTGAAGATGAGCCAGCAGTGTGCCCAGGTGGCCAAGAGAGCCAATGGCATCCTGGTCTGTATCAGGAGCAGTGTGGCCAGTAGGACAAGGGAGGTTATTCTGCCCCTGTACTCAGCACTGGTCAGGCCACACCTTGAGTGCTGTGTCCAGTTCTGGGCCCCTCAATTCAAGAGAGATGTTGAGGTGCTGGAAGGTGTCCAGAGAAGGGCAACAAAGCTGGTGAAAGGCCTGGAACACAAAGCCTATGAGGAGAGGCTGAGGGAGCATGGGGGTGTTTAGGCTGGAGAAGAGGAGGCTCAGGGGGGACCTCATTGCTGTCTACAACTACCCGAAGGGAGGTTGTAGCCAGGTGGGGGTTGGTCTCTTCTCCCAGACAACCAGCAACAGAACAAGGGGACACAGTCTCAAGTTATGCAGGGGGAAGTCTAGGCTGGATGTTAGGAGGAAGTTGTTGGCAGAGAGAGTGATTGGCTTTGGAATGGGCTGCCCAGGGAGGTGGTGGAGGCACTGTCCCTTGAGGTGTTCAGGAAAAGCCTGTCTGAAGCACTTAGTGCCATGGTCTGGTTGATTGGCTAGGGCTGGGTGCTAGGTTGGACTGGATGAGCTTGGAGGTCTCTTCCAACCTGGTTGATTCTGTGATTCTATCCACTGAGTTTAGATGTATTTTTATAGCTATAAGTGAACATATACTTGGTCATGAATTTAGTTTCATTTATAATTGGCAGTGTGGCCAAGTGGCAAGAGTTTTAATTGGATTGAAATATTAAAATGATTTAATCTTTTCTCCTCTCTGGCAGTTGAAAAAGCAGTGACCTTGAACATATGACTATTCTTCATCCTACTGCGAAATGGCAAAATGGAGATGTGCTTTGAGATCTTACCCAAAACACAGTGCCAAGGGTTAGGGCTGGGCCAGACACTGAACAAGTTACAGATGCTTTTAATATCAAAAAGTGCAGTTAGTCAGAAAAAGCTGAGCTGAAAATAAAATCACTAAACAGAATTAGCTGTGTTCTAACTCAAACAAGAGGACACAGTGAGAAATAAGCAATGTTTCTAGAGTTTGACAAACAAGACTAGTTCTATCACATTTGTACAAATAAACCTGCTTGTGACATGGCTTCAATCCTACAAATGGTTCCCTGGATGAGAGCTAGTTGTGACCTGGCTCTTCTACTGACCAGCCCTTCTTTGAGTTGCTGATGGTTTAGTCAGAAAAAGGTTAATAGTACAAAGTCAGTAAAAAACAAGAAAGGTTTGCCAAAGGTGAGCCCTAGAAGGAAGCAATACAACATTAAATTGGGAAGCATCCCAACTGGGTCCATTTCTGCTTACAAACTGAGTGATGGCGGGGTGACAAAATGGGATGACAAAATTGCTTCACCTCGTAGTGCCTCCCTTTTCCCAGCTGCAGTTGTACTTAACTGCTTTGAGAATTTGCATGCATGTTCAGATAATGCAGTTTTATGTGTAGCAGGAAAAGAAGCAGCTCAAGATAGTATGGGAGGAGAAAGAACAATACACTTAAGTATCATTGTCAAAAAGGAGGACTAAAGTACAGTTGTTAAACATCCTGGACTGAAGCTATGCTGAGATTCAGGTGCCTAACCTGTGGTTTAGCTCTGACTGGAGAAATATCCAAGGGGATGGGACTGGTTTGTGTGCCAGCATCTGGGTGCTGAGTGGCCCAGCACTGACTGCTGCAGGTGTCATGGACTGAGTTGAACCCACTGCTGTTACACCATGCCAGCTTCAGAAATGAAAGTGCTAACTGGAGCAAAGTATTATAGGGCTTGAAGTTCTGACTGCAACATGTTCTGGTTGCTGCTTCTGGGTTATGGGTTCTTGGATGTTGGCTTTTTTCTGCAGAGATGGCAGTGAGGCATGTGGGAGTCAGGTAGTTGCTGGGTTTGGTCTTCTATTTTATGCTAGGTTTAGCTCTGACTGGAGAAGTATCAAAGGGGATAGGACTGGTTTGTGTGCCTGCATCTGGGTGCTGAGTGGCCCAGCACCAATTGCTGCAGGTGTCATGGACTGAGTTGAACCCACTGCTGTTATACCATGCCAGCTTCAGAAATGAAAGTGCTAACTGGAGCAAAGCAATATGGGGCTTGAAGTTCCAACTGCAACATAGGAGGCTTCCTGTTCTGGTTGCTGGTTATGGGTTCTTGGATGTTGGCTTTTTTCTGCAGAGATGGCAATGAGGCATGTGGGAGTCAGGTAGCTGCTGGGTTTGGTCTCCTGTTTAATGCTAGGTTTGTTTGGGTTTCCCCCCCCTCCCTGTATTTCACTCTGCTGCTTCTGCAAATAGGCTAAGCTAAATCACACACTGTATTATTTGATTAATTAGATTGTTAGCTAATTATTTATTGTGATTGTGATATCTCATGTTACGTTAAACTCTTATCTCTTTATCTCAGCCCTGAGTTGTGTGTGTTACTCTTCCCCTCACCTTTGTGTGGAGGGAGTAGGCAGCTTAGCCCTTGCACTAAACCATTACAGCAGGGAAAGCTGTAACTAGGCTACGTGTACATAATTAGGTGTTATGTACCTCTTCACTTCTTAATCTTGGTACATAGACCCTGTAAACTTTTTGTCATGAGAAAGGTGTTCAAGTCCAGCTCAGGCACAAGGCTCTGTATTTTCTACACTTCTTCTCAAGTGTTTTTAAGTATACACAAATGCTGTAGCTAAAAATCCCAGTCATTCTCCACATTTAACTCTGTGGAGAGAAAGAGACAAAGTAATTACTCCTCCAAGCTGAGATGTAATGCTGAACTGCATCAGTAGTGACCTATTCCCACTTCTGGGTGGCTTTGAGGGCAGGGGATTCAAGGGATGATGTAGCAACGTATGCAATATTACCTATCCCCAGGAGAAATATCTGAAGGCATGGCTGGATTTCAAGGGCTGTTACTCCTAACACATTGGGGTCCCCTTGATTTGTGTTTACCCACGACAGAGAGGCCATCCTTTGTCTGTGCTGCAGCTGGGATAGGTGGCCTCTTTCTGTTTGAAACACAGAGCTGATGTGCCCACATGCCCTAAGGAACAAGGGCATTATGGAGATGAGCTTTAACTGATTTTTTTTTGTTTCTCAAAAGCCAGTAGATGTTTTTTTTTCCCCCGGCAAAGAGCTGCTTTCTGCTTTCTTTCGGGACAGCATCTTTACAAACGTGCTTAAAAACAGAGGCCTCACATAACACTGATGTAAACTTCTTCCCTTCTTGTTTGACTTTATTAACAATAACTGAAAAGGCTGTTCAAGAACACTTCCCATGTTTAACCTTAAAACCTTTGTCACCAGAGTGGGTTTTTTTTCTTCCCTATAAACTGAGTCAGCCAAACCTAATTACCCTTTAATCAGTAAAATCAACACCTGCTAACAGGGTGGGCTCTTTTCAGCAAATAGTGCCTCGCTCTTCCAGAGGGCTGATAAATTTCCAGGGGCCCTGTTGTTTCTTTGTCCTGCTGATAAGGAGCTTTGACTGATAATCTGGTAATGAGTATGGTTATCTCAAGCCTGCGAGGCAATGGTGGTGAATCTTCCTCTTGGCAAGGGCAGCAGAACGAGGTAAGACAAGAATTACATGTCGATGTTAGGAGCCAAATGTCTTGATATTTTATGTTTAAATTTTATGTCATCCCTGGAAAATACGGGTCAGAGAGATCTGCCATGTGAGATGGAGGGATCAGGTGAAATAAAAAGCAAGGCAGATTGTAGAAGTTCTTGGTCTCTAGTTCTGCTTAAGCAGTCCTCTGCAAAAAGGGATGAGGTGACAGGACTGTGTGCAGAGAGGAGAGACTGGGACTGGATTATACAGAACCTGCTGGACGGAGACTGGATTACACAGAACCTGCTGAACCTCAGGGTATGCCTGTGATGCCAGGTCAGTTCAAGAGCCACCACTGTCCTTGAGAGCTGACTCATTTGTACCTTCATTGTAGACCCTCGGTGCGCAAAGAGCTGTTTGTGAGCAGGAGTGTTACTTATGTTCAGTTTAGGCTAGACCAGCCTCTTGTTCATGTGATCCAAGTGGATGGCTCATGGACAGGATTCAAGCTCAAACTCAAAATTTCCCACACTACCCTCATCCTCAGTGTGCCTGGTTGGAACTTGAGCAAGTAGCAGTATGGATACCAGCAATAGAACAAGGGGACACAGTCTCAAGTTGTGCCAGGGTAGGTATAGGCTGGATATTAGGAAGAAGTTCTTCACAGAGAGAGTGATTGGCATTGGAATGGGCTGCCCAGGGAGGTGGTGGAGGCACTTAGTGCCATGGTCTAGTTGACTGGATAGGGCTGGGTGCTAGGTTGGACTGGATGATCTTGGAGGTCTCTTCCAACTTGGTTGATTCTATGATTCTAAGTGGCCCCACAAGACTTGTAGCTCACCTGGAGGTCTTCTTCTAGCATCCTAGGACAGGTTTCTGGTGGAAACACTGACTGTGGTATTTATGGCAACACTCCTGTGAATGCCTTTCACACATAACCTATCAGCCAGTCTGATTTTTCAGCTGAGAACAGCTCAGCCATTGTTAGAAATTTCATCATAAGAAACTTTACAAGTGCACTCAGCTCTGAAAAAAAAACCAAAGTCCTTTGGGCTGAAGACTCTTATGCTTGTTTTTTGATCCAAAGTGAATGTTTGTGGAAAGTTTTGCCTGATTCCATGTGGAGGAACAGGGCAGAGGAATAGAAAACAGTTGTGGTTTTCCTTGGATGTTCACACTCAGGTTATTTTTGCTGAATAGAAGGTCCAGCTTTGTTCATCAGCAGTGCTTGCCTGGCAGTGCCACGCAGTGCTGCTCCATGGGTTTGTGTGTGTGTGTGTGTGCATGCACAGGTTGCCTAATGGCTGGTGTTGCCTTTGCCTATGGAAAATATCCTTCACTCTGCACTGTCACTCAGCCTCTGCTCTAGAGTAAGTATGTTGGTTTTGTGCATTACTTAATGTGCAAACCTACACCTAAGGTGGTTCCACCACTCCAATCCACTTCTGTGTTCGCAGAGCTCACCTCTCCCAAGTTAGCATGGCCAGCTTGGTGCTGCCATCAGGTAGGACCAGGTGCTGGATATGCTTCCAGGTGTTTTGAAGCCTTCTTTTAACTCTGAAGAGTGAGTAGTAGTTGAGTTAGCAGCTACAGCTGTGCTAGTTGGAGGTGAAATTGTTCTGAAAGGAGACAGGTCTCCTGGGTCTGAGCACCACAGGTTGGGAAAATTCTTTCTTCTGTTTGATGGAGGGGAGCAGAGTTCAGTGGACCCAGGGGCTGTAGCACGGCTGGATACTGTCAGAAGCAAGGAGAGTTTTGGCTATGTGGGCTGACATGAGTTTTGGTCCTGCAGTGTGACCTCAGAGGGTTTGATCTCTGGCCTGAAGAAAGTCTCCTCCATTGTAAGGACACTCTCAACAGTGGGTGCAGCTGAAGAATTGTCCTGACACTAGACTGGCAGGACATCACTGCTCATACTGATGGCAGCAGCAACTGCAAGTGCTCGTCGCTCCAAAACCCTGCATGCATTCAGGCTCTTTGTTTTGGGTACCCTCCCTTGGAAGTACTGCCCGTCCTTCTGTCTGTCTGCTCCCTGGGTATCTAAGCCAAGAGCAGTGGGCGCCTCCAAAGCAGCTCCCCATGGCAATCCGCTCCCCCTGTCCCCAGCTTTCCCCCAGCAGCTTGCAGTGCCGCTGCTGGACAGCTGCACGGTCACAGCCTGCAGCAAATTTGGGCGAAGCGGTGGCTTTTAGGACCCTGGGCCCTCCGCCAAGGCTCAGGTAGGTCTGTCTCATTCGTCAGCCTCCCTCAGCCGGGGCTCATTCACTGGCGGGGCTGTGAGTGTGTGTGCGCTGAGCGCCTTTCCTTCCCTGCTGCCGGCCCCGATCCTTCCAAGCGCTGGGACTCGCTCTGCTCTCCGGGCAGTGAGGGGCACTTGGCCGGGGCAGGAAACGCTTTCCTTTTCTCTGGCAGAAAACAAGCTGTGAGGATACTTAAGGATGTGCTACACAGACATGCCTCCCACCTCCGCTTTGCTCGTAGGACTCATGTGCTTGACAGCTTTCAGCGACTTTGCTAAGACTTCTGCAGACTTCTCAGGTAGGGGCGAAGTGCCAATGCTTTCGGATGCTTGTGGCTGGGAGCTCTTATTGCAGCTCAGGGAGGCTTCTCTGGGGAGTAATGCTGTATTAAAATAAGCCGATGAAAAGCACCTTCCGTAAGTGAGTTTGTTGCAAGCCTTTCTCTGCAATCCTTGGCAAAATTAAATCGTCAGAATTAAGCCTGAGTAACTTTTGGGAAGAAGGGAGGGAATGTTGATAACTTTTAACAGTTTTTAGCAGGTTTTGTGCTGTTTCTCTGAGGAGTTAGTAAAAGCTACTTTGGGGGAGTGGGAAGGTTTAGAATATAAATTGAAGCCAACTCAATTATTAATAAACATGAATTTAATAAATTAAAGCAACGCTCAATTGTTTTGCAATGGGCCAAAATTGCCCTTCTCATAACACACAGCTCCTGATTGTTGCAAGAGCTCCCTGAGCAGAGATAAAGGAGATACTGCATGCACATAATTAATACTCTGAGTCTGTGCTTGCTTAAGCCGGGGGAAATGTCTCATTTATAGATGATTTCTGTCTCTAAAAACGTTTACAGTGCTTGTTTCGAGTTGCACACAGTAGCTAAATACATAGCACTTTGAAGGCATGGAGCCCCATCTGAGTTCTACAGCTCCGTGCAGCTGCGTGGGTCACCTTAAAATGACCTTTCTGCTCCTCTTCTTTGTGGATGTGCATATGGGTCCCAGAAAATAGAACATCTCGTTTTGCAGTTGAGCCGGGCTGATGAGTTTGCTGAGGAATGCCTAGTTAGGGTAGCTTTGCTTTTGGGGTATCGGTTCTAATCTTGGGTCTTAGTGCGGCGTAATCTTTAGGTGTGTGTCACAAAACTCTCGTAGCGGGTAAGAGCTGCCAGTTAGAGTTTCCTGATGGAAAAGTGTCGTTTGCTGAATCTCACCAGATTTGGGTTTCAAAGCAGCAGGGTGCTGCTGCTCACTGCCTGGGAGTGCATGTGTCTGCTTGCTGCGGGAGATGTGTGTCAGAAAGGAGGCGCTTGTGATGCAGGGGCGGGAAGGTACCTACAGAAGCTTGAAGTCTTAATGCAAATTGAAGGGGGCCCACTTCACAGTATCACAGTATCACCAAGGTTGGAAGAGACCTCATAGATCATCAAGTCCAACCCTTTACCACAGAGCTCAAGGCCAGACCATGGCACCAAGTGCCACGTCCAATCCTGCCTTGAACAGCTCCAGGGACGGCGACTCCACCACCTCCCCGGGCAGCCCATTCCAGTCTCCAGTGACTCTCTCAGGGAAGAACTTTCTCCTCACCTCCAGCCTAAATCTCCCCTGGTGCAGCCTGAGGCTGTGTCCTCTCGTTCTGGTGCTGGCCACCTGAGAGAAGAGAGCAACCTCCTCCTGGCCACAACCACCCTTCAGGTAGTTGTAGACAGCAATAAGGTCTCCTCTGAGCCCCCTTTTATCTAGGCTAACCAATCCCAGCTCCCTCAGCCTCTCCTCGTAGGGCTTGCTTGTGATTCAGTCTCCTTTGGAGGCAAACCAGTCCTGGGGGCTTCCATTCAAGGCAGATGTGCCTCTGAATGGAAAGGATGGAGTAACCTGCCTGTTTGTAGTGTGGTTTTCTCTCTTTTTGGCCTTGAGCTGTCTCTGTGCTCCTTGTTGCGAGCAGGTTAATGCAGAAAGAGTGTATGGAGTGGGCATGACAGCAGCTAAAGCTGACATAGAGATAAAATTTGTCCTAGTCAGGCCAAGTTTCTAAACATTGAAATGTGCACAAGTGTCCCAGAGCAAGGATACTTTGCATCATGTGTACAGAACTTAGCAAGAGCAAAGGAAGCAAATCCAACAGGCTTTGGTAAGGTTGGGGGGCTCTTGTTTTAGAAAGGGCTAAGAAGGTTGCTGATAACGAAGTCATGTTTTCTGCAACATCCAATAGTGCTGTCAAATGCTGGGAGAAGGGTGGCTTAAAATCCTGTGCAGAGTACAAGACTGTTCTCTGAAGCGAGGTCTGCAGTCACAACAGCACAACCACCACTGTGCTTCCATAACTGAGTCTTCCACCCGATCCAAGCTATGTTTCCTGACAGCAGGCTTGGCAAATGTCCACAGTCTGGTTGGACTGACTGTACCTTGCAGGACAGGAAACATGGTTTGCTGCAGGAAAGGGCTGTACCCAGCCTGTAGCAGCTTGAACATGGGTTTCTAAGTTTAGGAGCTGGGTAACCACAAGATGAAAAGGAATGGGAAAAGATATTGTGTTTCCCCAATTACACCTTGTGCTTCCCCAGTATATTTTGTGGAGACCCCATTCATCTCTCTCCAAGGCTTGTGAGCATCTACCATGTGCCTTTCTGAAGGAGCAGTGGCCCAGATAACTCTTCCTACCTGATGGAGCACCTTGTTTGTTATTGCTGCCCCTATATATGGATTGTCATCTGGCATGGGAAATGGAAGGAGGATAACCTTTCAACATCACTTGGCTGTAATTGTTTCTGCCCACTTAAATACTTTTTCTGTACTTCAGAGTGTTCTGTGTTCTTCTCCAGCATGGGTGGAATTGAGCAGGTTAATGTCTTTGGGGAAGCCTTACAGCATTATCATATGACATCTCACCTAGTGGTAGTGCATCTTACATATATATTGTCTGTATCTCAGGTTGATGAATGGACTAGTATTGGTTACTGCTGCCAAGGAATGCAAGGCTTGCTGTGATCCCATGGAGGTTTCTGCAGCAGTTTGTTTGCTGCCCATGTGCTGCAGGAAGATGACACGGAGATGGTACTGGGATGTAAGGGCCCCATCCTCTTTAACATCTTCATAGATGATCTGGATGAGGGCATCAAGTCAGTCATCAGCAAGTTTGCAGATGACACCAAGCTGGGGGCAGATGTGGCTGGGTTGGAGGGCAGAAGGGCTCTGCAGTGGGACCTTGACCACCTGGGCAGAGTCCAAGGGGATGGCTTCAATAGCTCCAAGTGCAGGGTGCTGCACTTTGGCCACAACAACCCCATGCAGAGATACAGGCTGTGGTCGGAGTGGCTGAGAGCAGCCAGACAGAGAGGGATCTGGGGGTGCTGATTGATACCCACCTGAACATGAGCCAGCAGTGTGCCCAGGTGGCCAAGAGAGCCAGTGGCATCCTGGCCTGCATCAGGAATGGTGTGGTCAGCAGGAGCAGGGAGGTCATTCTGCCCCTGTACTCTGCACTGGTTAAACCACACCTTGAGCTCTGTGTTCAGTTCTGGGCCCCCCAGTTTAGGAGGGACATTGAGATGCTTGAGCATGTCCAGAGAAGGGCGACGAGGCTGGGGAGAGGCCTTGAGCACAGCCCTACGAGGAGAGGCTGAGGGAGCTGGGATTGGTTAGCCTGGAGAAGAGGAGGCTCAGAGGAGTCCTTATTGCTGTCTACAACTACCTGAGGGGAGGTTGTGGCCAGGAGGAGGTTGCTCTCTTCTCTCAGGTGGCCAGCACCAGAACGAGAGGACACAGCCTCAGGCTGCACCAGGGGAAATTTAGGCTGGAGGTGAGGAGAAAGTTCTTCCCTGAGAGAGTCATTGGACACTGGAATGGGCTGCCCGGGGAGGTGGTGGAGTTGCCATCCCTGGAGCTGTTCAAGGCAGGACTGGACGTGGCACTTGGTGCCGTGGTCTGGCCTTGAGCTGTGTGGTAAAGGGTTGGACTTGATGATCTATGAGGTCTCTTCCAACCTTGGTGATACTGGGATACGTTTCCAGGTTGCAAATAGCAGTATTGTCCAGAGAGCAGCTGATGCTTTTTGAAAAGACTGTATTTTTAAACTCAGTCCTGTAGACCTTGTTTAGCAACAAAGCTTCTCTGGTTCCTCAGCTCGGTTTAACTCAGCACAACTTGGGAGGTGCAGCTGTTAGTAATAGACCATGTAGTTTTTGTGATGGGCCAGACTGAGCCTGTAGATCCTGATGTAGAGAGAAGCAGTTTAGGGATGTCCCATTGTGAGCTCTAAGCAGATCATAGCATAACTGATCTGACTCAGTCACTGCAGCTGTACAGTAGGACTGGTCAAAAGACTTAACCAAGAATTGTAGACCCACACATGTCCCACTGCTCTCAGTATTCTTCCACTGGCTGGCTCTTAAAATTTTGCTGGTATCTCTTGGATGCAGGAAGATTTCTTCTTTATAAAGGTCATGGGAAGGCACCCTAAGAGGGTAAGGAGAGGTCCAGGGTAGCACTGACAGAGAAACACAAGTAGAACTGGAAGGTTTCTCCATCACCTTGGCTCTCAGGTCTCTGCATGCATAGTCTCACATTGCGACTCCATCCTTCCCTTTTGGAGCAGCTCAAATGCCACTACATGAACATGATGACTGCATGTCCTGCTGGGGACTGGTGCAATCTGAGATGTAAGAATTCAGATTCCTTTTAAGTGAAGTATTTGAACTATGTGAAGAGTTTTGAAGTTGTTTTCTTTAACAGTTCTTTAAACATCGATATTTGCAGGAAGGTATAGGCGTAGCAAGCAGGTCCTTGGGGAGAGAGTGGAGTTATCAGGCACTTGGCAGCCACTTTTTAAGAAGGCCTGGGCTTTTTCTCTGTAGCTGCTTATAGTATGGACTCTTGATCTAATCTCACTCTGTGCTCAGGACTGTTTGAAGGCGCAGGACCTGGTGTCATGATGTGTCACATACTTCTTATGTTCAAGGTTATGCTTGAAGACTGTGATGGAGTGTGGGCTAAGAGCCTGGTCTTTTGAATCTCTGTGCTTTAACTATAAACCCTTAATCCTAATCTCAGTCCCAGCAACAAACTCTTTGAAATCCCTGCTGATTGATAAACCTTAGCCCTCTTCTATCTGTGGTGGGATGCCCTTGCCCTGCCAGAGTAAGTCATGCCATAGATCTTCAGCACAGGCTCTGGGAGACAGTGGTAGTGATTCATGTGCAGTACAGTTTGCTCTTTTGAGGGACTAGGTTAATGAAAATGGGATCAAAATTAGTGGCTGGTGTTAAATTAAAGAGGCATTGAAAAATTAGCTGAAAGCTTAGTCAACACCTATTGTTCATATCCTGTTTGCTGCCTCTAGCTGCAGCCAGAGGGTTCCTGTCTGCAAAGCTAAATCATGAAAACACATGTTGAATTCTGCTCTGCCCACTGCCAGCCAAAGTGACCATTTAATTTCCAGCTGCATACCTGCAGGGATTTAGACTTATGTAATTATGATGCTGTGCTCCAGTTCTCCTCAATGGTTTTCCCATTCATTAGCTAATTTCAGGCATGTTGGACAGAGAGGTTGTGGCATCAAATCCATGTGGTTGCTGTGAGTTTTGTGTTAGTTGAGACAGGTCCCATCACTGCTATTACTGTGCAGAAAAGGCTGTGCTGTGAACTCCCCACTTAAGGACATCAGAGAAGTCACTACAGGGACCTAAATAAAAAACTTAAGTCGGTAGGCATGGAAATAGCTCTGATAGGAGCTCATGACTTTTCTCACACAGGAAAACCCAGCTGCAAGACATAAACCAGGAGGAATAACAGCCCCAGTGCTCTTGCTGCCTCTGGCTCTGCTTTAATAGTTATGTTCTTTGCATTATATTTGGCACAAGCTGGATGTAAGCAGCACTTTGCTTGAAGGAGCTGAATACTGATAACTTCCATCCACACCCTGCAGGTGAGCCCTGGGTAGCTTTCAGGACCTTTCCCTGCAGGCTCTTCCTAGATTTGAAAGCACAAAGATTTGTTGTTGTTGTTAGTTCCCCCCCTCCTGCCCCCCACATGGCAGGTCTAAAGTGAAAACTGCTTTTGCCACCTCCCTGCTAATTGGCTTAGTGTGTTTGTTTGTGCTGATGAGGGCTGGATTTGGGAGGAGGTAGGCACTTCTCCCCGATTGAATTCAATCAAGCCATAATAAAGACAATTTGTTTGACAAGTCCATTCACCAATTTGTCACTAAAGTCTACATTCTGACAGCTTCTGAATGGTTTAATCAGATTTTGATGTTGGTTTTGGAGTCCTGAGTGGATGGTGTCAAGGATAGTGTCCAGGATTTCCATGTGTTGAAAGCTGAAGCCTGTGAAAGGTGATTTTCAAGAGTACAGTTTCTTTTCCAATGCTGTGCTGTAACTCAGTGATGAGGTTTATGCTTTTGAACCCAGGAACAACCAAGCACACCTTAAATTTTGTTTAAAGACAGCCAAACATGGACCACATCCATGCTCCTTTTGGTGAAGGTGTCTGAGCAATCAGGTTAGATGGACCCCAGGCCACTGCTTGAAGATGTCCTTGTCCCAGGCAAGGCACTTTACTTTCCTTCTCAGATGGAGGTCATATGTGCCACCCCATCCATCACAGCCATATGGGCTGCAGTTTGGCTTAGTGAGGGAGGTCTGTGCTGGGGCTGAGAAATTTTCCTTTGCAGAGGTGAAAAATCCCAAACATCAAGGTCAGTTAAAAAACACAGTTAGCTTCTTTTGGTAATGTTCTAGAGATGTGGCTGCATGGTGAGCTGTAGGGAATGGATCTGGGCAGGGTGAGGACCATGGCTGGGGCTGGCAGCCATGGCTGATCCTTTCTCACAAGGGGATGCTGCCTTTGGTTATGTGACATACATCTGTTTGTCTAGGAAGCAGACTAAAGAACTCAGAGAGCTGAGAGAAACTGAAGGAGAAAATCAGTCTGGGGGGGTATAAAATGCCAGTTCTGCTGCTGGTGAAAGGAGAAGCACAGAAGCTGGGTCTATCCTTGTGCTGTAGAGAGTTGTTGTGGTTTGTCAGCAGGGATGCAGCTTTATGGACATCAATATACCTCATCAAGCAAAGTTAAAAGTGCCAGTGCACTCCTGTCCTGAGACCTGCTCCAGAAAACACTGTGGATTTCCCAGCAGTTGTGATGATAATGCTGTGAGGGAGGACTCAACACTTACTGACACTTAAAATGTTCAGAGTTTACTTTTGATAACAGCTGAGGAGTCAAAGTGAGCTTTGGGGGAAGAAACATGTGTTTCCAATTCCACGTGTTTGTATCCTGGGCTCTGATCAGAGCCACTGCTGTGAAAAAGCAGCTGCAGGTCTTTATTTGTGATGCCAAGGGAAGGAGGCACTGTTGGAGAGTGGATGGGTAGGACTGTTGTGTGTGCCAGGATGTCTTGAGACTATGTGAAACCTCTTGCAGGCAATGGTTTCAAGCTCAAGAGCCATATGTATGCATCTGGCTCATGTCATCTGGCAATTCACTGCTCAGCCAGCAGAGCTGTCAGCAAGAGCCAGGAGATCCCAGGGATGCCGGCATCTGTGTGATGATTGGCAATGTTTATGTAGTAGCTACTAATTGCAGTCACCCAGAAACTGATCCACTGATGCAAACTTCTGTCAGTGCCAGGAAAATCTTATTTAATTGGTATTATTAACAAAAACCCCACACAAACAGCAACCCCCAAACGTGTGTGTGTGTCCCCTGCAAGACTTTAAAGTATCCCTGGACACACAATCTCTTTGGGGAAAAATATCCTTAGCAGCATTCTATGTCTGTGTATTGTTAGGAGTACAAGGGGACACAGTCTCAAGTTGTGCCAGGGGAGGTCTAGGCTGGATGTTAGGAGAAAGTTGTTGTCAGAGAGAGTGATTGGCATTGGAATGGGCTGCCCAGGGAGGTGGTGGAGTCCCCATCCCTGAGGGTGTTGAAGAAAAGACTGGATGAGGCTTTTAGTGCCATGGTGTCGATGACTGGCTAGGGCTGGGTGCTAGGTTGGACTGAATGATCTTGGAGGTCTCTTCCAACCTGGTTGATTCTATGAAGCAACTGGTTTATGTCCAGGTAAAAACTATTCTCTGATTCAAGACTCTGTGAAAGCAGACTTTATATAGCACCAATAGTCTGGTCAATTGAAAATGAAAAAAGGAATTTTCACAGTATCACAGTATCACCAAGGTTGGAAGAGACCTCACAGATCATCAAGTCCAACCCTTTACCACAGTGCCCAAGGCTAGACCATGGCACCAAGTGCCACATCCAACCTTGCCTTGAACTGCCCCAGGGACGACGACTCCACCACCTCCCCAGGCAGCCCATTCCAGTGCCCAATGACTCTCTCAGTGAAGAACTTTCTCCTCACCTCGAGCCGAAATTTCCCCTGGCGCAGCCTGAGGCTGTGTCCCCTTGTTCTGGAGCTGGCCATCTGAGAGAAGAGAGCAACCTCCTCCTGGCCACAACCACCCTTCAGGTAGTTGTAGACAGCAATAAGGTCACCCCTGAGCCTCCTCTTCTCCAGGCTAAACAACCCCAGCTCCCTCAGCCTCTCCTCGTAGGGCTTGTGCTCGAGGTCTCTCCCCAGCCTCGTCTCCCTTCTCTGGACACGCTCAAGCATTTCGATGTCCCTCCTAAACTGGGGGGCCCAGATACTTGGAAGCTAAAATCCTAATTCAAGCTGAGGGTAAGGGAAGGGGGTAGAATGAGCTTAGTTTCTTCAGAGGGGAGGAAAAAAAACCTACATATTTATGCACTTGGCACTTTCGCTGATTCTTTTGTTGCTAATTTAAACGTGGCCTGATCTCCCCAAGTGCTTGGTATTCACATCTGAAAATTGGACTGCACTGCATTTAGGTGGCTGTGCAGTGGTTTAGGTGGCAAACACCAGGATAGTTCACGTGTTTTATCTGAGGCTGACTGCATGTCTGTGCATGTGCAGACTGAACTTTATGCTTTCAGCTCTTAAGACAGCAATCCCAGCCTCTGTGGGGGAGCATTTGAAGCAACTATCCATGCTGGGTTTTTTTTTTGTGTGTGCTCTTGTCATTCCTTTTAATCCAAATGCTCAAGACCTTTACAGATTCAGTCTGTATCTGTCCCTTGAAGGGTATGTGTCTCTCTGTAGGAACAGACCCAATGAACTGATCGAAGTAGTTCAGAGGATGTTTGGTTGATTTAGTGCAGTATTACAAAGTTCCTTGCACCCTTGCCAGTGCTGTGCCTCACTGATCTGCTACTACTGTTGTCTGCATTTTTTCATCTCTTTACAAGAGACAGGCAAGGACCAAGTTCTGCTCAGCTGTGAGGTAACTCCTGGCTTAAAAAGAGCTTTGCAGGATGCATGAAACTTAATCCCTGCTCATCTGATATGTTTATTATTAAATTTGATCATGTTTAAGAAAATTGCTTGTATGATCTATTATTTAGTTAGTTATTTACCTACTTGCTGGTTTTGCCTTGAGAAAAGATTGAGTTTTGTCTCTCAGCCTGAATTTGGGCTGATCCAAATATGCCTGGCTCAGCCCAGTAACAGAGGATACAAGCTCATTCGTAGTAATTAAAGTATGCATGCCTGCTCTTTTGGGATGCTTTGCACTTGGCTGCCTGGAACCCAGTGCATGTCTTCTCATGTCAGAGAGACAGTGATGGTTTGGCTGTTCCAAGCTGCACAGTACAATAAATCTTGTCTGAGTCTCTTCAAATGTACTGTGCTCTTGAACCATGTTAGTGTATGCTATGGTATCATAGCATCATAAAATCAACCAGGTTGGAAGAGACCTCCAAGATCATCCAGTCCAAGCTAGCACCCAGTCTATCCAGTCAACTAGACCATGGCACCAAGTGCCTCATCCAGTCTTCTTGAACACCTCCAGGGATGGTGACTCCACCACCTCCCTGGGCAGCCCATTCCAATGCCAGTCACTCTCTCTGTGAAGAACTTCCTCCTAACATCCAGCCTATACCAACCCCAGCACAACCTGAGACTGTGTCCCCTTGTTCTGTTGCTGGTTGCCTGGGAGAAGAGGCCATCTGCTTTGAATGTTAAAGCTTGATATATAATAATCAGTCTTGGATACACCTGGATCCTTGCATGAAGATGGAGGGGCTTGTGTGGCAGCTTCAGTTTGGGCAGACTGAGTGGTCATGTTTCAGAAGCCTGTTTGAAGTTACAGAAGGACAGTGCATACCTCTATAGAATTTGCAGTAGATGTCCAAGCATTTCAGTTGTGGTGGGCAGGGTAGGTCACATCCACATCCTGGCAAAGTATCCCACAACCTTAACAGAGGCAGAAAGATGTAGAAAATCATCTCCTTTAAAAAGAGAAGAAGGCTGAGAGGCCTGGGTGATGAGATGTTTTATCAATGATCTAAGAACTTCATTAGGTGCTTTTGTGCACCAGCTTCTGCCCTGCTGCAAGCATGCTGGTTGCCAGCAGAGGCACTCCTCTTCTCCAGCAGCCTATAAAAGCACCAGAAACTGGCAGGGTGTCAGAGAGGGCTATCTTCAGGTAAGTGATACTAAATCCTTGATAAACCAGGTTACCTGATGGTTCTGCTTGTTAAAAATGGACCATTCAGACCACCTACTCTGAGACCCCCTGTGTGATGTTGCTGTTTTGTTTTCATCTGCTCTCAGATGCCTGTGGTTTTGCTGCTATGGTATTGTTGATGTGTTGTATTAGCCTCAAGGGTTTTAAACGGGCTCTTATTCCAACAAGTAAATACAAAAACAAACACAGCAATGGGGGAGGTTTTCTGCTGATTTTTCCATTGTGCTGATTTTTGCATCATGTTGTGGGCTGGAGTGACCTTCATCCTGTGCCTAGGATCTGTGGGCTCAGACGTAGTCATAGAATCAACCAGATTGGAAGAGACCTCCAAGATCATCCAGTCCAACCCATCCCCCAGCCCTATCCAGTCAACTAAACCATGGCATTAAGTGCCTCATCCATTCTATTCTTGAACACCTCCAGGGATGGTGACTCAACCACCTCCGCATTGATATTAAAGGGTGCTCTATAGCCGGTGCTACTCCTAGCATTCATTTCCCGTGTTTGCTGTATTGTGCAAAGGCATTTGGCTCACAGATTTTCCATGAAAGTTGTGCTGGGCCAGGAGTGCCAGCACTTAGTGCAATTAGGCTGATAGGTGGTAACCTGAGCTGCTGTGGCTGGATTACATTCGAGTTTGAACCTTGGTCTTTGGAAAATCGCTTACCTCAGAAGTAAGACCTGCGGGGCCTCTAAGTGCAGAGCTGCTGTGGCCCTGGTGATGCCTTGGGACTAAATTCTGCACTTGGGTTTAGAAAAAAAGTTAACCTTTTGTGTGAAACATTCAAAGCACAACATTAAGGTTGGAAATCAAACATTTGGATGTTAAGAAATGAGGGTAGTTGTGGCTAGAATCCAGCCCTTTGGATTTTTATGTTACGAGTTGCTCTCTAATGAGAGCACGCTAATGAGTCCACCTCCTTGGAGTTCTGTCTTCTCCAATGCACAGGGCAGCTGTCTCACAGTTGTGATTTCTTTATCCTTCTGATTTATTATGGCCCATGGGCCTCTTTTACTGTGTGCTATTTGGAATCATAGAATCAAGCAGGTTGGAAGAGACCTCCAAGATCATACAGTCCAACCTAGTACCCAGCCCTAGCCAATCAACTAGACCATGGCACTAAGTGCCTCATCCAGGCTTTGCTTGAACACCTCCAGGGATGGTGACTCCAGCACCTCCCTGGGCAGCCCATTCCAATGCCAATCACTCTCTCTGACAACAACTTCCTCCTAACATCCAGCCTAGACTTCTCCCGGCACAACTTGAGACTGTGTCCCCTTGTTCTGTTGCTGGTTGCATGGCAGAAGAGCCCAACCCCACCTGACTACAGCCTCCCTTCGGGTAGTTGTAGACAGCAATGAGGTCCCCCCTGAGCCTCCTCTTCTCCAGGCTAAACACCCCCAGCTCCCTCTGCCTCTCCTCATAGGGTTTGTGTTCCAGGCCCCTCACCAGCTTTGTTGCCCTTCTCTGGACATGTTCCAGCACCTCAACATCTCTCTTGAATTGAGGAGCCCAGAACTGGACACAGCACTCAAGGTGTAGCCTGACCAGTGTTGACTACAGGGGCAGAATAACCTCCCTTGTCCTACTGGCCACACTGTTCCTGATGCAGGCCAGGATGCCATTGGCTCACTTGGCCACCTGGGCACACTGCTGGCTCATCTTCAGCCCACTATCTATCAGTACCCCCAGGTCCCTTTCCTCCTGACTGCTTTCCAGCCACTGTGTCGCCTGCCTGTAGTGCTGCTTGGGGTTGTTGTGGCCAAAGTGCAGAACCCTGCACTTGGCCTTGTTCAATCTCATCCCATTGGCCTCTGCCCACCCATCCAGTCTGTCCAGGTCCCTCTGCAGGGCTCTCCTACCTTCCAACAGCTCCATACCTGCTCCTAGCTTGGTGGCATCTGCAAACTTAATGATGCTGGACTCAGTCCCCTCACCCAGATCATCAATAAAGATATTGAACAGGACTATTCTGCTTGTTGCAAGTGTCCTACAGAGATGTACTTACTGTTGTACTGTTCTGGAAGGACAGTCTGGAATGTTACATGCATTGCACAGATAAGGATCCACAGCAAGACAGGTCAGCATCAGGACCTTTAACTGCCCAATATTTCAGAGATTTTACAGTACCTACCCTTTTATCCAGGAGTAGCCCCTTACTCTTGCCTGTTCTCTCAAGCTGTGATAAGCAGGAAGAAACACTTGATGTACAGTTCCTACTCCAATGCTGTAATGCATATATGCACGTGAGCTGTGTGGGTTTAAAAGAGCATTACAGTTGCAAAACCAAATGCAGATTGCTAAGTTTTGTGCCCCCAAAGGCAGCCTCCCTGGTAGGAAAGGGGAAGAGGAAAGGAAGAGTGAAAATGAGAAAACTCATGGGCTGAGATAAAAATAATTGTAGAAGTGAAGGGGAAGTGGAGGGCAAAAGAAACAAGGTAAGTAACAATGGCAATCATCGACCTCCCACAGACAGACTGATGCCTGGCCAGTTCCCAGACTATAGATGGCTGGCTTACCTAAAGCCTACTCCACTCCTTTTTGCTGCTGAACGTGGTGTTACATAGCACAGAATACCTCTGGATGGTTGAGATATCTCCCTGGTTGTGTCCCTTCCCAAACTCTTTTGCATTCCCCAGTCTATTCACTGGGAAGGCAGAATGAGAAGCCACCGCTGCTCTTCAGCAGTAGCTAAAACATTCCTGTGTTGTCAGCATTGTTTTGATCACAGAGCAAAAGCACAGCACTATACAAACTGCTGCAAGGAAAATGAACTCCAGCAGAGCCAGACCTTACATGCTAAGGTGAGGGCCACGTTCCATCCGTGTTTGGTGTGTAATATGAGCTAGAGGTGGGTATGATTTCTGTTGGCAGATATGATCCAAGCCACTAAAGTGCAGTTGGATGAAGGGTCTGGTTTTGCAAGGTTTTAACTTTTTGAGGATTACTTTAGTTGGGATAAGAGTACTTAAAGTGGGTTACAAATACAGGGTCAGTCCTTGGAACATATTTAGACACATCTTTAAAAACGAGTTTCAAAGGCATTCCCTCCCCCAACTTTTGTTTGTTTCTGTCTTTTCACAGGAGGGAAAGAAACCTAAACCCAACCAACTAAAAAATTAACCCACCCTGTCTGTTCAAAGGCATAAACAAGACCTGTACAAGTAATATCACTAAAAATAGGGCTGGAGGGATTTGTTCAGTTTAGTTTCTTTCTAGGTTTGTATTGTGTGGGTAGCCCCTTGGAAACTGAGTTCTGCCTGTTTCCAAAGCATGTCCATCTCTCCATTTACCTTTTGTATGGGGGCTGCTTCTGTTGTGTTAACACTGTTTGCTTCCTGGTTTATGTGCTCAAGCTGAATTCCAGCTCAAAGAGGTTAAAGCTTCCCAGAAATGAATTGAGCAGGGAAGTGGCTCCACAGCTGATGCTGAAGCTCACACATCTGTGACCCACGCTGTGCTCACATGTTAGTTTATTGTTAGCCTCACAATAAAGGATAGCACTGGGTTTTGTTCAGCCAAACGACTTTGATGGAATGAATTGTATAGGGAAAAGAATAGATGAAGCCTGGCTGTTACTTGCCAAAATGTTCCTTTGTTTTAGTTGCTGTTGTGTGGGACACAGAACTCCCAGAAGTGGATAGTGTCTCCTCTATAACAGCCATGGGGAGCTGATGGATTGAATAGGAAGACAGAGACAGAGGTTCAGCAAGAAAGGCTGACAAAGTGTTCTGATTCTTCCTGCCTATTTGGTTGTTTGCCTTTAGCTGACAGCCGCGGGCTTTTACTTTGGCTATACTGCAAGAGGCTCTGCTATCCCAGTAAGTTGGGCTGTAGGTGCAGTTGGTGCAATCTGGCTTGGATTTGGTTTGGAGTTAAAGTGCACAAACTGTAGGTAGTGCTTCTTGGCAATGGTATAGCTGATGGCTGGAGTGTAAAGGTTCACCAGCAGCTGCAGGAAGCTGAATGCTTGGTGTCACACCATTTTTTTTTCTGGATGAATGAAAATCACTTTTTCTTCACCTGTCTTTTCTAACATCATCCATATAATTGGAGGGCAGAGTTCAAGTTCAAACTGGTAAGATTATTTTGCTTCCTTAAACTGCATGACAATAGTCTGCTTGGCAAATTAAGCCATGGACCTACTTTTGCTGTAATGGCAACTGATCTCATTAGAAACAGAGCTGGATTAAGAGTCCAGCCTACCATACAGATACACTTTCTGGTCCCAGCAGGCCAGAAGTGCCTTTTGTTCACTCCAGAGTCCTCTGGCTTTTCCCATCCCTTATCCATCTGTGTGGTGGAGCTCGTGGTGATTATACCTGAGTGAAAAGGAAGTTGATTGGCCAGTGTGAATGATAAAATGTCCTCAAAATGTTTCCCTTCATTTAAGTCATTGGAGTACAAGACTGATTAAGATGTCCGTTGCCTGATTAAGCACCACTCTTCACTGGTTTGACCTGTGAGACAGAACATGATCCTTTTCTCTTTCTCAGCATTACTGTCTTCTACAGATCAGAAAATCTGGAGCTATTCACACCAACCTCTCCCACATATGGACACAGGAAACTCTTTTTTTGGGGAAAAGAAAGACAAACCTTTTCACACATAACCTATGTTGGTTCTATCTGTACTTCTTGGTGATTCAGTCTTGGTGGGTTATACATGGACTGCCCAAGCTGCTTATTGAGCACTTGAGACTGAAAGCTGTGAGCTGGCTCTGTTCATACCAGTGCCAGCAAGTAAAAAGCATAACTATGCCTGCAGCAGGCTCTCAAGATGTTGAAGCTCAGGAGCAGTGCTGAGTTGTGCGAGTGCTGCTTCTGTAGATCTTCATGTGCCTGACCATGTTGCTCCTAGCTCAGTCCAGGTGTTGTGTGTGATGCTGTTACTTCCCCCCCCCCCCCCGCCCCGTGCATCCTCATGTCATGCTTTTGCCATCCCAACAATTCCCCACAACCCTTATTTGTACTGTTTCCAACTTTTCCACTTTCTGAAGTTTCTCATCTCTGGGAGATTAAAGGTACAGCTCTGGCCGATTCCAGCTGCTCCCATAAGATGGACCAGTCTAAGGATGCTAAGAGAGGTGAGTCCCACAGCTTCCTTACTTAAGAGCACTAAGGAAATCTTTGTGCCCTTGCATCTCCCCTTTGCCTCACTTCTCTAATCTTGAAGGTATTGCCTAGAGCTTGACTTGGAAATTTGTGCTTGAAACAATCTGGCAGTGAGGCCAGACTTTGGGCAGTGTTTGAAAGTGGCACAATGAAAGAATGAGCCTGGACAGTTACTGTGGTAATTTGTTCCTGCTGATTAGCCTGGAGGCTAGTACTTAAGTGGTGAGGTGTCCTAGCTTGGTGAACAATTCAATGTAAATGTAAATTCAATGTAAATTCTGGGCCCCTCAATTCAAGAAAGATGTTGAAGTGCTGGAACATGTCCAGAGAAGGGCAACAAAGCTGGTGAGGGGCCTGGAGCACAAACCCTATGAGGAGAGGTTGAGGGAGCTGGGGGTGTTTAGCCTGGAGAAGAGGAGGCTCAGAGGTGATCTTATTACTGTCTACAACTACCTGAAGGGGCATTGTAGCCAGGTGGGGGGTGGCCTCTTCTCCCAGGCAACCAGCAATAGAACAAGGGGACACAGTCTCAAGTTGTGCCAGGGTAGGTCTAGGCTGGATATTAGGAAGAAGTTCTTCCCAGAGAGAGTGATTGGCATTGGAATGGGCTGCCCAGGGAGGTGGTGGAGGCACCATCCCTGGGGGTCTTCAAGAAAAGACTGGATGAGGCACTTAGTGCCATGGTCTAGTTGATTGGATAGGGCTGGGTGCTAGGTTGGACTGGATGATCTTGGAGATCTCTTCCTACCTGGTTGATTCTATGATTCTAAAGCAGTGCAGCTGTTCCCATGAAGGAGAGTTGGCTTTTAGTTATGTCCTCTGCTGATGAGTGTGAAGTGTTGTTTAAAACAACCAAATGTAGTTAGCAAGAATAGGTTTTAACCAGGCTAATTAACACTGCTAAGCTATAGACTATCTCTCAGCAGCCAGGCTGCAAATAGACAGATGAAGAAACAGAGATGGTTTCTGTTCTTGTTAACATTTCTGGATGTGTCTGAAGGTTTCTCAGAAAGCCCAGAACAATGAAGCACCCCTTGACAATAGCAGTCTCTTTTCTTCACGGCACAGCCTGAGCAAGTATTGAGGCACTTTCCTTCTGGCATTGCTCGTTTTCTCTTTGTCTCCTGAAATAAGAACAATACTCCCCTAAAAGCACAACTTCTGCAGCGCTGTGGCAGAGCCAGCCTCTGTCCTTCTCTTGGGCAGGCACTGGATGGGACATTGTCTTCTGTTTTCTTCCCTTAAGTTTGCAACTTGGGGGGAAAAAAACCTGCTTTCATATATTGTTTTAGTGCTGTCAAAAATAGTAACTAATGCCTGCCTCGAATTTCTTTCTCTCAGTGCTTTTTCAAAGGCTTCCATTTATGTGCATGGAAGAGAATGAGCCACATGGGAGTGAAATCTCATTTAGTGACATGAAATATTGTCAAAACAATTGAAGGCACAATTGATGGGTCCCCTGAAGTCTGAGGCTACAGCCCCATACTTGCTTGAAGTGTGAAAGGAGTTTGTGATTAAGGAGGCTCTCATAGACTTCCTGTGTTTCCCTACCTACACAGTTCTGAAACTCGCTGTGAGCCTCTAGAAATCATAGGACTCAGCCTCTGTTTCCCTGCTTATTTCTTTTGAATACATTTTCCCTGAGTGTCTTCATGTGTCTTTTACTGTAGCTGGGTTTCTTGCTGGTTTTTATGGAACCCAGATCCCAGAATTGCCAGGATTGTGATGCTTCTAAATAGCTTTGGGTCTGGAAAGTTGAAAATCAATGTACTGCTCTATTAACAGTACTGCCTCTCTGAAGACCTTCTGATACAGAAAGGTCTCCTGAAGTAGATAGATAATGCTGAGCATATGTTTAGGTAGACAATTCCATCTCTCTGCTGCTGTCAAATGAACTTGTCTGTGACTGGTTAGAAGTTAGTTCTGGAAAGAATGCCTTTACTTGCACTTTAACTGTCCAAAATATTGAAGTGGGCTCAAAAGTAGCATACAGAGGTTTTACCCACATCTGTGAAGTTTACCAGCAAATGCTTTTGACAAGGCACTATTGCAACAAGTTGCTAGCCTGCAAGACCTAATGTGGCTGCCTGTCTATAGGATGCAGCAGACCCTGGAGTAAGGTCCAGAGAAGGGCAACAAAGCTGGGGAGAGGCCTTGAGCACAGCCCTACGAGGAGAGGCTGAGGGAGCTGGGATTGGTTAGCCTGAAGAAGAGGAGGCTCAGGGGTGACCTTATTGCTGTCTACAACTACCTGAGGGGAGGTTGTGGCCAGGGGCAGGTTGCTCTCTTCTATCAGGTGGCCAGCACCAGAACAAGAGGACACAGCCTCAAGCTATGCCAGGGGAAATTTAGGCTGGAGGTGAGGAGAAAGTTCTTCCCTGAGAGAGTCATTGGACACTGGAATGGGCTGCCCGGGGAGGTGGTGGAGTCACCGTCCCTGGAGCTGTTCAAGGCAAGATTGGACGTGGCACTTGGTGCCATGGTCTGGCCTTGAGCTCTGTGGTAAAGGGTTGGACTTGATGATCTGTGAGGTCTCTTCCAACCCTGATGATACTGTGATAGTGTGATTTTTCCACTGGTGAGCCTGATTAGCATTGCAGTGAAGCTGCCATGTGGGCTGTGTCTGGCTTGTGTGATAACAGAGCTTGGCAGTGCTCCGTCCCCTATGGGATGTGCAGTGAGGCTAGGAAAGTTTCTTGGACATTAGGCATGGGGGAAGCACTTCTATCACAGAAAAGTGGTGAGAAGAGGTCCATCTTAGGGGATGTTTAAACAGAGCCTGAGCATGCAGGAAATTGGTGGACAGAGGTGGAAATTTAACTTTCCTAGGCTATTCTAGCTTGGACTGGATGATCTTGGAGGTCTCTTCCAACCTGGTTGAGTCTATGATTCTCCATCTTAATGTTGCCTGACCGTGTGAAGGGAGCACCCAGCCCTCCTGGTGCCCAGGCATGAGTAAAACTTGGTGTATTTGGAATGCTCTGATGTGCTTTTTTCCTCTCCATCTGATGGCTTGTTCCTGCTAGTGCTTTAATGTTGGTGTTTCTAATGAGGCTTTTAGGACTGACCTGGAAACCTTAGACCCTTTAGTAGTAAGGTAAGACTGCAGGTTATGCACCTTGGAGACTTGGTGTGCCTCCAAGGCAAGGCAGATCAGGTGCTTTTAGTTAGTGACTTAACTCTAAATTTTCTGTCTTGGAAGTGATAATGTTTCCTCCATCTTCTTTCTCTAATTCTGAATTTGCAGCAGGTCTGCAGCTAACATGTTCAGGCAAACTCAGCAGGCCTGTCATATGTAATGCACACTTACATTTTGCTGTAGAGAGCAAACACTGAAAGCACTATCCTGCAGATAGAGAAACTGAGGCACAGATTGTACCATCAGCAGTGGGATTCTTTTTCCCTTAGTTGTTCCAAGGGCACTTTCATCTCACCTGAGCAGTTCGTTTGGAACTCTGGGGAATGCATCATCTGACTTGCTTTACATCTGCATCTAGAGATCACTGGCATCCCACAATTGCTGGTTCCTCTCCGTTGACCCAAAGAAGGTCTAGTCAGCTAGCTTAGACTAGATGGATCCTGCTCAAAACCACTAAAGGAGCAAGCAGTGAAGCTGACAACTTGAATTTAGTTCTTGGCACTTTGCTGCTTAACACTGGATAAAGTAATTCTGTAACTCCTTTGTTTCTGTCTTTTTAGGACACTCTTTTTGCAGGATACTTCTAATTATGGTGGTAAGGTATGGAACTGGAAGACCACCCTTTTTTAGTGCCTTTGTAAGTGATGTCTATATAGCTGCTTGCTAGCTTTGCAGTGTCTCCCTTCCCACGAGCAATGCTCCATAGCATAGAATCATAGAATCAACCAGGTTGGAAGAGACCTCCAAGATCATACAGTCCAACCTAGCACCCAGCCCTAGCCAATCAACCAGACCATGGCACTAAGTGCCTCAGCCAGGCTTTTCTTGAACACCTCCAGGGACGGTGCCTCCACCACCTCCCTGGGCAGCCTATTCCAATGCCAATCACTCTCTCTGCCAACAACTTCCTCCTAACATCCAGCCTAGACCTCCCTGGCACAACTTGAGACTGTGTCCCCTTGTTCTATTGCTGATTGCCTGGGAGAAGAGGCCAACCCCCACCTGGCTACAATGTCCCTTCAGGTAGTTGTAGACAGCAACGAGGTCACCCCTGAGCCTCCTCTTCTCCAGGCTAAACAACCCCAGCTCCCTCAGCCTCTCCTCATAGTGTTTGTGTGCTAGGTAACACTCTTTGTGCTGCCCTGAGAGAGCTGAAGGGGTCCAGGGAGCAAGGAGGCTGGTCTCTGTGGTTCGAGATGAGGGCATCTGTGTTTGCATTCTCTGGTTTTCACTTTTCAGCCTGAGGATATTCACTGATTTCTTAGTGCATCTTCCATCTCCTGTTCTTAGAAATGCTGTGCTTGCTCTAGGAGCAGAATGCCAATCATTCATTCCTTCTCAGCCTGGGGATTTCTTTTTTCTTGCATGCTGTAAAACAGAGTAGGCATAAATGTTGCAGTTAGGAGGTGATGGGCTAATCTCATTAGTCGTTGAGAGGAACACTGGGGTCACTGGTGTGGATAATGAAAGCTGAAGATAAATTTTGATGTGCCAGGTGGCCTAGCACAGTGGTTCCACTAATTTGAAAGGGAGGAGAGCAAATAGAAGCTTTGAAGAGCAAAACCTGTAGGAAGAGGCAGCATGTGATTTCTCTGAGCTGCTTTTATGATGTCTCAGCTGACTGCAGCCCTGTGGGATTCATCCAGGCCCTCTGTATTTTTTTTTTCTGGCCATTTTGGTCAGTTTTGGGCATTAAGAGGCAGGCCTCCAGCAAAAGTTAATGAGGCACTGGCAGTATGTTATGGTGCTTATATGACCAGTGGCTCAGTAAAAAGAGGTAACAGAGACAACTCATTCTTTTGGAAGGGGCTGATAATTTGAATCTCTTTATTCTGTAGGGAAGGTTGTGTTTATGGTGCCCCTCTATTCACAAAGGCTTCAGGTTCAGAAATCCTGATCCTTGTTTTAGGAGTAAGGTGGTAGGCTCTTCCACCATAACTCTTTGTTTGTGCTCAGCTCCTCATTTTCTGGGATCAATTCTTTCATCCCCATGAAAACAAGAAAGAGAAGTTAGGGGGCTAAAAAAAACAGAAGAAGAAGAAAAAAAAGAGAGGCATTTTTCAAGAGTGATCTCAGAGATATGAACACCTCTCTGCTTGGCCCAAACTGATATACTGTCACCAGAGTTTGCTTTCACAAAGGACCCATCATCTCTTTTCATTTGCATTCATTTTCAGTGTGCTCTGCATCAGCACGTAGTGAGGCTCTTCCCATCCCAAGTCACTGTACAGTGTTGTAGCTTGAAAGATACCCTAAAGCTAAGTGGGAATCATAGAATCATAGAATCAACCAGATTGGAAGAGACCTTCAAGATCATCCAGTCTAACCTAGCACCCAGCCCTAGCCAGTCAACTACACCATGGCACTAAGTGCCTCATCCATGCTTTTCTTGAACACCTCCAGGGATGGTGACTCCACCATCTCCATGGGCAGCCCATTCCAATGCAGCCTAGACTGCATCCAGCCTAGACTTCCCCTGGCACAACTTGAGACTGTGTCCCCTTGTTCTGTTGCTGGTTGTCTGGCAGAAGAGACTAACCCCACCTGCCTACAGCCTCCCTTCAGGTAGTTGTAGACAGCAATGAGGTCCCCCCTGAGCCTCCTCTTCTGCAGGCTAAACAAGAAGTTAGGTATAGTCCTGCTCCTGTCTGCTTGCTCCATGCATGACACAAGCTCTCATTCCTTTTTTCACCTACCCACACCAACATTTTTCCAGGAAACAATGGGCAGGGTTTGCCAAGCTTGGCTGTGTTGCCTAAAACAAGAGCTGATGAAATCCAATTGCACCCTCTGACCACCTTTCTTGGCATCATTCTGGTACTACTTTCTTCTAGCATGCACTCAGTGCAGGCAAAAGCTTGTCCTGGGCTCTGGGCCATTGCAGCATCTCTACTGGTGAGTGCCCAAGCTTAGAGCAGCCTGATAAAAGCTTTAATTCGATAAAGCAGTGTCCAGAATAGTAGTCAGACTTCATCTGGCTGTGAAATAATGAAAAGTGTATTTATGATTATAAGCCTTACGTGGGAGACAGCCAGTCAGAGCTCTATCTCCTGGCAGAAGGGAAAGGTGGAACTTTTGGTAGTAGTTTAGTGTGTTTGACATTATGAAAACTCGATAAGCTGGATCTTCAGCAGGTGTTACAGTGGCACAGGTCTGACAGCAGTGATGCTGCAGTGATAATCACCTGTGTGCAACCTGGGAGTAGCTCTCTGCACTGTTATCCTGAGATCCTTTACCATCTGTGTAATGTGGGCTCCAGTTGCTCCCATATTGAGTCCTGTTTACATTATCATGCACAATACATAAAACTAATGTTTTCCTAGGAGTGCAGCATGTACTGGAAGTAGAATTCAATGTGGAGAGTATTAATCTGGCAGATGTCTTCCTTCTCCTGAAAAGGGTCTAGGTTCTGCTGCCATAAGGGGACCCCAATGCTAGGCAGTCCAGTGAGCAGAGGCACCTAGCAGTGGCAGGGAAAGTCCCAGAGGAGGTGCAGCTGTGGGGGGAGGCCATTATAAATCACAGTGGCCTCAGCCGTCAGGCAGGGCAGAGGGGAGATTGATGGAGTGGGTGGGAGAGCTGAGGCAAGGAGAGTTCAAGCACCACCCTGACCCGCGAGAAGGGAAAACAGCCCCAACCCTCAGCAAGGTTTAATTGAAGCCTGCTGTTCCCCTGGAGGGGAAAGGTCAGCTTCTGCTTTGTCAGGCACCCTCAAACAAAAACCCTGTTTATACAGGACCCACCCCTATACCTTTTGAGATGAGGGGTAAATGTGCTTGGAGACATTCAGTGCTCCTCTGTCCGGTAAAGCCTGTGCTGAGGAACAGTGGAAATTCAAACTGGGCTGGCAGAGAAAGCCTGACAGCTAATGGGTGGGCTAAAACCACCTCTGTAGGTGCCCTATTGGTGATGCAGAGATGATTGTCTACAAAAAGGAGGGGTTGTGTTGGAGGGTGGTGGTTGTTGCCAGCATAAGCTCAAAATCATGCCTGAAGAAGTGCACTGCTGTACACTCACTATAAAACAGACATTGAGGTGTGGGAGTGGGTGCAGAGAAAGGCAATAATGAAGGTCATGGGGACTGGTCTGGTGAGGAGTGACTGAGGGAACTGGGGTTATTTAGCTTGGAGGAAAAGAGGCTGAGGAGAGACCTGCTCACTCTGTACAGCCCTCTGAAAGGAGGTTGTAGTGAGGTGGGTGTTGGTCTCTTCTCCCTAGTAACAAGTGGTGGGATAAGAAGATACAGCCTCAAGTTGCACCAGAAGAGGTTTAGATTAGATATTAGAAAAAAGCACCTTGACCACAAGGGCTATCAAAGGCTGGAACAGGCTCCCAAGGAGGTGTCTGAATCACCATCCCCAGGGCTGCTTAAAAGAAGCAGAGATGTGGTGCTAAGGGACATGTTTTAGCAGTGGACTTGGTAGAGTTGTACAATGCTTGGACACATTGATCTTAAAGGTCCTTTACAACCAAAATGATTTTGTGATTCGCTGATTCCATGTCCCTGCACCCTCAAAGCCTGAGTGCAGTGTGGGATGCTGCTGGCACCTGGGCAGAGGAAGGTTTTCACTCTTCATTGCCAACTCTGTGCTGCAGGTACCCCAATGATGCAGCATGAGGGTTTGCCAGCACCAATGGCTCATCTGAAAGCGAGATGTAAATATGCTGTGTGCTTGGGGACTCACAGTCAGGTGGACAGTTATTTGGATGTGTTTTGGTTTCCCAGTAGTGGAGGTCTGTGCCAGACAAAATGAACTCCTCTGCTCCTAGATACCTTTGTTCCCAAGCCCCCCCAGCATGTGAACAGGGAATATCTTCCAGTCATCTGAACTGTTATGGTGACCTGCTCCCTGCCCCAGTCTTACAGAGCAACTCTGTGGATCCCATGTAATGTGACACAGCCTCAGGCTGCGCCAGGGGAGATTTAGGCTTGAGGTGAGGAGAAAGTTCTTCCCTGAGAGAGTCATTGGACACTGGAATGGGCTGCCCGGGGAGGTGGTGGAGTCGCCGTCCCTGGAGCTGTTCAAGGCAGGATTGGACGTGGCACTTGGTGCCATGGTCTGGCCTTGAGCTCTGTGGTAAAGGGTTGGACTTGATGATCTATGAGGTCTCTTCCAACCTTGGTGATACTGTGATACTGTGTGATGGGTACTTACTGCAGCATCTTGTGTTGCAAACACAAACACCACTTTCACTTGTGTATACATGATAGAAGAATGAATACTGGGAACCAGATATGACTTCCATCTCCTGTCCTGTGTCTGGTTTGTGCTTGTAAATAAAGCTGGTTAAAACACGGGGCCCGTGTGACTTGCCTTAGCTAAAGGTTGGGCACTGCTTCAACAAACCAAAGTAAGAAATGGCTGTTCAGGAGCCAATTTCTGTGTGAATTGGATGCTTCCATCAAAAGAGATGAGGCATGCAAACAGCTTCAACCATCTGATTTTAGTAGATGACCATATGTCCATTGGAGTCTTCCCAGCTGCTTTTCAACCTCTCCTCCTCTTCCTTCCTGCCCTTAGATGAAGTTAGAAGCTGAACAACTCAGCTGAGCATGGACAGTCTGACTGTTCTGGAGCTGCATGTTTTTTATCTGTTTGAAAGTTACCAGTATGGAATACATTGATTAATGACCCAGTAAATTAATTGGCAGCCTCTGTATGTTGTTTTGCAGCTAATGGCTGCAGAGAGCTATTGGGATGGAAAAGCATAACAAGGTGCCAACTTACTAGGCTGTGACGGTGCCCGCTGTATGGCAGGCGTTTTCCTAACAGGAAAGGAAACAAAGGCATTTCACTGAGGAATGTCGTAGGCAGAGATTGACTCCAACAGGGTGGGAGAAAGGAATTTTTAAAAAGCCCAAACCAAGGGGAAAAAAAACCTCAAATGTATTGTTCAAACAAAGTTGGCACTCTTCAGATTGTAGCTCAAAAGCAGCTCACCCCAAGCAGCGCTATAGGCTGGGGACTGAGTGGCTGGAGAGCAGCCAGGAGGAAAGGGACCTGTGGGGACTGGTAGATAGTAGGCTGAAGATGAGGCAGCAGTGTGCCCAGGTGGCCAAGAGAACCAATGGCATCCTGGCCTGCATCAGGAGCAGTGTGGCCAGTAGGACAAGGGAGGTTATTCTGCCCCTGTACTCAGCACTGGTCAGGCCACACCTTGAGTGCTGTGTCCAGTTCTGGGCCCCTCAATTCAAGAGAGATGTTGAGGTGCTGGAAGGTGTCCAGAGAAGGGCAACAAAGCTGGTGAGGGGCCTGGAGCACAAATCCTATGAGGAGAGGCTGAGGGAGCTGGGGGTGTGCAGCCTGGAGAAGAGGAGGCTCAGGGGTGATCTTATTACTGTCTACAACTACCTGAAGGGTCATTGTAGCCAGGTGGGAGGTGGCCTCTTCTCCCAGGCAATCAGCAATAGAACAAGGGGACACAGTCTCAAGTTGTGCCAGGGTAGGTCTAGGCTGGATATTAGGAAGAAGTTCTTCCCAGAGAGAGTGATTTCCCATTGGAATGGGCTGCCCAGGGAGGTGGTGGAGGCACCGTCCCTGGGGGTCTTCAAGAAAAGCCTGGATGAGGCACTTAGTGCCATGGTCTGGTTGATTGGATAGGGCTGGGTGCTAGGTTGGCCTGGATGATCTTGGAGGTCTCTTCCAACCTGGTTGATTCTATGATTCTAAAAGTGACTTTGGTTTGATTTCATGGAGTTTAATTGTATGGTGGTTCATGCATTGAAGGGAAGATAAACTTTGGCCCGGATTTGAGACTGTGGAGTTCTCTCTCCTGCTCCTTTTCTCCAAGGTAGCATAGATGAATCTAAAGAGGGAACCACAGGCAGCTGCCATTGAAGCTCTGACTTTCCCCAGCTCTCCAGAGTCCCTTGACTGATCAATAAGCAGAGCAACTACTGGGAAATCAGACCTTAAAATACTCCCTATGTGTGGCTGATTTGAAACACCGAAAGCAAACTCTTTCTTTTATCATGTAACAGATTAAGATTCATGTTTGTGTAGGGAGCAGAAAGTGCCATTGAGAAAGAACAGATGAGACTTGTTGATGACACATTGAACAAAAGTTGTTATACAGTTTTGAATTGTCATAGAGAGCATCCCTTCATCTGCACAATGCATTTATTCATCTCTCTTTTTGTGAGCTGCATAGTTTTGTTTCTCTAGTTTTGACAAAGAAGCTTTCATGGCTCATTTGAGTTGTCTAAGTGTTGCGTGAAATAAAGCGAAATGTCTTGCTCTGCCTTGGTCTGAGGTGGTTGCTGATGTGAAAACCCTGCTTTGCAATGATCCTTCCTTCCTTGGGAGGCCAGAATTTAGCTCCTTCTGCTTTCAGTGTTGTTACAGTCATTTTAAGGGGCATCAAAGAGGGAGACGCAGTTCCAGAATTCAGTGCCTTTGAATGGTCTTTGGAACACCATGACTTAAGTAGGATCTTCACTAAGTAGGATCTTACTTCCTGCTCAGATTCTTGGCTTCTTGGTTGATTTTTGGTGAGAAGTAAGGGTTTTAAGCAGGCCTCCAGAGCTAACATTGAATCTGTGTCTGAGTCCATGTCACTTGAAATTGCTGCATCGTTTTCCTTTAGAGTAACGAATGGAGCAAAACATCACTGTGGGAGTCTAATCTTACCAAATAGGAAACCTGGCTCTAGGACTTCTGCAATGCAAAGAGCTGCAGCATTGTAATGCAAGAACTTCCTCTGCTGCTTCAAATTTGTTAAAACAGAGTTTGATGGGTTTAATTTTACATGAATTCAGAAGTGTGGCCTTGTGCTGCAGTGGGGATGGGGGAAAATGTGTAGAGGAGATGTGGAGGAAGCTGAAGCAGAGCAGATTTCCAGCTGTTGCTTTTTCCCAACACATGTATTGCTGCCACTCTGCTTCCTTGTGAAAAGGCCTGTGTATGTGGATGTAAGAATAGCCTAGCCAAAATAAAATAGTATATGATTTGGAGGTGAGAGCTAGAGATAGCTGGGCAACCTCCAGCTCGTTTGGTGGGTTCTAGTTCTTCTTCATAGAGTAAAGAAATAGCAGGAATATCTTACCTGAAAGACCTTACTGTGGCTTTCTGCACATGTTATGTCCAAGATGGTTGATCAATAGGATTCATTGTAGGGAAAAAAAATGTTAACTTCACTATTTTGTTTGGTCTGTTAAATTATGGCCCACTGACCTGCTGTCAGTCTATTCCCTTGGCTGTCTGACCCTACATCACCTTGGCTGAAAGAGTGAGAATGTATCTGCTCAGAGGTGGTATGTGTAGGCAGTGCTGGTTGTGTGCTTGATATTGGCAGGTCTGATGCTAGCTACCTTCTCTCTCCATGGGGTAGAAGATTATCCTAGTGCTTAACCCAGAAGATTTTTACTTGGGCACAGTCATGCCTCTCACCAGTTTATGTGAGACAGACTTGGAGACCTCATGTTTTGCCCTGTCTTTGCATAATTAAACAGCAAAGTATAACTTGTCTTGAGTAAAGAACGGGAATTGGCTGTTATGAATTGCGTTTCTGCTTGTTTCTGATTGGGCTAAGGTGCCTATTTCAAGTGTCCAGGAAGAAAGATGAGTGTTTACTTTAAATGGCTGATGCAGGCTCTTTGCCCCTAAGTAGTCTAGATTAGTACATAGCCAAGAGCTCTGGCATAGGGCCACAAGGATAGATTATTCACTCTCCTTTGAAAGGGTGTTTGGTTTCTGGATCTGACCTTTTGGGTGGATAAATGGGAGGATTAGCTGCTAAGGAAGCAATTATCCACTTTCCATAATTAATATCTCCTTCTTATTCTCTGATGTTACTTGACCTGGAACCTGAACCTGTTGATATTGCCAGTTTGGTGTAATTACCACCTTTAAAAAGAGGGACAAAGTCCCAGGCCTTTTGAAGTCAGTGCAGTGGAAGTGGGGAGTAAGAACATGAGGACAGAGTTACTGAAGCAAGCTCCAGCATCCAAAGCAGTGAAGACAGGGATGGTTAAGGATTGTAGTTTTGTCCCTGAGGTAATACTCTACCTTCTAATGCCACTGTGTCTTTTGACATGAAGGTTAAATATGCTTACTATTCTTAAAGCGAACAGGTGCCTAATGCTTCTGCACATGTCTTTTGAAAGGTTGCTTTCCTCATCAATTCTGATGTGTTTTCAGCTGCCACTGTTGAAAATGCCATCTTGATCAGGCAGAGACTGTCATTCTGTAGAATCATTTCCTATATACAGGCCCATGGAGAGGTAGCCAGATGTTGATAGCATCTGACAGCCCCAGCTACAGGCTGGGGTTGGAGTGGCTGGAGAGCAGCCAGACAGAGAGGGATCTGGGGGTGCTGATTGATGCCTGCCTGAACATGAGCCAGCAGTGTGCCCAGGTGGCCAAGGGACCCAATGGCATCCTGGCATGCATCAAGAATGGTGTGGATAGTGGGATCAGGGAGGTCATTCTGCCCCTGTACTCTGCACTGGTTAGACCACACCTTGAGTGCTGTGTTCAGTTCTGGGCCCCCCAGTTTAGGAGGGACATTGAGATGCTTGAGCGTGTCCAGAGAAGGGCGACGAGGCTGGGGAGAGGCCTTGAGCACAGCCCTACGAGGAGAGGCTGAGGGAGCTGGGATTGGTTAGCCTGGAGAAGAGGAGGCTCAGGGCAGACCTCATTGCTGTCTACAACTACCTGAAGGGAGGTTGTGGCCAGGAGGAGGTTGCTCTCTTCTCTCAGGTGGCCAGCACCAGAACCAGAGGACACAGCCTCAGGCTGTGCCAGGGGAGATTTAGGCTTGAGGTGAGAAGAAAGTTCTTCCCTGAGAGAGTCATTGGACACTGGAATGGGCTGCCCGGGGAGGTGGTGGAGTCGCCGTCCCTGGAGCTGTTCAAGGCAGGACTGGACGTGGCACTTGGTGCCATGGTCTAGCCTTGAGCTCTGTGGTAAAGGGTTGGACTTGATGACCTGTGAGGTCTCTTCCAACCTTGCTGATACTGTGATATATTTGTTTTACTCTACTTTTAAAAGTATCCCTGGATTCCTTATTTCTCTCTCTCTCTATTTTGAGATATTAAATTATGAATGGACACTGGTAATGGCCATTGTAAAGGAAAGAGAATTTTAGAAAAGAAAGTAATGGTTCTCTGGAAATGTCCAATTTTGGTGTGTATCTGGATTTTTTTTTTTTCCCTAAAGGACTATAATTTGAAGAAGAACAGAGTGGTAGCTCAGCCAAATCCAATTAGATTCCCTTCTTTGAAAGCATTTCTTGTTAAACTTTCACACACACAAAAAAAATCACTTCTGGAACACAAAGCTGAAAGAGAAGAAGCTTTTAAAACACACAGGTATAAAGTTAAATATTACCTTCCTTTAAAACTTCTAATGTGATTGAGTGGAGCTTTTAAAATGTACTTCTAAGATAGAGGTATTATTGCAGGCTCTTGTTTGAAGGCATTGACATAGCAGCAGCAGTGGGAGTTAGTGATTCCTCCCCTGAATTGTGCCTTGAGATAAAGAGAAATCAGACTTAATAAATGAAGGACAATTGAACCTTTTATAGGGTACATGTTTTAAACTCTGAATACCAGGACTTATCAAGGGAATTGTCAATTGATTGAAGAGTTATTGGGCAAATGCTGTTAGGTTTGAGCAGGTAATGTGGGACTTTGTACAGCATGTCAATAAATGGGGAAATCTCACTGTGGGTTTATGTGATAATCATAGAATCAGGCAGGTTGGAAGAGACCTCTAAGATCATCCACTCCAACCTAGCACCCAGCCCTAGCCAGTCAACCAGACCATGGCACTAAGTGCCTCACCCAGGCTTTTCTTTAACATCTCCAGGGACGGTGCTTCCACCACCTCCCTGGGCAGCCCATTCCAATGCCAATCACTCTCTCTGTGAAGAACTTCCTCCTAACATCCAGCCTGTACTTGCCCTGGCACAATTTGAGACTGTGTCCCCTTGTTCTGTTGCTGGTTGCCTGGCAGAAGAGACCAACCCCATCTGGCTACAACCTCCCTACAGGTAGCTGTAGACAGCAATGAGGTCTCCCCTGAGCCTCCTCTTCTTCAGGCTGCACACCCCCAGCTCCCTCAGCCTCTCCTCATAGGGTTTGTGTTCCAGGCCTTTCACCAGCTTTGTTGCCCTTCTCTGGACATGTTCCAGCACCTCAACATTATGTACTGCAACCCAGATGTGGGATTTGTTTCCTGCCTACCGCAGACTGAAAGAAAAGAAAAAAAACCCAACCTACAGAAAAACCCCAAACAAACAACCAAGGAGGCATTTACAGTGCCAAACAGCAGCCTTTCTCTCAGAGGAGACCTCCTAAGTTGTCTCCTGGAGGCTGTATCTAAGGAAGAGATAATCTATCAGACGGCTTTCTGAAGAGGGGTAACTCCATTTAAACAGCAGCCAATAATCTGTTTACTGGGGCCTTGAGTGAGTGGAGCTTTCATTGCAACAGTAAAATAGTAAGAAATGAAGTAGGAATTTCCTATTTGTTAGCAAAGGTCTTTCTCCAGCTGACTGGGGGAGGCTGATTCACAGAGAAAATATCTTCTGTGTTCGCTGCAGATAGAAGCCAATGTCATTTTCTTGATAGAAGTGGGTTGAAACCGCTTCTAGTAGCGTGGAGTCACTCTCAGAGTAGTGGGTTCACCCCTGCCTCAGGAGGAATACGTGGGCTTGTTTGTGTGAGCTCAGTTGGAGACTGAGCGAATTACCCTGACTTAACCCTGTGCAGTGTGAGAACCTGGGGACTGCTATGTTACCCTTAAGGCAAATTGAACTTGGAAACAAACACTGACAGGGCAGAATCAGATGAAGAATACAGTATCCCAGTATCATCAGGGTTGGAAGAGACCTCATAGATCATCAAGTCCAACCCTTTACCACAGAGCTCAAGGCCAGACCATGGCACCAAGTGCCACGTCCAGTCCTGCCTTGAACAGCTCCAGGGACGGCGACTCCACCACCTCCCTGGGCAGCCCATTCCAGTGTCCAATGACTCTCTCAGTGAAGAACTTTCTCCTCACCTCAAGCCTAAATCTCCCCTGGCATAGCTTGAGGCTGTGTCCTCTTGTTCTGGTGCTGGCCACCTGAGAGAAGAGAGCAACCTCCTCCTGGCCACAACCACCCCTCAGGTAGTTGTAGACAGCAATAAGGTCCCCCCTGAGCCTCCTCTTCTCCAGGCTAACCAATCCCAGCTCCCTCAGCCTCTCCTCGTAGGGCTGTGCTCAAGGCCTCTCCCCAGCCTCGTTGCCCTTCTCTGGACATGCTCAAGCATCTCAACGTCCCTCCTAAACTGGGGGGCCCAGAACTGAACACAGCACTCAAGGTGTGGTCTAACCAGTGCAGAGTACAGGGGCAGAATGACCTCCCTGCTCCTGCTGGCCACACCATTCCTGATGCAGGCCAGGATGCCACTGGCCCTCTTGGCTACCTGGGCACACTGCTGACTGAGCGAATTACCCTGACTTAACCCTGCGCAGTGCGAGAACCTGGGGACTGTTATGTTACCCTTAAGGCAAATTGAACTTGGAAACAAACACTGACAGGGCAGAATCAGATGAAGAATACCGTGGGGAATGCAGAAGCTGAACATTCTGTATGCTCTTGCAGATTAGCCTGGCACTGCCTTTCATTAAATCAAGGAGGTCACTCTGTGTTGTTGTAAAAGATGTTTCTCTTGATTGTCAGAATACACAAAGACAGCCTGCAGGGAAACATCAGTTAGAACTCTGTTGTCTTCAGTTAAACTTACTACTTCAGTTCAAATAAGAAATTAGAATAATAGAATAACACAAATCACCTTCACTTAATGTCTCATCACTAAGTAGTAGTCATAGTTTGCAGTATTCATCATTTCTCAGTTGCTGTGTAGGGCTTGCAACTCCTGGACTACCGCTTGAGGTTTGTATCACAGTATCAGCAAGGTTGGAAGATAACTCATAGATCATCAAGTCCAACCCTTTACCACAGAGCTCAAGGCCAGACCATGGCACCAAGTGCCACGTCCAGTCCTGCCTTGAACAGCTCCAGGGTCGACGACTCCACGACGGCTGCAGAAGGTGCATCTGCTTTGATGTGCTCAGGTCAGGAGCATGTGGATTTTTCTGCTTCAGATGATTGCACAGAAATATCTTTGCAGATCTTAGAACCATAGAATTGTTTAGGCTGGAAAAGGCATTTGACCTAACTGCCAAGTCCACAGTTAAACCGTATCCTTTAGCACCAGCACCTTCAGGAGAGTTGATTCAGACACCTCCCTGGGTGGCCTGTTTAAGGAGGAAATTTCTTGTAATATCCAATGTAAACCTCTTCTGGTGCAACTTTGAGGCTATTTCCTCTTATTCTGTCACTTGCTACTGGAGAATAGAGACCAACATCCACCTCACTACAATCTCCTTTCAAGGAGTTTTAGAGAGTGAGCAAGTCTCCCCTCAGCCTCAGTTTCTCCAAATTAAACAATGATAGAATCAACCAGGTTGGAAGAGACCTCCAAGATCATCCAGTCCAACCTAGCACCCAGCCCTAGCCAGTCAACCAGACCATGGCACTAAGTGCCTCAGCCAGGCTTTGCTTCAACACCTCCAGGGATGGTGACTCCAGCACCTCCCTGGGCAGCCCATTCCAATGCCAATCACTCTCTCTGGCAAGAACCTCCTCCTAACATCCAGTCTAGACTTCCCCCTGAACAACTTGAGACTGTGTCCCCTTGTTCTATTGCTGATTGCTTGGGAGAAGAGACCAACCTCCACCTGGCTACAACCTCCTTTCGGGTAGTTGTAGACAGCAATGAGCTCTGCCCTGAGCCTCCTCTTCTCCAGGCTAAACACCCACAGCTCCCTCAGCCTCTTCTCATAGGGTCTGTGTTCCCTCAGCTGCTCCTCACAAGACCTGTCCTCTGGACTCTACATCAACTTCATTGTCCTTCTTTGGACCAGCTTTCAGCACCTCAGTGTCTTTCTAGTTTTGAGGGGACAAAACCTGGACACAATATTTAAGGTGTGATCTCATCAATACTGAGGACAGGGGACAACCACCTCTCTAGTCCTGCTGGCCACACAGTTTCTGATACAGTCCTTAGGTCTTTCTCTGCTGGACAACTTTCTAATCACTCTCCCCCAAGCCTGTAGTGTTGGATAGGGTTGTTGTGAGCCAAGGCATCCTGGCTTGCATCAGGAACAGTGTGGCCAGTAGGAGAAGGGAGGTTATTCTTCCCCTGTACTCAGCACTGGTCAGGCCACACCTTGAGTACTGTGTCCAGTTCTGGGCCCCTCAATTCAAGGAGGATGTTGAGGTGCTGGAACATGTCCAGAGAAGGGCAACAAAGCTGGTGAGGGGCCTGGAGCACAAAGCCTATGAGGAGAGGCTGAGGGAGCTGGGGGTGTTTAGCCTGGAGAAGAGGAGGCTCAGGGGTGATCTTATTACTGTCTACAACTACGTGAAGGGAGGTTGTAGCCAGGTGGGGGGTGGCCTCTTCTGCCAGGCAACCAGCAATAGAACAAGGGGACACAGTCTCAAGTTGTGCCAGGGTAGGTCTAGGCTGGATGTTAGGAGGAAGTTTTTGGCAGAGAGAGTGATTGGCATTGGAATGGGCTGCCCAGGGAGGTGGTGGAGGCACTGTCCCTGGGGGTCTTCAAGAAAAGCCTGGCTGAGGCACTTAGTGCCATGGTCTGGTTGATTGGATAGGGCTGGGTGCTAGGTTGGACTGGATGATCTTGGAGGTCTCTTCCAACCTGGTTGATTCTATGATTCTATGATATCCCAAAGTTACCAGCAAAGCTGATGTGAGCTCCCTTGGTGCCTGCATCAATTCTGCCGGTGGTGACTGCTGAAACCTCAGAGTTCTTGTGGCCATGTCTTTTCCTCTCAATCTCAAGGGCTTCTTGGCTTTTGTTGGTGGTTTTTTTTTTGATGTTTTCAACCTTTCTGTGTCTCAGCTGTAACTCTGCATTCTCCCTCCAGACACCGAACAGCAGCAGATCATAACATCTGCTCTAACGATAGTCGTTATTTCAGATGAGCAGTAAGGAGAGTTAGGGGTAATCCAGTCTGTCTTGGGTTGAACCCATACATCTCTTTGGGATAGTCAAGGCACTTCTAGATTTTTCCACGGTGTCTAAAATGTACTTTTAAAGTAAACAACCTAGAGATTCTCCCATAATCTCCAGAAGATGGAGCTCCAAGGAAAACACTCATTATTGTTTGGGTTGTAATTCAAATTGTGAAGGTTAGCAACTCTAATTCTGTGTCCCTGACTGAGAAGGCCTGTCAATGGCTCAATTACCATTGCTGAACCTCATTTTGTATTCCAGATGTGGAGTGAAAGGACCTGAGAAGAAAAGTACACTCATTTACCTCAGCTAGTGAGAGCCTGGACCTCTTTCCAATTGTAATGCTTGCTGGAAGCATGACATGAGCATTTAATAAGGAGAGTAATTAACTATTAGTGTAGCGTACGAAGATATCACAGTATCACAGTATCATCAGGGTTGGAAGAGACCTCATAGATCATCAAGTCCAACCCTTTACCACAGAGCTCAAGGCCAGACCATGGCACCAAGTGCCACGTCCAATCCTGCCTTGAACAGCCCCAGGGACGGCGACTCCACCACCTCCCCGGGCAGCCCATTCCAGTGTCCAATGACTCTCTCAGGGAAGAACTTTCTCCTCACCTCCAGCCTAAATCTCCCCTGGCACAGCTTGAGGCTGTGTCCTCTTGTTCTGGTGCTGGCCACCTGAGAGAAGAGAGCAACCTCCTCCTGGCCACAACCACCCCTCAGGTAGTTGTAGACAGCAATAAGGTCCCCCCTGAGCCTCCTCTTCTCCAGGCTAACCAATCCCAGCTCCCTCAGCCTCTCCTCGTAGGGCTGTGCTCAAGGCCTCTCCCCAGCCTTGTCGCCCTTCTCTGGACACGCTCAAGCATCTCAATGTCCCTCCTAAACTGGGGGGCCCAGAACTGAACACAGCACTCAAGGTGTGGTCTAACCAGTGCAGAGTACAGGGGCAGAATGACCTCCCTGCTCCTGCTGACCACACCATTCTTGATGCAGGCCAGGATGCCACTGGCTCTCTTGGCCACAGATTGTTGCTTGCTTGCAGCTTTTCAGTCCAAAATGCAGGTCTTAGCTTTTCAAAGTTACTGAGCTTCAGTGAAGGGTTTGTTGTGTGAACTCATAAAACCTGTGTTGAGGTAGAGATTTGGCTCAACAATGCTGCTTGGCTTTGACATCTCAGTAACCAGGTTGCATGCAGGGGTGTGAGGCCAGGATTTGATCTGTATTGCTTAAGGAAATTTATGTAAAGGGACCTTATACATTTGAAATTTGAATAGAGCACTCTCTTTTGGCTCTGACAGCTTTCAAAAGAAAGTGCTCAAAGGGATGAAAACCCTGATCTATCATCACCAGAATCCTTGCACCCCATTGTTCCCTTTGCCTGGGCTGCTGCTTCTCCCTCCCTGGTTGGTCTGATGTTTGTGCTAGTTTGAAGCTAGCTAGAATGTTTTGCTGAGAAGAACTAGATTACAGGCTGAGGAAGAGGAAAACAGAATGATGTCTGCTTCACTCATAGGCTTGCTGAGAGATACAAGAACAAGAATCCAAACATGATAGGGCACTTCTGCTGGGGAGCTCAGAGGTGCATTTCTCTCTCTAGCCTCTCTGCCTTTTCTCTGGTTAACCCACTTTGCTTCCTAACCCCTTGGCCAAACCTCCATTCTTCCTTGGGACTGGGGTAAGGTTGAGAGGGGTGGGTGAAGGTGGAAGGGCAGTTGGGAGCCCCTCCTGGGGACTCATTTTGGCAGCCAATGGGTCATTAATCTTGGCCCACATTCAATAAATAGGGGTGCACAGGTAAACAAAGTGCTCAGGCTCCCCCGCATTGCTCGCTCACTCTCATTATTATGCTTAAGCCTGCTTGTATCTATGGAGCTCAGTCTCCCATGCAGCCATGCACCCTATTGCACGTCTGCTGCCTTATCATTGCCTGGTAAGCTCTACTGCCACCGAGCTAGCAGGAAGCAGACCCTGGATTGTCTGTACACAGTCAGCCAGTGTGGCCAGCATTGCATCGTACTCCTCCTGCACCTGAGCTCCTGCCTTAGAATCCCTGCACAATGTCCAGAGGAAGCCAGGAGACAAGGTCTCGAGTTGTGCCAGGGGAAGTGTAGGCTGGATGCTAGGAGGAAGTTCTTGCCAGAGAGAGTGATTTGCCATTGGAAGGGGCTGCCCAGGGAGGTGGTGGAGTCACCGTCCGTGGGGGTGTTCAAGAAAAGCCTGGATGAGGCACTTGGTGCCATGGTCCTGTTGACTGGCTGGGGCTGGGTGCTAGGTTGGACTGGATGATCTTGGAGGTCTCTTCCAACCTGCTTGATTCTATGATTCTCAGGTTTCTGGGAGGGCTGTTGTGTTTCTGTATTACCTTTTACCTTGTATATAACTGTATATACTGTAACTATCTGATGCAAACAAATTGACATACAGTTTCATGCTGCTGAAAACCCTTTTTCTGAAGATAAGCAATACAGAAATCAAGATATCCCTTAGATGGAAAAAGAGATCTGGTTTTAGAGTGCCAATATCACTGTGTTTTCATGTTATTTTCTGATGTGGGAATGCTTTAGCACACAAGTGATGCTTTGAAGTGCTGAGTTCTGTCTTTGTAAGCTGTAACTCTCCCTGGATTTTATTAGATGCCATAGATTTTTTTTTTTTTTTAATGATCTGCTCCCATTACTTTTAGGCTCTGCATGAAGTACAGCAGCAACTGAAGAGTGTGCCCGAGAGGTCCCTGCTCTGCCAAGGTTTTGCTATGAGCAATACTATCTCCCTGATTTCTTTTTCCTTGTGATTTATAGAACAAACCATGTATCACAACCATAGTGCTAGGGAGTTTTAGTACTTTGTCCTACTGTTAGACCAATCCCTCAGAGCTTTCCTAAACAGTTTGTGTGCAGTGTCTGGAGTTAGGGATGGATATATGAGGTCCAGTACCAGTTTGGAGGCAATAAGGGATTAGCCATGCCAGGCCACACCAATTGTCTCATAGCAAGAGAAAGGGATATGCCAATAGTTACAACTTTTGAGGGTTTACAAGAAAACCAGCAGATGAAGGCATGCCTTCATGTCATATGACAAGATGTGTGAAGCCCAAGGAAAGATGGAAACCATCTGCATCAGTTGGAGCTGATGGAGTCACTGATGTAGCCCATAGATACCTGATCTGAGCATGCTGTGGTACATGAAGTATGCATTTCTGTGGTGGATGTACTGGAATTGATCTAAAATTTAGGCTGCTCTTGGGGCAGCCTTGGCTAGCACCAGCAACTTCACAGTGCTGTTGCAGAGGGTGAAGTTCTGTGAACAGCCTCAAACATGACTTCAAGCACATCACCAAAGCTGGTCCTGTGTAACAGTGTGCACACAGGCAATAATAGCCTGTTAATGACCACTAAATTGCTGTTCTCTTCAGAAGATGAGGGCTTGGCTTAGCTCTATGTAGCCATCAGTTCTGATGTGCTTGTCCTTTCTTGATGGAGGAGCAGTTCCTCTGGCCTTTCTTTCACCCGTGTCCTGAAAGTGCTGCTTATTCAGAGAGTTGGACTGCTTAGAATCATAGAATCTTAGAACCAACCAGGTTGGAAGAGACCTCCAAGATCATCTAATCCAACCTAGCACCCATCCCTATTCAGTCAACTAGACCATGGCACTAGATCTCACACAAAAGCACAGAGCAGTGTTTCCAGAGAGTCAGAGATCCTAATAGCTGCTATCCCTAGTCCCATGGTGCAAACGTTTGCCAAGTACCAGCTTTTAAGTCTGCTGTCTTAATGGCTGACAAGAGAATGGTTTGCTTTGCCCATTCCAGTTCAGTATGACAGTGCTTGACTCCTTGTGGCCAGTACTTGACTCCTTGTGAATCACTGATCCACTCTGCAAGAAGCAGCAGATGTGCATTGCCTTTCTCCCCTATTTCCCATGGCAAATTCTAGGCTGATATGCAGGTCTCTCTCTGCTTGTCAGCATGGAGTGATCTGAGTCTTCTAAACACCTAGAGTTTTCTTGGCAGCCTCCTTATGTGGGTGGACTCTGTCTGCAGGAAATAGATGTTTCTGCATGCAGATTTCCTCAGGATGCTTCAGGGTGGTTCAATGAATCATGTGGAGGTTTCATTCCTCTTCCCACTGAATCCTTTTCCCTACTTCTCCCACCAAAGTGGCAGAGCTGCTAATTGGCCTGACAAGTGGAACTTCTTACTGAGGGAACCCCATAGACTGCTGTGGAGAGGAATGTGCTTTGAAGTTGTCTGCCTGCCCCATATTGTCTGCACACCTTGCTTCGTGTGAGTGTGATAAATGGAAACCAAACAGTCCCAGGCCAAGGAAACAACTGCTGAATCCTGCCTGTGATTGCAAAACCTTTGCTGTCAGGGTTGCAGTGAGGTACCAGATTCAATATATAACCAAAATGCTGAGTAGCCAAATGTTGCTCTTCTGCCATCGATCCAGTTTTGGGGGTAAGGACACATCAAAGCTGATGCAAGTGGGTTGAAATGAGCTTGTTATTACTGACATCCATGTGTTACAGTGCTAGAAACACTACAACCCAGCACAAATATGCCATTGCAGCAAGAAGCCTGCCCAAGTGTATAATTACACTGCTCAAATGGATTATTCCTACAGTGTTAATGCTTAGAGCCCTGAAACTTTTCTCAACCATGTGAAAAGGATGGTTTCATGATCTAATAATTAGATGAGTAGAGCAGTATCAGTAGGGCACAGGCCTGTGCTTCCATTCCATGGTACTTTAACTGAATTGCAATGTGACAAATTGATGTCATCTCTCTGTGTTTCTTCTCCTCCTCGCAGATGACACCAAGCTAGAAGTAGGTGTGGATCTGTTGGAAGGTAGGAGAGCCCTGCAGAGGGACCTGAACAGGCTGGATGGGTGGGCAGAGGCCAGTAGGATGAGATTTAACAAGGCCAAGTGCAGGGTTCTGCATTTTGGCCACAACAACCCCAAGCAGCACTACAGGCTGGGGACTGAGTGGCTGGAGAGCAGTCAGGAGGAAAGGGACCTGGGGGTACTGATAGACAGTAAGCTGAAGATGAGGCAGCAGTGTGCCAAGGTGGCCAAGAGAGCCAATGGCATCCTGGGCTGCATCAGGAACAGTGTGGCCAGTAGGACAAGGGAGGTTATTCTTCCCCTGTACTCAGCACTGGTCAGGCCACACCTTGAGTGCTGTGTCCAGTTCTGGGCCCCTCAATTCCAGAGAGATGTTGAGGTGCTGGAAGGTGTCCAGAGAAGGGCAGGAAGGCTGGGGAGGGGACTGGAGCACAAATCCTGCAAAGAGAAGCTGAGGGAGCTGGGGTTGTTTAGCCTGGAGAAGAGGAGGCTCAGGGGTGACCTCATTGTTGTCTACAACTACCTGCAGGGAGGCTGTAGCCAGGTGGGGTTGGTCTCTTCTGCCAGGCAACCAGCAACAGAACAAGGGGACACAGTCTGAAATTGTGCTGGGGGAAGTCTAGGCTGGATGTTAGGAGGAAGTTGTTGGCAGAGAGAGTGACTGGCATTGGAATGGGCTGCTCAGGGAGGTGGTGGAGTTGCTATCCCTGGAGGTGTTGAAGCAAAGCCTGGCTGAGGCACTTAGTGCCATGGTCTGGTTGATTGGCTAGGGCTGGGTGCTAGGTTGGCCTGGATGAGCTTGGAGGTCTCTTCCAACCTGCTTGATTCTGTGAGTCTCTCTTCCTTTGCCTCTATCATCTGCTCTAAATCAGGTGGCAGGGTTGAATTAGACCCTGTATGTAGAAGGGTAATAAATCCCTTCATTTTGTTTCTCTTGTGCATCTGGATGGGGGAAAAGAGATGATTTTCCTTGGAGAAAAAAAAAAAACAAAAGTAAGAAAGTGGAAGCACTTTGAAAAGGTGAAGGTTTTTGGCTGCTGTTCAAACCAGCTGAAGTAATACTGTGGCTTGAGAGGGAACCTGGAACATAAGGGGAAAGAGACTGTTTTTCAAAGAAACGGGCCTGCCCCAGGTAAATTGTTCAGCAGGAGAGTGGTGAGAGGCTGGAATGGGTTGCTCAGGGAGGTGCTTGAGACCCCATCCTTGGAGGTGTTTAAGGCCAGGCTGGATGAGGCTGTGGGCAGCCTGATCTAGGGTAGGGTGCCCCTGCCCATGGCAGAGGGCTTGGAACTAGATGCTCCTTGTGGTCCCTTCCAACCCTGACTGATTCTGTGATTCTCAGACCAGACTCTAGGACTGAAGTGTCCATTGCCAGCTGTGTCAAGGTTAAGGGACCTTTACATCCTGGGTGTAGTCAACAGTACTGGTTTATTGTCACAGTGACTGGAGTGGAGAAGGGAGTCTGCAACTACCTGAGGGGTGGTTGTGGCCAGGAGGAGGTTGCTCTCTTCTCTCAGGTGGCCAGCACCAGAACAAGAGGACACAGCCTCAGGCTGCACCAGGGGAGATTTAGGCTGGAGGTGAGGAGAAAGTTCTTCCCTGAGAGAGTCATTGGACACTGGAATGGGCTGCCCGGGGAGGTGGTGGAGTCGCCGTCCCTGGAGCTGTTCAAGGCAGGACTGGACGTGGCACTTGGTGCCATGGTCTGGCCTTGAGCTCTGTGGTAAAGGGTTGGACTTGATGACCTGTGAGGTCTCTTCCAACCCTGCTGATACTGTGATACTGTGGATACAAATGGATTCAGCTGTGCTGTGGTATTCTGTCTCCATAGGCAAGTTAATTGGAAACAAGGATTTGTGCCAGGATGACATGCTGATCATCTCAGAGATCTGGGAGGGACAGAGATTTACCAGCCTTTTAAAAGCTGCTTAGGGCTGCCTGTCCCCCTCTATGCTGTTAACCACCCTGCATGACAGTTTTGATTGCCATGTCTGTGCCTCAAGAACTGTGTTCGATTTTGGGCACCTCAATGTGAGAAAGACACTGAGGTGCTGTAGTGGTTGCAAAGAAGAGCAGCTAAGCTGGCAAAGGGCCTAGAGGAGGAGTCTGATGGAGAGTGGCTGAGGGAACTGGGAGTGTTTAGTTGGAGAAGAAGCTGAGGGGAGAGCTTATCACCCTCTACAAGTATCTGAAAGAACAAGGCAGAAGGGTAGGTGCTGGTCTCTTCTCACATGTAATTAGTGATAGAGCAAGAGCGGCAGCCTCAAGCTGCACCATGGTAGGTTTAGGCTGGACATGAGGACAAAAAAAATATGCCCTGAGAGTGGTCAGGTGTTGGAATGTGCTGTCCAGGGAGGTGGTTGAGTCACCATCCCTGGATATGTTTAAAGGTCATTTAGATGTGGTGCTTAGTGATATTGTTTAGTGGAAACTTGGTAGAGTAGGGTTAATGGTTGGACCTGGTGATCATAGAATCAACCAACCAGCACCTCAACATCCTTCTTGAATTGAGGGGCCCAGAACTGGACACAGCACTCAAGCTGTGGTCTGACCAGTGCTGAGTACAGGGGAAGAATAACCTCCCTTGTCCTACTGGCTACACTGTTCCTGATGCAGGCCAGGATGCCATTGGCTCTCTTGGCCACCTGGGCACGCTGCTGCCTCATCTTCAGCTTACTATCTATCAGTACCCCCAGGTCCCTTTCCTCCTGACTGCTCTCCAGCCACTCAGTCCCCAGCCTGTAGTGCTGCTTGGGGTTGTTGTGGCCAAAGTGCAGAACCCTGCCCTTGGCCTTGTTCAATCTCATCCCATTGGCCTCTGCCCACCCATCCAGCCTGTCCAGGTCCCTCTGCAGGGCTCTCCTACCTTCCAACAGCTCCACACCTGCTCCTAGCTTGGTGTCATCTGCAAACTTACTGATCTCAAGGGTCTTTTCCAATGTGCTAGTTTGAAGCAAGCTAGAATGTTTTGGTGAGAAAAACTTGATCACAGGCTGTGAAAGGAAAACAATGGTGATGTCTACTCTCCTCAGAGTCTTGCTGAACAAGAACAAAGTAAATGTTAGATAACACTTAAACCATTTTGTCTGCACTTTCTGGCTGGGCTCAGACCGAGCTGCATCTCCCTAACCTCACCTTCCACTCACCTTTGCTTCTTAACCTCTTGGCTGAACCTCTTTTCTTCCTTAGGACTGGGGTAAGGTTGAGAGGGGCAGGGGGAAGGTGCAGGGGTGGTTGAGAGCCCCTCCTGGGGACTCAGGTTTCTGGGAGGGCTGTTGTGTTCCTGTATTACTTTTCCCTTGTCTATTTCTGTCTATAACTGTCTATACTGTAAATATCTGCTTGTATATTGTGCTAGCTGTAAATAAATAGCTTCATTCATATTCCCAGGCTGAGTCTAGTCTGGGTGTTACTCAAGTGTTGGGGGGGCGGGGAACACCCAAACCACCACACCAACCTAAATGATTCTGTGATTCATAGCGTCGTGTGGCGAGATGGAAGTCCAGAGTTTCATGAAGTCCTGAAACGATGGTGTGTCAGAGATTACTCCATTGGCCTCTGGAAGGACCCCAGGTCTGACTCCACACCTCCACATCTTGGTTGGCAGCTGTGAGATTCGATGTGACAGTGGGATGCATCAGGAATGGTGTGGCCAGCAGGAGCAGGGAGGTCATTCTGCCCCTGTACTCTGCACTGGTTAGACCACACCTTGAGTGCTGTGTTCAGTTCTGGGCCCCCCAGTTTAGGAGGGACATTGAGATGCTTGAGTGTGTCCAGAGAAGGGCGACGAGGCTGGGGAGAGGCCTCGAGCACAGCCCTACGAGGAGAGGCTGAGGGAGCTGGGATTGGTTAGCCTGGAGAAGAGGAGGCTCAGGGGAGACCTTATTGCTGTCTGCAACTACCTGAGGGGAGGTTGTGGCCAGGAGGAGGTTGCTCTCTTCTCTCAGGTGGCCAGCACCAGAACAAGAGGACACAGCCTCAGGCTGCACCAGGGGAGATTTAGGCTGGAGGTGAGGAGAAAGTTCTTCCCTGAGAGAGTCATTGGACACTGGAATGGGCTGCCCGGGGAGGTGGTGGAGTCGCCGTCCCTGGAGCTGCTCAAGGCAGGACTGGACGTGGCACTTGGTGCCATGGTCTGGCCTTGAGCTCTGTGGTAAAGGGTTGGACTTGATGATCTGTGAGGTCTCTTCCAACCTTGGTGATACTGTGATACACCAATAGAGAGAGGTCATATTGGCTTGGTGGAATTTTATCTTCTCTCCTAAGAGATTTCTTCTTTCCCACCATGGGTGTGAGATGTAAGCTAGGTGGGGAGGGAAAACATGTAAGTGTTCAGCCTGTCCCACCACTCTGAGAGTGTGGCACTGGCTGGGGGATCCCTCCCTGCTGAAGACCTAAGCTCTGTGGGGAGGGGTGCAGTGGTTTCGAATGCCAGCAGGAATTGCTGTGTAATCCAGACTTTCTTGTTGCCTGAATAACCCTGCCTCTGGGCACAGTCGGGCTTCAGTGATGTGGGGAGAATCTTATTAGGAGGTTGCAATGAGGAAAGAAGGCTGCCTTTTGTGAGTGGCAAATGAATTAGTTATTAAAAAGGAAGGACAAAGCTCCCAAAAGCCTCATTCACGTTACAGGTTTGGACATGGGACCGAAGAGAAATGCACAGAAATCTGCCTTTCAGCTTTTTCTATTGCCTGTGTTTGAATGGGAAATTGGATATCCCCAGGATCCTGGGAGACAGCACACATGAAAACAGTGTCAAATTCCCTCGGGGGTATGCAAAGAGGAAGTGACATCTGTTTTGCATCCAAACATTACTTGAAGTCTAGTTAAAACTGTGGTTGTGACAGGGGGTGAAAAACCTGGAGAAAATCCTCCTTCCTTTTTTGGGTGGGAATCAGTGCAGCCAGGCAGGGGGAATACTAATGGAGATCTCTGCTGTTTCCTTCACTTACACATCAATGCTGTCCTCATTTTGAACAAGCCACTTAGTCACCCATGGGTGAGTCTTCAGTAAATGTAGAACAACTCACCAGTGATAACTGGGCTCAGTCACATTGAGTTGTCTTGGCTTCTCTCTCTGGGGAACAGTAGTCATCTAAGCAGGTATTTGTTCAGTGTTCTTCAGTTACTTATTGTGATGGTTTGGGTGTTCCCTGCCCCCCACACTTCAGAAATCACCCAGACTAGACTCAGCCAGCTCTGGAAATATGAATGAAGCTTTTATTTACAGCTAGCACAATATACAAGCAGATAGTTACAGTATGTACAGTTAGACAGAAATAGACAAGGTAAAAGTAATACAGAAACACAACAGCCCTCCCTGAATTTGCTCTTCAGCCTTCTGCCACCACTTTATGAAAAGATTTGCAACACTTTCCATGGCAAATATAGCTGCAGTGCAGCGTCTTCTTCCACACAGACTTCACTCTAACATCAGCTAGCTGATGGCACGCACAGACCCACATGTAACTGGGTGACTCTGGTGTTTTGTCTTCCCTACCTGCCTTTCACAACGAGGAGCTCAACACTAGCTGGAGGGACTGTTCACAGTATCATCAAGGTTGGAAGAGACCTCACAGATCATCAAGTCCAACCCTTTACCACAGAGCTCAAAGCTAGACCACGGCACCAAGTGCCACGTCCAGTCCTGCCTTGAACAGCTCCAGGGACGACGACTCCACCACCTCCCCGGGCAGCCCATTCCAGTGTCCAATGACTCTCTCAGTGAAGAACTTTCTCCTCACCTCCAGCCTAAATTTCCCCTGGTGTAGCCTGAGGCTGTGTCCTCTTGTTCTGGTGCTGGCCACCTGAGAGAAGAGAGCAACCTCCTTCTGGCCACAACCTCCCCTCAGGTAGTTGCAGACAGCAATAAGGTCACCCCTGAGCCTCCTCTTCTCCAGGCTAACCAATCCCAGCTCCCTCAGCCTCTCCTCGTAGGGCTGTGCTCAAGGCCTCTCCCCAGCCTTGTCGCCCTTCTCTGGACATGCTCAAGCATCTCAATATCCCTCCTAAACTGAGGGGCCCAGAACTGAACACAGTACTGAAGGTGTGGTCTAACCCGTGCAGAGTACAGGGGCAGAATGACCTCCCTGCTCCTGCTGGCCACACCATTCCTGATGCAGGCCAGGATGCCACTGGCTCTCTTGGCCACCTGGGCACACTGCTGGCTCATGTTCAGGTGGGTATCAATCAGCACCCCCAGATCCCTCTCTGTCTGGCTGCTCTCCAGCCACTCCCACCCCAGCCTGTATCTCTGCATGGGGTTGCTGTGGCCAAAGTGCAGCACCCTGCACTTGGAGCTATTGAAGCCATCCCCTTGGACTCTGCCCATCTGTCCAGGCGGTCAAGGTCCTGCTGCAGAGCCCTTTTGCCCTCCAACCCAGCCCCATCTGCCCCCAGCTTGGTGTCATCTGCAAACTTGCTGATGACTGACTCCATGCCCTCATCCAGATCATCTATGAAGATGGTGTACTGGGGGTAAATAGGAACTGTGTGAGCACTGAGTGTCTGAGAGATATTCAGGGACGAAATCTGGGATAGATTGGGAAGTAATGTGTTCAAGAGGAAATAAAGAAGACTTCCAGGACACCACAAAGCATTTCAGTGACTTGGCCGGAGCTGCAGTAACCCAAGTCTAAGACTTGATCCATTTAACAGTGGCGCATTCTTGGTGCATTGATATGGTTGGGTTTTTGAAGGTTGCAGTCATTGCATTTCACTTAACAGAGAAGCAGCATATGTGATATGGTGAGTGAGCTGTGTCCCAAGCAATACTGTAGTCGTCTCTCTTATGCTCCAGTGGTCTCTTTACTGACCATGTTCAAGGCACCCTGTGCAGATCTTTGCATACAGCCTGTGGAGGTTGATCTTCGTTTCTCTCTCAGCCTCAAAATGTTCTTGTTTTGGGAGTGACCCAGAACTATTCCTTACACTTGGATTCTTGCCTAGATGGCTGCATGGAGACAATCCCAGAGAGCTTCTTTTTCCACTTCTGTTGCACTCGTTCAGCCAGTGTGTGGGCCTGTTGGCTGCAGAAGGCTAGCTTCTTACTTCTGCCTTTGTAGCACACTCTGAATCTGGGTAGCAAAAGATACCAGCAAAAGAAAGCCAAGCAATTAGCTGTTCCAGCTCTAATTCCCTGGGCAGAAGTTCACTTTTCAGTAACTGAAACTGGCTTAATCTTAATCCTTTGCAAATCCCCCTTCCTAAGAGTCTTCGTGAGGCTCCCTCCTTGGTGAGAGCTGCTGTTGGGGTGAATTTTTCCTGAAGCTTGTAAATGTCATACCTGCAGCATGATGTCATGCAAGGATAGTGAACCTCTGAAAACACAAACCCTTAACATGTAAGTGGGTTATTAATGTGCAAAACAACCTAAAAGAAGAACTCTAGAGTTAAAGGCACAAATATTCTCCCCACTGTTATTCTCTCGCTCATTTCTTGCTTCTCATGCAAGCTGGCCTTTTGCTGAGTAAAGTCTATCTCTGAAACACCTCCCACTGCCTTTTCTCTTTTGTTGACTCTCAGTGGTGGATGTGAAGGGGTGCACTGGGGTCACTTGGCATTCCTGCCTCATTTAGCCAGTGGAGAGAAGCTGCCACCACTGATACACTTGGCCACTGCTTCTTGTCACCCGAGTGCTGGCCGTTACTTCTCTGTGTTGCCTGTGCAGGGAACAAGAATCTGCCTGCCCAGATCACTGCTTTTGACCTACTAGTAAGGGCACTAAGTTAGCCTGTCTGAATTGTAATTCATGGGTTGCCTGTCTCTGTCATACATGTGAGTTAAAAGAGGTGGAAATCTCAGCCTTCATAGGGAAGGGAGTGAGGTGTCAGTGAGAAAATGAGATGCTCCTGACTCTTGCCTACAGTGGATAGTCAGGCTGCTCATTGCTGATGGTTCACTTTCCCCAGGCTTTTTGCTTGACTTCTTTAGCTCTCATCATCCTGGGTAAGGGTTGAGTGAAAGGCTGCAGTGAGCAGTGCAGGTACTTCCCACTCTGCTATTACTTTCTCTTTTCTGTACCACAGGCATCAGGTAGGACACATGCAGCCCAGGGTGAAGAGGTTAATTATTTATCATGACAACTTGGAAGGTGAGCATCTTCCTTTGAACAGATTCACTAAAGGCAGTGCACATTCTAATTACTCTGTTCTTATTATAACCAAGAGCTCAAGTTCCCTTGAAAACATCAAGCTGCATTCAAGTTATAAACCTTTCCTGATTTCTGGGTTGAATTTAAGATGAAGAGAGCAAACACACATCTACACTTTTGAGGAGACTGGGAAATACCAGTACAATCAAGCCCACTCTGTTAAGAGTGAGGATTTTGCTACTGCCTGGTCCAGCTCTTTTTCTCCTGATTCACATTAGTTCTGGTGGAAAAAGAGCCCATATTACTCTTTTCAGAATCATAGAATCAAGCAGGTTGGAAGAGACCTCCAAAATCATCCAGTCCAACCTATCCCCCAGCCCTAGCCAGTCAACCAGACCATGGCACTAAGTGCCTCATCCAGGCTTTTCTTGAACACCTCCAGGGATGGTGACTCCACCACCTCCCTGGGCAGCCCATTCCAATGCCAATCACTCTCTCTGTGATGGGATTGGTTAGCCTGGAGAAGAGGAGGCTCAGGGGAGACCTTATTGCTGTCTACACCTATCCGAGGGGAGGTTGTAGCCAGACGGAGGTTGCTCTCTTCTCTCAGGTGGCCAGCACCAGAACAAGAGGACACAGCCTCAGGCTGTGCCAGGGGAAATTTAGACTGGAGGTGAGGAGAAAGTTCTTCCCTGAGAGAGTCATTGGACACTGGAATGGGCTGCCCGGGGAGGTGGTGGAGTCGCCGTCCCTGGAGCTGTTCAAGGCAGGACTGGACGTGGCACTTGGTGCCGTGGTCTGGCCTTGAGCTCTGTGGTAAAGGGTTGGACTTGATGATCTGTGAGGTCTCTTCCAACCTTGGTGATACTGTGAAGATATTAGTAAAAAGCTTCAGACAGGCCCAGCCTTCCTTCTATCTTTGGAAGAAATGCTGTGCATCACCTACTCTCAGCACTGTTTGGGAGGACTGTGCTTTTCAGTCTTCCCTTGTGATTTTGGTTGAGAACTAGGCGAGGGATTGGCATGACCACAAGACTCAATGACAACCACGTGTTCTGCCTGTCCAGAGCTGCTTGTACCCAAATGTTTAATGACCCTCTTCTCTTCTGTCTCCTCTGAAACGCTTCTTGATATGCATGCTGGGTCCAGCATTCCTGAACTATGGTTCCACTGCACTGACAGAAAGAAAGAGATGTAGAAGTTCGTTCAACTAACCTTTCTGTCTGAGGTTGGGCAAGCTGTTAACAGACTCTTCAAATTACTGCTGATTTTGGAAATCCCTGGATCAGTGAGCTGTGTATGAGGCTGAGTAGCAGATCAGTCTTTTTGGTTGTTGTCCCAGATGGATCTGCTGAGTTTAGTATCTTTGGAGCCTTCCATTTTTGCCTTTTCCAATGGGGGAAAAAAGCAGTGCTGGGAGGAGGCTCAGGGGTGACCTTATTGCTGTCTACAACTACCTGAGGGGTGGTTGTGGCCAGGAGGAGGTTGCTCTCTTCTCTCAGGTGGCCAGCACCAGAACGAGAGGACACAGCCTCAGGCTGCACCAGGGGAGATTTAGGCTGGAGGTGAGGAGAAACTTCTTCCCTGAGAGAGTCATTGGACACTGGAATGGGCTGCCCGGGGAGGTGGTGGAGTCGCTGTCCCTGGAGCTGTTCAAGGCAGGACTGGACGTGGCACTTGGTGCCATGGTCTGGCCTTGAGCTCTGTGGTAAAGGGTTGGACTTGATGATCTGTGAGGTCTCTTCCAACCCTGATGATACTGTGATACTGTGAATTATTTGAGTCTAATGAGATTTTAGAGCCACTGAGCTCTGAAAGCTCCTTTTGGAGTTGTTAGTTTGGTGCTGGCAATTATTCCTTACTGTCCCACTCTTACCAGCCCTGGGGAAGTTTCCCTTCCCACCTGAAAGCTCTTTTTTTTTTCCCTTGGAGAATAATTCTGCATGACTCCTGTAACATTAAAACTAGCATGAAGGAAGATTTTTTGTGCTGTTTCCCACTGCTTAGCCAAGATAGAAGAGTTCTATTGTTTCTCAATGCACTGAAATTGTATCCAAGAACATTCTCTCTCTGCTAAGGTGCAGAAACCCAAGCTTTGTGCCCTTGGTTTATCCCCTAGGAGGGACAGTTCTGCTCTGCAGAAGCTGAGGCATTCTGCCAATTCCCCTCTGTTTTTTATCCCCTGACTTTTTTTCCTGGCTTATCCCCTCCCTTCCACCTCGAGGGTGAGAGACAGTGAAAGGAAGATGGAGTTACAACTTCCTAGACGTTTGGCTGTTTTGTCTTTTGTGCATCACTTTGTGGTTGACAGGACTTCCCCCTCCACCCCAGAAAATACCATGCATGCTAATCTCTGTGCATTAGGTGATCACAACATAAATGCTTGTCCATTAACCCAGGGCCTTCCTGTGTGTCTTTCATCTCTATGCTCTCCAGCATTCTCCTGTTTCACTTTTTGCCCTCTTTTGTCTTTGACTCTGCTTAATACATTCCACCTCAGTGGCACAGCTTCAGACGATGGAAACCAGGATGGATGCTGTAAGCAGATTGATAGGCTCAGTTAATAAACATGCCAGCCAAGGCTGAAGGCTATGCTGTCTGCAAAGGCCACTCTTCCTGTCACTTTGACACACAAGTGCCTTTCCACTGTTTCTTTGTCTACTCATAAGAATAGCCACTGACTGCTCTGCTCTATTTACATGTTACCCAGTATGCTCCAGCTTATTTCCAGAGATCACAGGCTCACAGGATGTTAGGGGTTGGAAGGGACCCAAGGAGATCATCGAGTCCAACCCCCCTGCCAGAGCAGGACAATCCTATCTAACACAGATCACACAGGAACACATCCAGACAGGCCTGGAAAGGCTCCAGAGAAGGAGACTCCACGACCTCTCTGGGCAGCCTGTGCCAGTGCTCTGGGACCCTTACAGTCCAGAAGTTCCCCCTTGTATTGAGGCAGAACCTCTTTTGCTGCAGCTTACACCCATTGCTGCTTGTCCTATCCCAGGGAGTAGTGAGCAGACCCTGTCCTCACTTTCCTGGCAGCCCTCAGATACTTATTAAACATTTATCAAATCCCCTTTAAGTCTTCTTTTCTCCAGACTAAGCAGCCCCAGGTCCCTCAGCCTCTCCTCATCAGCCATGCCCTCCTGTCCCCTCATCATCCTCATCCCCCTCTGCTGGACCCTCTCCAGCAGATCCCTGTCCCTCTTAAAACTGGGAAGCCCAAAACTGAACACAGGATTCAAGGTGAGGTTTCAGCAGGGCAGAGTAGAGAGGGAAGGAGAACCTCCCTTGATCTGCTGGACACACTCTTCCTAGTACACCCCAGGATCCCATTGGCCTTCTTGGCCACAAGGGCACATTGCTGTGCCATGGTTAACTTGTTAGCCACCAGCACCCCCAGGTCCCTCTCCACAGGGCTGCTTTCCAGTAGATCACCTCCCAGCCTGTACTGGTGGAGTTTGTAATTGAACTTCATCTGTGCCCAGCTCTCCATTCTGCCCAGGTCTCTGTGGATGGCTGCACAGTCTTCAGCTGTATCAGCCAAGCCTCCCAGCTTGGTGTCATCAGCAAACTTGCTGAGCAGACACTCTGTGCCCTCATCAATGTCATTGATGAAGATGTTGAATAGGACTGACCCAGCACTGATCCCTGGGGGACACCACAGGTCACAGCTCTCCAGCTGGACCTGGCACCATTGATCACCACTCTATGAACTCTATCTTGCAACCAGTTCCCAGCCTACCTCACTGTCCACTCTTCCATCCCACACTTCCTCAGCTTGCTCACTAAAATGACATGGGAGATGGTGTCAAAGGCCTTGCTAAGGTCAAGGTAGACTACATCCACTGGTTTCCCTGAATCTACCCATTCAGTTATGGCACCATAAAATGCTATCAGGTTAGTCAAGCATGACTTCCCCTTGGTAAATCCATGCTGACTACTCCTGATAACCTTCTTCTCTTCCAAGTGCCTTGAGATGCCCTCCAGCAGGAGCTGCTCCATCATTTTTCCAACTAGTATTATTATTACTTGTGCTCTTTAACATTCTAAGAGATTGAGTAGCTTGAGAGCAAAATCCAGTGCAAAGTAGGTTTTAAGATTACTATATTCTAACTTCTGAGTCTACCATGTGGATTTCTGTGTCTCAGATATGTATCCTTGGCTCACTATACAGGCACTGCAGAGATGTAGACAGTTCAAATATCATCTAAGAGCAGCTTCACCAGCTTGAAGCAGGGGGGCCCCCATAACAATTGTTAGCAACCTATTTTGGTGTTTGATCAAGAACTTACAGCTCAAAACCTTCTTAAATCAGGAGTTATGTGATAGTTCACTGGTTTGTGAAGGATTTTTCCTTCATTTAATGTTGTGGTGTTTTTACTCCATGTAAATGTTTGACACCTGCAGAAGGGCAGTGGCCACAGCTCAGCTTCATAAAAAGGCACCCATAACAATTCTTGGCAACCTATTTTGGTGTTTGAACAAGAACTTGCAGCTCAAAACTTTCTTAAATGAGAAGTTATTAGACAGAGAGGGGAACATAGTGACAAAGGATGAGGAAAAGGCAGAGGTGCTTAACACCTTCTTTGCATCAATCTTCAATAGTGGGACAGGTTGTCTCCAGGACAGCTGGACTCCTGAAGTGGTGGATGGAGCCAGGGACCAGTACAGTCCCCCTCTAATCCATGAGGAAACAGTAAGGGAACTGCTGCGTCATTTGGAACCTCACAAGTCCATGGAACCGGATGGGATCCACCCTAGGGTGCTGAGAGAGCTGGCAGCTGAGCTGGCCAAGCCACTCTCCATCATTTATCAGCAGTCCTGGCTCACTGGAGAGGTCCCTGAAGACTGGAAGCTGCCAATGTGATACCCATTCACAAGAAGGGTCATAAGGAGGAGCCAGAAAAATACAGACCTGTCAGCCTGACCTCAGTGCCAGGCAAGGTCATGGAACAGGTAATCTTGAGTGCCATCACAAAGCACCTACAGGATGGCCAAGGGATCAGGCCCAGCCAGCAGGGGTTTAGGAAGGGCAGGTCCTGCCTCACCAACCTGATCTCCTTTTATGATCAGGTTACCTGCCTGGTGAATGTGGGGAAGGCTGTGGATGGAGTCTACTTGGACTTCAGCAAAGCCTTTGACATTGTCTGCCACAAGCAGCTCCTAGCCAAGCTGGCAGCTCATGGTTTGGACAGATACACTCTGTGCTGGGTGGATGGCAGTGCTCAGAGAGTGGTGGTGAATGGTGCCACATCCAGTTGGCAGCTGTCACTAGTGGTGTTCCCCAAGGATCAGTGCTGGGCCCAGTCCTGTTCAATATCTTTATTGATGACCTGGACGAGGGCATTGAGTCCAGCATCAGTAAGTTTGCAGATGGCACCAAGCTAGGAGCAGGTGTTGATCTGTTGGAAGGTAGGAGAGCCCTGCAGAGGGACCTGAACAGGCTGGATGGGTGGGCAGAGGCCAATGGGATGAGATTGAACAAGGCCAAGTGCAGGGTTCTGCACTTTGGCCACAACAACCCCAAGCAGTGCTATAGGCTGGGGACAGAGTGGCTGGAGAGCAGCCAGGAGGAAAGGGACCTGGGGGTACTGATAGATAGTAGGCTAAAGATGAGGCAGCAGTGTGCCCAGGTGGCCAAGAGAGCCAATGGCATCCTGGCCTGCATCAGGAGCAGTATGGCCAGTAGGACAAGGGAGGTTATTCTGCCCCTGTACTCAGCACTGGTCAGGCCACAGCTTGAGTGCTGTGTCCAGTTCTGGGCCCCTCAATTCAAGAGAGATGTTGAGGTGCTGGAAGGTGTCCAGAGAAGGGCAGTAAGGCTGGGGAGGGGCCTGGAACACAAACCCTATGAGGAGAAGTTGAGGGAGCTGGGGGTGTTTAGCCTGGAGAAGAGGAGGCTCAGGGGTGATCTTATTACTGTCTACAACTACCTGAAGGGACATTGTAGCCAGGTGGGGGGTGGCCTCTTCTCCCAGGTAACCAGCAATAGAACAAGGGGACACAGTCTCAAGTTGTGCAGGGGGAAGTCTAGGCTGGATGTTAGGAGGAAGTTACAGTATCACAGTATCACCAAGGTTGGAAGAGACCTCACAGATCATCAAGTCCAACCCTTTACCACAGTGCCCAAGGCTAGACCATGGCACCAAGTGCCACATCCAACCTTGCCTTGAACTGCCCCAGGGACGACGACTCCACCACCTCCCCAGGCAGCCCATTCCAGTGCCCAATGACTCTCTCAGTGAAGAACTTTCTCCTCACCTCGAGCCGAAATTTCCCCTGGCGCAGCCTGAGGCTGTGTCCTCTTGTTCTGGAGCTGGCCACCTGAGAGAAGAGAGCAACCTCCTCCTGGCTACAACCACCCTTCAGGTAGTTGTAGACAGCAATAAGGTCACCCCTGAGCCTCCTCTTCTCCAGGCTAAACAACCCCAGCTCCCTAAGCCTCTCCTCGTAGGGCTGTGCTCAAGGCCTCTCACCAGCCTCGTCGCCCTTCTCTGGACACGCTCAAGCATCTCAATGTCCCTCCTAAACTGGGGGGCCCAGAACTGAACGCAGTACTCGAGGTGTGGTCTGACCAGTGCAGAGTACAGGGGCAGAATGACCTCCCTGCTCCTGCTGACCACACCACTCCTGATGCAGGCCAGGATGCCACTGGCTCTCTTGGCCACCTGGGCACACTGCTGGCTCATGTTCAGGCGGGTATCAATCAGTACCCCCAGATCCCTCTCTGTCTGGCTGCTCTCCAGCCACTCCGACCCCAGCCTGTATCTCTGCATGGGGTTGTTGTGGCCAAAGTGCAGCACCCTGCACTTTGAGCTATTGAAGCCATCCCCTTGGACTCTGCCCATCTGTCCAGGCGGTCAAGGTCCTGCTGCAGAGCCCTTCTGCCCTCCAGCTCAGTCACATCTGCCCCCAGCTTAGTGTCATCTGCAAACTTGCTGATGACTGACTCCATGCCCTCATCCAGATCATCTATGAAGATGTTAAAGAGGATGGGGCCCAGCACTGATCCCTGAGGGACACCACTAGTGACAGCTGCCAGCTGGATGTGGCACCATTCACCACCACTCTCTGGGTCCGGCCCTCCAGCCAGTTCCTAACCCAGCACAGAGTGTTACCATCCAAGCCATGGGCTGACAGCTTAGCCAGCAGTTTGCTGTGGGGGACAGTGTCAAAGGCCTTGCTGAAGTCCAGATAGACCACATCCACAGGCCTCCCCACATCCACCAAGCAGTCACCTGATCATAGAAGGAGATCAGGTTAGAAAGGCAGAACAGGAGGACACAGCCTCAGGCTGTGCCAGGGGAAATTTAGGCTGGAGGTGAGGAGAAAGTTCTTCACTGAGAGAGTCATTGGACACTGGAATGGGCTGCCCGGGGAGGTGGTGGAGTCGCTGTCCCTGGAGCTGTTCAAGGCAGGACTGGACATGGCACTTGGTGCCATGGTCTGGCCTTGAGCTCTGTGGTAAAGGGTTGGACTTGATGATCTGTGAGGTCTTTTCCAACCTCTCGTTCTGGTGCTGACCACCTGAGAGAAGAGAGCAACCTCCTCCTGGCCACAACCTCCCCTCAGGTAGTTGTAGACAGCAATAAGGTCTCCCCTGAGCCTCCTCTTCTCCAGGCTAACCAATCCCAGCTCCCTCAGCCTCTCCTCGTGGGGCTGTGCTCGAGGCCTCTCCCCAGCCTCGTTGCCCTTCTCTGGACACGCTCAAGCATCTCAATGTCCTTCCTAAACTGGGGGGCCCAGAACTGAACACAGCACTCAAGGTGTTTGAATAAAGTAGAGTGGTTAAAAGGAGGCTAAAGCATCCTGAGAAGTGATTTGATACCCCAGACTGTCTGAGTTTGGAAGAGACTGGCTTAGCTCTCCAGTTCAGGAAGATGATTTTCCCACTCTGCATGAACTGGTGGAGTTCCTCAGGAGGTGGTGTGTGCAGTTTTGAGTGTTGTGCAGGTTTGAGTGCCTCAGTATTAGGCAGCCATCAGCCCACTAGATTGTGTCTGGAGGAAGGTCACCAAGATGTGAAAGGCATCAAAGGCAAGATTTTGAGGTGTTGTTGAGGTCCCTTGGTTTGTTCATCTGGCAGAAGGCTGAGGGGTGATATCATTGCAGTCTACACTTTTCTCAAGGGGGTAATGGAGGGTGAGCTGCTGATTTCCTTTCTCTGTTGACCAGTAATGAGACACAAGGAAATGGAATGGAACTGAAAGCTCTGGTTGGATACTATGAGAAGTTTCTTAACTGAGAGAGTGGGTGGTCACTGGAGCAAGCTCACCAGGAAAGTGGTCATGACACCAAGCCTGTCAGTTCAAGAAGAACCTGGATGATGCTATTAGTCATGTGGTTTTCTTTCAGGTAGTCCTGTGAGCAGCATGGGATTGGACTTAATGATCCTTATGGGGATCCCTTTCAACCTGTGTCCAACCTATATGCTTAGAGCAGGGACACTCATAGCAATTTTACTCAGAACTGCATCAAAGTTGGATTTTGAAAATCTGCAAGGCTGGAGACTACACAGCCTCCCTGGGCAACCCATTCCAGTGTCTGACCACTCTTGCAGTGCTACAAGTATTTGTGATGGGATTTCCTGTGTTTCACTCTGTACCTGTTGCCTCTTGTTCATTCACTGGATACCACTGCAAAGAGTAAGGAGTTTGGCCATGTCTTGTTTACAACCCCATAGAATCAAGCAGGTTGGAAGAGACCTCCAAGATCATCCAGGCCAACCTAGCACCCAGCCCTAGCCAGTCAACTAGACCATGGCACTAAGTGCCTCAGCCAGGCTTTGCTTCAACACCTCCAGGGACGGTGACTCCACCACCTCCCTGGGCAGCCCATTCCAATGCCAATCACTCTCTCTGTGAGGAACTTCCTCCTAACATTCAGCCTAGACTTCCCTCAGCACAACTCGAGACTGTGTCCCCTTGTTCTGTTGCTTGTTGTCTGGGAGAAGAGACCAACCCCACCTGGCTACAACCTCCCTTCAGGTAGTTGTAGACAGCAATGAGGTCACCCTGAGCCTTCTCTTCTCCAGGCTGCACACTCCCAGCTCCCTCAGCCTCTCCTCATAGGATTTGTGTTCCAGGCCTTTCACCAGCTTTGTTGCCCTTCTCTGGACACCTTCCAGCACCTCAACATCTCTCTGGAATTGAGGAGCCCAGAACTGGACACAGCACTCAAGGTGTGGCCTGACCAGTGCTGAGTACAGGGGCAGAATAACCTCCCCTGTCCTGCTGGCCACCCTGCTCCTGATCCAGGCCAGGATGCCATTGGCTCTCTTGGCCACCTGGGCACACCCCATCAGTTCGTTGTGTATATTAAGGTCTTCCTTCTCTTTTCCAATCTAAGCATTCCCAGATCTCTCAGCTTCTCCTCATATGACAGATACTTCACTTCCCTAATCTTCTTTGTGGTCCTTTGCTGAATTCATGCTGGTATGTCCCTACTTATGTTGTACAGTCCAGATGGGCCTCTCGACCTGTTGTTGCTCCTACCAATGTCTGTCTTTGCTGTGAGGGTGCAGTACTGGCTTATCACCAGCTTGGTGTCTGCCAGGATGCTCTGGTCCTTTTCTGCAGAGTTGCTTTCCACCCTGTTGGTCCCCAGCATGGTGCATGGGAGTACTCCCCATGAGCAAGACTTGCGATTTCCCTGTAGTTGAAATTAACATGATCCCTCTTTGCTCAGTTCTGCAGATTGTTTAGGCCCCTCTGAATGATGAAACAACCATCTGGGTCCTCCACTGCCCCTTCCAGCTCTCTGTCACTTACAAAATATGCAGATGACATACAGAGGTTCAGCAGCATTGCTTAGTGCATCAGAAAAGCATAACAGTGAGTTATTATCAGTTAGCACTAAGTCAATAATAAGTGAAATAACTGGGTGCAGTTGCCTGCTCTGTCCCAAGCCAGGAGAATGTAGGAGGGGATACTTAGCAATCTAAGCTATCTGAAGATAAAATATGACAGTCATTTAAAAGAAAAATCCCCTTCTCTGCGAGGGATGTGATGTGCCTGGTTCCAGTATGGACTTGGAATACATCGGAGAGGTGCACTCAGATTCAAAGACTGCAAGATGCTCCCAGATCTTATAGCTTAATCACAGCCTTTAGCTGCAATGCTCACCATATATAAGCACAATTCTCACCGAGTTTAGCAGCAGCTGACCCTGAAACTGTTTTGGCCTGTGAAGTGTTTTGGTATGTAATACAATAGGTAGGAGAAAAACGTGCGCTGTGGATGTGGTTGCTGTTACAGCTGTGAGGCAGAGAGCCCTTCAAAGTGTTACTCGGCAAAAGAAATCCCCCTTTTCCCAGTTTTGTAGTCAAAACAACTGCTCTGTGTCAAAGCAGCACAAACAGCTTTTAGCTAAGAAGCTTTTCAAAGTGCAGTTGTGCTGGGGTTGTTCTCTGCCTGATTGCTGTCCCCATACAAGGGGTTGGTGTAGTATGTGGCTTCATAAATTCCACTGGCAGATTTCTATTGTCTCTTTGTTCTTCGTTGCCAAGGAGGCCAAATATTATTTCTGCCCTTGAAAGAAGCTGAAAATGTGGGGAATGGCCTCAGTGAGGGGGGGGGGGAGTGGAGAAAAAAGGATCCTGTGGAAAAAATGCCTTTTGTGTTTTCTCTTATTGCCTTTATATAGATGAATGTAGAGACGTAGTAGATGAATGTAGAGATGTAGTAGAATAAGGCTGCCCTGTCTTTTCTCTGTTAGTCAGCTGTTTTCCTTATTGTTATTAACTTATATTCCAGGCTAAGCAGTTCCCTTCCTTTGTGTATCTTTTCATCCCCTTTGTCACATCCTGAAGTGCTACTGAGTGCTCCTGATTAAAAATCAGTATGCAATATATCTCTTTTTATCCTGTCTTTCTGTGGCTGTTAATTAACATTCACAGGTCCTTTCTTTTTCTTTGTCTTGGATTTTGTTTTCCTTTTCTCTTTTTTTTTTTTTTTCCCCTAGCCTTCCCATGGATATAAAAATGGGACCATCTGATAGGTTGCACTGGATGATCTTGGAGGTCTCTTCCAAACTGGTTGATGGTGCCACATCCAGCTGGCAGCTGTCACTAGTGGTGTCCCTCAGGGATCAGTGCTGGGCCCCATCCTCTTTAACATCTTCATAGATGATCTGGATGAGGGCATGGAGTCAGTCATCAGCAAGTTTGCAGATGACACCAAGCTGGGGGCAGATGTGGCTGGGTTGGAGGGCAGAAGGTCTCTGCAGCAGGACCTTGACCGCCTGGACAGATGGGCAGAGTCCAAGGGGATGGCTTCAATAGCTCCAAGTGCAGGGTGCTGCACTTTGGCCACAACAACCCCATGCAGAGATACAGGCTGGGGTCGGAGTGGCTGGAGAGCAGCCAGACAGAGAGGGATCTGGGGGTGCTGATTGATACCCACCTGAACATGAGCCAGCAGTGTGCCCAGGTGGCCAAGAGAGCCAGTGGCATCCTGGCCTGCATCAGGAATGGTGTGGCCAGCAGGAGCAGGGAGGTCATTCTGCCCCTGTACTCTGCACTGGTTAGACCACACCTTGAGTGCTGTGTTCAGTTCTGGGCCCCCAGTTTAGGAGGGACATTGAGATGCTTGAGCGTGTCCAGAGAAGGGCAACAAGGCTGGGGAGAGGCCTTGAGCACAGCCCTAGGAGGAGAGGCTGAGGGAGCTGGGATTGGTTAGCCTGGAGAAGAGGAGGCTCAGAGGAGTCCTTATTGCTGTCTACAACTACCTGAGGGGTGGTTGTGGCCAGGAGGAGGTTGCTCTCTTCTCTCAGGTGGCCAGCACCAGAACCAGAGGACACAGCCTCAGGCTGCACCAGGGGAGATTTAGGCTGGAGGTGAGGAGAAAGTTCTTCCCTGAGAGAGTCATTGGACACTGGAATGGGCTGCCCGGGGAGGTGGTGGAGTCGCTGTCCCTGGAGCTGTTCAAGGCAGGACTGGACGTGGCACTTGGTGCCATGGTCTAGCCTTGAGCTCTGTGGTAAAGGGTTGGACTTGATGATCTGTGAGGTCTCTTCCAACCTTGGTGATACTGTGATACTGTGATTCTATGATATTTGCGAAGTATAGAGGGCTAATGCTAGGTGAAGTGTGCTGAGAATTCTTGTCTGGCCTTATGGCTGGAGGCCAGAGCTGACCGTTCTTGGTGGCACCAGGGAATAGGTAGAAGCTGTCTGTGGTTGTCCTTTTCATTCTTAGAAGCTAAACTAATATGGATAAACATCTACACTAAGTGTATGACTAATATGGATAAACATCTACACTAAGTGTATAACTAATAAGGATAAACATCTACACTAAGTATTTAAATGTAATCTTTCTTTTGTTTTGTGTAGAAACCCCTTTAAGGTTGTGTACTAAAGATGAAAGTTACAGTGGCAGTTAAGTCTTCATGAATAGCATAGGCTAGAGGACACCAGAGTCTCTCCAAAGACTGTATTCTAACACTACCAACCACTGTATTTGTTACTGTACCATAAACCCTTATTCATAAGTGGGACTCCATGAGGATCAGGGAAGTGAGTTGACATTGTACTGACCTCCCCTATCCACGGTGAGCTCTGCCTTTGGGAAGTTTGTGGAGGCTCAGGGGTGATCTTATTACTGTCTACAACTACCTGAAGGGGCATTGTAGCCAGGTGGCGGTTGGCCTCTTCTCCCAGGTAACCAGCAACAGAACAAGGGGACACAGTCTCAAGTTGTGCCAGGGTAGGTCTAGGCTGGATGTTAGGAAGAAGTTCTTCACAGAGAGAGTGATTGGCATTGGAATGGGCTGCCCAGGGAGGTGGTGGAGGCACCGTCCCTGGGGGTCTTTAAGAAAAGCCTGGATGAGGCACTCAGTGCCATGGTCTAGTTGACTGGCTAGGGCTGGGTGCTAGGTTGGACTGGATGATCTTGGAGGTCTCTTCCAACCTGGTTGATTCTATGATTCTATGATTCAGGAAAAATAAAACTACAGTTAAATTGGTGAGGTATTTGGAGACCAGCAAACATTTGCATTTGAGCACCAAGACTGTATGGCTTCTTTAGCAGGCAGAAGCTAAGCTCCTGCATTAATGCTTGGTCTTTAGCCCTTTACTCCAAAGTGCTTATTTCCAGTCCATTCCTGCAATGTGGGAAGTTGAGGTTTGTTAGCCTTAGGCTTGTGAAACAACCTGACAGCTCAAACTGGTGATGCTCAGGATGCCTGTCTCCTGTTAGTATTGTTCGTATCAAACATCAGAAACCTAATTGACTTGTGAAATCATTCCTGCTACGCTGACATCATTTGTCATTGCTTTACGTAGTAGTGAATGTAATAAATTCCCTGCTGATTGAAACAGAAGATGCTGACCTGGCAGTTTTGCCTGGTTGTTGCACATACAACACACCTATGATGGTTTGGGTGTTCCCTGCCCCCCCACACTTTAGAAATCACCCAGACTAGTCTCAGCTGGCTCTGGGAATATAAATGAAGCTACTTATTTACAGCTGGCACAATAAACAAGCAGATAGTTACAGTCTATACAGTTATAGACAGAAATAGACAAGGGAAAAAGTAATACAGAAACACAACAGCCCTCCCAGAAACCTGAGTCCCCAGGAGGGGGTCTCAACCACCCCTGCACCTTCCCCCTGCCCCTCTCAACCTTACCCCAGTCCTAAGGAAGAATGGAGGTTCAGCCAAGAGGTTAAGAAGCAAAGGTGAGTGGAAGGTGAGGTTAGGGAGATGCAGCTCAGCCAGAGCCCACAGCAGAGTGCCTGTGAAAATGGTGAGTGTTACCTTATGTTTTCCTTTCTTTTCAGCAAGACTCTGAGGGAAGGAGACATCACCCTTGTTTTCCTTTCACAGCTTATGATCTAGTTTTTCTCACCAAAACATTCTACCCTGCTTCAAACCAGCACAACACCAAGTGTTCCGTTGAGGCAATATCCAAGCTTTGCAGACAAGTCATCAAAGGTTGGGCATATCAGAAGTTAGGGGAGACTCCTGCAAGCCAACCTAAAAAAATAAAATTGTTATTATTTTCTCTTTTTACCACCATTCTGATCTTTTACTCCTGGATAATTTTTCTATCTGGGTTACAGAGTCTTTTCTTCAAGCAGGTATGAGTTTTAGAATCATAGAATCAACCAGGTTGGAAAAGACCTCCAAGATCATCCAGTCCAACCTAGCACCCAGCCCTAGCCAGTCAACTAGACCATGGCATTAAATGCCTCAGCCAGGCTTTGCTTGAACACCTTCAGGGATGGTGACTCCACCACCTCCCTGGGCAGCCCATTCCAATGCCAATCACTCTCTCTGGCAACAACTTCCTCCTAACATCCAGCCTCAACCTGCCCTGGCACAACTTGAGACTGTGTCCCCTCGTTCTGTTGCTGGTTGTCTGGGAGAAGAGCCCAACCCCACCTGGCTACAGCCTCCCTTCAGGTAGTTGTAGACAGCAATGAGGTCTCCCCTGAGCCTCCTCTTCTGCAGGCTGCACACCCCCAGCTCCCTCAGCCTCTCCTCATAGGCTTTGTGTTCCAGGCCCCTCCCGAGCTTTGTCACCCTTCTCTGGACACAAGAGAAGCTTTTTTGGGCTTGACCACATGGGAGCATAAAAAAAGGTCATTTAGAAGTGGTTATTCTTGCTCAAAACCTTCTTCTTTTCTCCTTTTCAGTATTTTAAGGCTGTCCTCTTTCTGCAGTTTCAAGTGACCTGGCCTCCTTAACGCTTCCAGCTGATCTTTACTGGCAGGATGAGCTCCTATGAGCACACTTCCAACTGACAAATGAGAACAAGAGTTCTAGCTTTGTGCCTGCTCTGCCCTCTCTCTCCTTTTGTTTTCTCTGTTTTAATTTCCTGCTTTCCCCTGTACTCTGCTTCTTCCTTTCACTCTTTAGCTTTTTCTATCTTGTCTCAGTCTCTTATTTCCTTTCCTCTCTTGGGGTTCATAAAGATGCCAAGGCCTGGCCAGAGCAAAGAGAAATATGCATTTCACAGGCAAAGGTCATGCAGAGGGCAGCATCATAGCTCTTATTGCAGGTCCTGGGGAAAAGGAGGCAGGTTCATTCCAGAGCTGTTGCTTTTCATTAAATAGGTGAAATCTGCCCTGAACAAGAACAAAATAAATAAAATATGGAATTTTAAACAGGAGGAAAAGGGAGATGTTAAAATCCTAGTGTTAGAAATAAACTTAGGCCTTTAATTTCATGGGAGGTAAATTCTGGGAGACTGAAGCAAAAGGTCTTTTGTCTGGAGGGGAACCACTCCACAGTGTCTCAGCAGAGCTGGCATTGTATGAGAGCCAGAGCTGCCCTTCCCAGGACAGACAGCAGTTGGCCATTGTTCCCCTGAAATTCCTAATTGTGCAGTGCAAAAATTGCTCCATGGCAAAATAACCCAGAGTGATTTGCACTGCTTGGGCATGAAAATCACCTATCTACACAGTGTGAAACGAGGGAGGCCTTGAATCTCACAGTTTGCAGTGCAAACCTAGTTTCTAATAACAATGACAGTTGGAGTGTTGAAGTACTTGTTGGAATCACTGAGAGATACTCCAATCTGATTCTGGGCCCCTCAATTCAAGAGTTGTTGAGGTGCTGGAAGGTGTCCTGAGAAGGGCAACAAGGCTGGGGAGGGGCCTGGAACACAAACCCTATGAGGAGAGGCTGGGGGAGCTGGGGGTGTGCAGCCTGCAGAAGAGGAGGCTCAGGGGGGACCTCATTGCTGTCTACAACTACCTGAAGGGAGGCTGTAGCCAGGTGGGTGTTGGCCTCTTCTCCCAAGCAATCAGCAACAGAACAAGGGGACACAGTCTCAAGTTGTGCCAGGGGAAGTCTAGGCTGGATGTTAGAAGGAAGTTGTTGTCAGAGAGAGTGATTGGCATTGGAATGGGCTGCCCAGGGAGGTGGTGGAGTCACCATCCCTGGAGATGTTCAAGAAAAGCCTGGCTGAGGCACTTAGTGCCATGGTCTAGTTGACTGGCTAGGGCTGGGTGCTAGGTTGGACTGGATGATCTTGGAGGTCTCTTCCAACCTGCTTGATTCTGTGATTGGAAACTTTTTTCCTGCAGGAAGAGTTCTTCACTGCCAAGATGGTTATTTGCACATGTGAGTCATGTTGTATTATTTCATGCAAAGCAACAGAATTTCAGGTTTGCTCTTTGGGACCACAGGAGTCGTTCCACATTTTGACCTGCCAGTTGAAATCTGCTTTTTTCAGGGATGTGTAGGTCACTCTGAGAGCCCCAGAGATGGCTTCTGGCGCTGTGTGCAGAGCGCTCACATCTACTTGTGATGGCTTTAGCAGCTGCTCCCAGAGGGCTGTGTACTTTTGCCTTCACTCCTGCCATTCGCCCTAGTCCAAACAAAGCTGCTCTCTCTCTGTGCTCATAGTGTTGTTAGAGTAAGTTCTCCTGTATGGGCAGAAACCTGTTTATTTAGGGTTGGTGTTTCTTAGTTTTTGGCAGACTGTCATGTCTTAATTCTTGCTTTGCTTGTAGAATTGATCAGTGCACGTGGAGTCTTGTCTGTCACTTGTGTGGCCAAATAACCATTCCCTTTGTCCCAGTGTGATATGCTGTGCAAAAGCTTCCTTTTAATTTAGGTGGTAACAGGATATTTCCCTGTCACTCTCAGTAAAGCTATGGGCAAAGACCAGGCTGCTTTTAGGCATTTCTGATGTAGCTCTGCAGAGGTGCATGGTTATAGCAAGGCTGTTTTCTATTTCCCTTTATGCATGCTTTTAGTACCAAAACAAACCCTTCCCCCTGTGCTTGCAATGGTGAAAGTCTGTGATTTGGTCAAACTGAATAGCCCTCAGCCTTCCCAAGTTAGTGCTCTATATCTCTCACTCTCATGCTGCATGGGAACACAAAGAAGCTGTTGCAGACCTTACCAGAGACCTGATATGGAGCAAAGAGCCCTGTACTTTAAAAATGCTAGAGGGAAAAAACAAAAGGTGCATTCTTTTGGCATGAAAATGCATGAGAAGGCTGCTTTCTGGCACTGTGCTCACAGGCATTGAATTATCTGTGGGTGATATGGCTAAGGAGGGCCCAAGAAGGGATATGATGGAGATTAAGAGATGCCTTGAAGAGGCTTACAGGGTGCTTCTCCCCTGCACATGAAGGAAGTGTGACAGTGGTTGTATGCAGATTGACCACACAAACCATGAAAGTGTAAATTCTATGCCATGCTGTTCTATGTCATACGTTAGGTGGAGGTGAACCAAGATGTTGTTCACCATAAAATAACCTTGGCCTCTTGAATAAGTAGTGAGATGTTCAGTGAGCTCAGAGTGTGACTTGAGGAGGGTGTATGGATCCAGCTCCTGACTCCCTGATCCCTGTTAGAAAAAGGTCAGAAATTTTATTTCAGCAATTTTATTGACTGGGTCAGAAGGTGCAAAAAGGCTGTTGGTATCTTGCCGTAAGACTCAGTGGTTGTGATGGTTTGGGTGTTCCCTACTCCCCTCTCCCACTTTGAAGATCACCCAGACTAGACTTAGCCAGCTCTGAAAATATGAACAAAGCTTGTATTTACAGCTTAGCTCAATAGACAAGCAGATAGTTACAGTCTATACAGTTATAGACAGAAATAGACAAGGGAAAAGGGAATACAGAAACACAACAGCCCTCCCAGAAACCTGAGTCCCCAGGAGGGGCTCCCAACCACCCCTTCACCTTCCCCCACCCCTCTCAACCTTACCCCAGTCCCAAGGAAGAATGGAGGTTTGGCCAGGGGGATTAGGAAGCAAAGTGGATCAGTCAGAGGGGCTAGAGAGAGACACAGCTCAGTCAGCTCCCCCGCAGAAGTAAGAGTGGTTATCTGTGTTTTGGTTCTTGTTTTTATACATCTCAGCAAGCCTATGAGTGCAGTAGACATCACCTTTGTTTTCCTTTCACAGCCTGTAATCTAGTTCTTCTCACCAAATCATTCTAGCTAGCTTCAAACTAGCACAGTGGTGCTTGTAGGAAAGGTTGTACATCAGCATGCCCTAGGAGCAGGCTGAGGCTAGGGCCGGATCCTGTTTGAGTTCTTAAACTTCACCGCTGACAGCGATGCTCAGGGCTGCAGGAAGACACCAAGACTTGGGGTAATATTTTTTTTGCTGGACTCTTTTCTATTTGCATGTTATATCTGCAGTGATGTTGATTTTCAGGGTCAGGTTTGTTTCCCAGAAGAATTGTCACTGAAAGGGGTGAGATCAAAAGGATTTTATTGTGGAACTGGAAGTCAAAATGAACACCAATGAAACTTGTCTGCATGAGGAAGTTAACCAGAAAAGGTGCATTGGTAGCTGTTCAAGTGTGTCCCTGTGGGACTGTGTTTACTAAGGAGGAGCCATAGAATCACATTGGTCTGGGTTGGAAGAGACCTTCAAAAGTCATCTAGTCCAACCTCCATGCAGCCAGCAGGGACATCTTTAATTAGATCAGGTTGCTAAGAGCCCTGTCCAAGCTGATCTGGAATGTTACCAGGGATGGGGCATTTACTACCTCCCTGGGCAACCTGGACCAGTGATTTAGCATCCTCTGTGTAAAGTATTTTTCCCTTGCATGTAGTCTAAATGTTCCCCATTTTAGTTCAAAACCATCGCCTCTTGTCCTGTTGCAACAACTCTTGCTAAAACATCAGTTCCCATCTTTCTTCTAAGCCCCCTTTAAGTGTTGGAATGCTGCAGTAAGGTGTTCCCAGAACCTTCTTTTCTCCAGGCTGAACAACCCCAACTCTCTCAAGCCTTTCTCCATAGCAGAAGTGTTCCATCTCTCCAATAATCTTTGTGGCCTTTCTCTGGATGTGTTCCAGTAGTTCTATGTCTTGTGCTGAGGGCACTAGAGCTGGATGCAGTATTCCAGGTGGGATCTCACCAGAGCAGAGGGGCAGATTAATGTCCCTTGATCTTTTTGGCCACACTTCATTTGATGAAGCCCAGCATACAGTTGGTCTTCTGGGCTGTGACCACACATTCTTGGCTCACATCCAGCTTTTCATCCAGCAGTATGCCCATGTCCTTCTCTACAGGGCTGCTCTCCATCCCTTTCATCCTCCCGCTTATGCTGATACCAGGGATGGCCCTGATCAAGTGCAGGATGTTGCACTTGGCCTTGTTTAACTTCATGAAGTTCACACAAACCCACTTGTCCAAGTCCCTTTGGATGACATCCCATCCCTCAGACACATCAACCACACCACTCAGCTTGATGTCATCTGCAAACATCAGTTATGGCAGCCTAATTATATCACTGTAGTTTTGCTGTTAAAAAACTCCTGTGTATTTGCAAGTCATCTAGAGACTCATAGAATCAGGCAGGTTGGAAGAGACCTCCAAGATCATCCAGTCTAACCTAGCACCCAGCCCTGTCCAGTCAACCAGACCATGGCACTAAGTGCCTCAGCCAGGCTTTGCTTGAACACCTCCAGGGATGGTGACTCCACCACCTCCCTGGGCAGCCCATTCCAATGCCAATCACTCTCTCTGTGAAGAACTTCCTCCTAACATCCAGCCTAGACTTCCCCCTGCACAACTTGAGACTGTGTCCCCTTGTTCTATTGCTGCTTGCCTGGCAGAAGAGACCAACCCCCACCTGGCTACAACCTCCCTTCATGTAGTTGTAGACAGCAATGAGGTCCCCCCTGAGCCTCCTCTTCTCCAGGCTGCACACCCCCAGCTCCCTCAGCCTCTCCTCATAGGGTTTGTGTTCCAGGCCCCTCCCCAGCCTTGTTGCCCTTCTCTGGACACCTTCCAGCACCTCAACATCTCTCTTGAATTGAGGAGCCCAGAACTGGACACAGCACTCAAGGTGTGGCCTGACCAGTGCTGAGTACAGGGGCAGAATAACCTCCCCTGTCCTGCTGGCCACACTGCTCCTGATCCAGGCCAGGATGCCATTGGCTCTCTTGGCCACCTGGGCACACTGCTGCCTCATCTTCAGCCTATTATCTACCAGTACCCCCAGGTTACTTTCTTCCTGGCTGCTTTCCAGCCACTCTGTCCCCAGCCTGTAGTGCTGCTTGGGGTTGTTGTGGCCAAAGTGCAGAACCCTGCATGTGGCCTTGTTAAATCTCATCCCATTGGCCTCTGCCCACCCATCCAGAAAACTGTCCTTTCAATAAAGTGAACCTGTTATAACTTCATTTAGAAGAGCTACATGAGCCCCAGTGGTGTGAGCTCTTTATCACTACTTAGAACACAATAGCAAGGCCACAGCGAGCAGTGCTGTGATTTATTTGTGTGATGATTGTGCTTTGGAAAGGACTTGGTTGAGAGCCAAGGAAAAAGAGCCAATTGAAGTTGCTCAGGAAGTGTCACCTATGTCGTTGCTCTAACTGTAAAGTGATGACCTTAACACTTACTGCAGGTTATCTGTAGAGTGAAATAGTGCCCAGCTTGTCTATCATGTGTGAAATTGACCTGTTTGGGCTGTAAGAATTACATACTAAATTTCTCTCAAAATGACACCTCTCATTCTTTGAGTGCTGAACAAAGGCCATAAGACTTCCCAAGGCAACCTGGTGGTTATATTTAGGTTATGCTACAAGATATATTTATAAATATGATTGTGCTCTGTGCAATATACTTTATGCAACTGACACCAAATGCATACTAAAGCATGCAAAGTTTTACTTTTCACAGGAACAGTAAGACACCAATATTTATAGTGCTACAACTCTCATTAATTATATAATGTATTAATATTTATAATGCTGTAGCACAATTTTAACTAAGTGCTCTAAGAAATTTAACACTGCAAAAAATGAACTTCATAGTTGGAGTTGCACTTGAACTTCTTCTAGAACTTAAACCAGGTAAATTATTCTGCAGAGTTGTTTGGGTTGGCTTTTAACATATGTGTAGGTCTGTATAGAAATGTATTTAATAGGTATGTACATATGTACACACATGCACGTGGAATTCTTAGTGGGAAGTGTAAGGAGTTGCCAAATCTGGTAGGCTGCTAGAGGAAAGGCAGCTGCCATGGGCTGGATACCTTGGGCATCAGAAGAATAAGAGATGGGGCAATGCTTAATGTATGATTCCATCCAATCATACAATCAACCAGGTTGGAAGAGACCTCCAAGATCATCCAGTCTAACCTAGCACCCAGCCCTAGCCAGTCAACCAGACCATGGCACTAAATGCCTCATCCAGGCTTTTCTTGAACACCTCCAGGGATGGTGACTCCACCACCTCCCTGGGCAGCCCATTCCAATGCCAATCACTCTCTCTGCCAAAAACTTCCTCCTAACATCCAGCCTAGACCTCCCCTGGCACAACTTGAGACTGTGTCCTCTTGTTCTGTTGCTGGTTGCCTGGCAGAAGAGACCAATCCCCACCTGGCTACAACCTCCCTTCAGGTAGTTGTAGACAGCAATGAGGTCCCCCCTGAGCCTCCTCTTCTCCAGGCTAAACACCCCCAGCTCCCTCAGCCTCTCCTCATAGGGTTTGTGTTCCAGGCCCCCCCCCAGCCTTGTTGCCCTTCTCTGGACACCTTCCAGCACCTCAACATCCTTCTTGAATTGAGGAGCCCAAACTGTACTCAAGGTGTGGTCTGACCAGTGCTGATTACAGGGGAAGAGGAATCTTCACTAGTATCTGAGTTAGAGTCAAGTGTGCAGAGTTGAAAACCAACATATTTTTATTCCTTTCACCCTTGGCTTTCACCAATCTAATTTCCACTACCTTCTCATCGTTCCGTAAACCCAGGAGAGCAATGAAAAGCCATTCAGTACTTGTAATGGTTTGGGTGTTCCCTGCTCCCCCACACTTTAGAAATCACCCAGACTAGACTCAGCCAGCTCTGGAAATGTGAATGAAGCTTATATTTACAGCTTAGCTCAATATACAAGCAGATATTTACAGTCTATACAGTTATAGACAGAAATAGACAAGGGAAAAGGGAATACAGAAACACAACAGCCCTCCCAGAAACCTGAGTCCCCAGGAGGGGCTCCCAGCTGCCCTTCCACCTTCTCCCACCCCTCTACCTTACCCTAGATGTTGCCTTGTGCCCCAAGGAAAAATGGAGGGTCAGCCAGGGGGGTTAGGAAGCAAAGTGGATTAATCAGAGAGACATCAGCTGAGGTTAAAGAGATGCAGCTCAGGTGAAGTGCGACTCCCTTATCTATGTTTTGATTCTTGTTTTGTATCTCTCATCAAGCCTATTAGTGAAGTAGACATCACCATTGTTTTTCCTTCACAGCCTGTAATCTAATCCTTCTCACCAAAACATTCTAGCTAGCTTCAAACTAGCACAGCATTTGCAAGATGTCACCTTGTTTGGCCTTGGAATGCTGACACTCCGCTGCGGTTCTACATTCACTCTCATTTCAAAGCTGTTTTTCTAAGTTAACACTGGATACTGCTGAGAGCCACAATGGTGACACAGATCAGTGGAACAGGAACTGTTGACTTAAAATGAAACAGTTTTCCCAAGCATGCTTGCAAGATGTTTGAGTTTTTCCACTGTTGTATGATACCTGAAAGGTGAAAGAGTTGGGAGGCAGACGAAGTGAAAGCAAATCTCTCTGTAGAAGGTTTGTAATAGTAAGGTTTAATCTCCAGTATTAGTAACAAAGCAAAACAAACCTTACTTATCCTTAGAAGGCTCCTCTGTGATTTGAGAGAGCTGCTTTTACTACTGCAACCACAGGATTATCAGTAATGCCTGGTATGAGATGCGTTCATTGAGTTACTTGCTCTGGCTTCAAGCCTTGCCTTGGGTCACGTTTCATCCCTGCTTCCTTGTCCCCATGGCATGCAATTCTGGTCTATCAGCTTAGCACTGGTTTTGTGAGGTGCTATGAGCACTGGTGGTCTGTGTATAAAGAATATGCTGAAATTCTCCACTCCATCTAAAAAACAGTGTGGTGTAGAGGGACAGTCTGAGCTCCAGAAAAGTATCTGCTTAAGACCTCTCCTGGAAGGAAGTTCTGTTTCACATTCAGAATCTCAAACACATTGGCAATGAAAAAACAATATGGCAATGAAAAAAAACAATATGGATCTGGAAGACAGGAGGCTTAAAAAGAAAAGAATCTGCATCAACCAGGAACAAGGCAACAGTTAATTCACTAACGCAGTTAATTGCACTGACTTCGTATGTTTCAGATAGCTAAAAAGGAGCCATTTCCATTATAATGTTATTTTTCTTCATTATTTCTCCTGTTCATAGAATTAAAAACATCAACCAGGTTGGAGAAGACCTCCAAGCTCACCCAGTCCAACCTATCACCCAGCCCAATCCAATCAACCAGAGCATGGCACTAAGTGCCTCAGCCAGACTTTTCTTGAACACCTCCAAGGATGGTGCCTCCACCACCTCCCTGGGCAGCCCATTCCAATGCCAATCACTCTCTCTGCCAACAACTTCCTCCTAACATCCAGCCTAGACCTCCCCTGGCACAACTTGAGACTGTGTCCCCTTGTTCTGTTGCTGGTTGCCTGGCAGAAGAGACCAACCCCCACCTGGCCACAGCCTCCCTTCAGGTAGTTGTAGACAGCAGTGAGGTCCCCCCTGAGCCTTCTCTTCTCCAGGCTGCACACCCCCAGCTCCCTGAGCCTCTTCTCATAGGGTTTGTGTTTCAGGCCTTTCACCAACTTCATTGCCCTTTTCTGGACACCTTCCAGCACCTCAACATCTCTCTTGAATTGAGGGGCCCAGAACTGGACACAGCACTCAAGGTGTGGCCTGACCAGTGCTGAGTACAGGGGAAGAATAACCTCCCTCATCCTACTGGCCACACTGTTCCTGATGCAGGCCAGGATGCCATTGGCTCTCTTGGCCACCTGGGCACACTGCTGCCTCATCTTCAGCTACTGTCTATCAGTACCCCCAGGTCCCTTTCTTCCTGGCTGCTCTCCAGCCACTCTGTCCCCAGCCTGTAGTGCTGTTTGGGGTTGTTGTGGCCAAAGTGTAGAACCCTGCACTTAGCCTTGTTAAATCTCATCTGATTGGCCTCTGCCCACCTATCCAGCCTGGCCAGGTCCCTCTGCAGGGTTCTCCTACCTTCCAACAGATCCACACCTACTCCTAGCTTGGTGTCATCTGCAAACTTACTGATGCTGGACTCAATCCCCTCATCCAGATGACCAATAAAGATATTGAACAGGACTGAGCCCAGCACTGATCCTTGGGGCACACCACCAGTGACAGCTGCCAACTGGATGTGGCACCATTCACCACCACTCTCTGGGCCCAGCCATGCAGCCAGTTCTTGACCCAGCACAGAGTGAATCTGTCTAACATCATGAGAATTTATGCCACTTTCACTCCAAGTGGCAGAATAGAATAGATCTGACTGTGCTGCTTCAGCTGGGATCTTGTCCTCATATAATCACTTGCCTTCACCTTCTGTTGGGAACCGTAGGACTTTTAGTGCTGTACAGCTGCTTGATCTTGACATACTGGAACATAAGCCATAGGTTCAGAATGCATAAGGGGGAAAAGTATGGAGTTAAGGAAATAGAGGGTCGAAATGGCCTTAGAGAATGTTACAGAACAGTATCACAGTATCATCAGGATTGGAAGAGACCTCACAGATCATCAAGTCCAACCCTTTACCACAGAGCTCAAGGCCAGACCATGGCACCAAGTGCCACGTCCAATCCTGCCTTGAACAGCTCCAGGGACGGCGACTCCACCACCTCCCCGGGCAGCCCATTCCAGTGTCCAATGACTCTCTCAGTGAAGAACTTTCTCCTCACCTCCAGCCTAAATTTCCCCTGGCACAGCCTGAGGCTGTGTCCTCTTGTTCTGGTGCTGGCCACCTGAGAGAAGAGAGCAACCTCTCCCTCGCCACAACCTCCCCTCAGGTAGTTGCAGACAGCAATAAGGTCACCCCTGAGCCTCCTCTTCTCCAGGCTAACCAATCCCAGCTCCCTCAGCCTCTCCTCGTAGGGCTGTGCTCAAGGCCTCTCCCCAGCCTCGTTGCCCTTCTCTGGACACGCTCAAGCATCTCAGTGTCCCTCCTAAACTGGGGGGCCCAGAACTGAACACAGGACTCAAGGTGTGGTCTAACCAGTGCAGAGTACAGGGGCAGAATGACCTCCCTGCTCCTGCTGACCACACCATTCCTGATGCAGGCCAGGATGCCACTGGCTCTCTTGGCCACCTGGGCACACTGCTGGCTCATGTTCAGGTGGGTATCAATCAGCACCCCCAGATCCCTCTCTGTCTGGCTGCTCTCCAGCCACTCCGACCCCAGCCTGTATCTCTGCATGGGGTTGTTGTGGCCAAAGTGCAGCACCCTGCACTTGGAGCTATTGAACCCCATCCCCTTGGACTCTGCCCATCTGTCCAGGTGATCAAGGTCCTGCTGCAGAGCCCTTCTGCCCTCCAACCCAGCCACATCTGCCCCCAGCTTAGTGTCATCTGCAAACTTGCTGATGACTGACTCCATGCCCTCATCCAGATCATCTATGAAGATGTTAAAGAGGATGGGGCCCAGCACAGATCCCTGAGGGACACCACTAGTGACAGCCGCCAGCTGGATGTGGCACCATTCACCACCACTCTCTGGGTCTGGCCCTCCAGCCAGTTCATACCAGTTTGGTATGATCTTTTAGCTTGTATGTTAAAGTATATAACCAAGTGCTGAAAGTACAATGAGCAGAACTTAGCTTGCACCAAGTTGCTTCCCCGTCTCTCATCGCGGCAACTTTCTGGATCCAACAACAGTGATTTCACATCCCAGAATTTGAGGATGAAGAGAGGAGTGGTATATGTCTTTGGCTGTCCTAAAAACCAGCCTGCCTTGTCTTTGGTGTGGACACATGCAAGACTGTGGCTTACATCTCTACCGTCAGCTTCTTTTGTGCTTTGAGGAACATCATATGATCCCTGACCGTGCCCATGCCTAATCCAGTATCTTCTCTTTGGCAGTGGTCAGTGCCAGATGTTTCAGACATTGTGCTTTGTTTATTATCAGTCAGTCATCATCAAAGCAGCATTCAGTTTTTCTCCCTATCTTGAGCTTGAGTGAGCTCAAGCTGTTTTGAGATTGCTAATAGAAGATGAGAGGAAGGAGTTCTTTCAACAAGTGATCTGCATCTAATTGAGAGAATAGAAACCTTTCCTGATCCTGAACTGGTAATATGAAAGGCATACTCTAGGGTGGCTGTTCTGACAGAATAATTGAATATTCAGAGGAGCCAGTGTAGTCTTGAATGTACTTTGGTTGTATTTCTCTGGCTCTCTCATAGGTCATCCTTAGAGGAAATACTAATGTGGAAAGTGAGGTTTAATGCTTTTTTTTTATTCTTGTTTTGCTTGTACTTTGCTTTTCCTGATTCCTTTCTGATACAGTTGCCTTGCTTTTGAGGGAGAAAGGCTGATCTGGTGACTCCAGGACTAGGTGTACAGCAACACACAGAGCGTGTATTCTACTGACTGGGATAGACTCCAGTAGCTAATTTTAGTCAGAGAGCACTTCCTTGAACAGCTGAGATAAAGGCACTGAATGAAACAGTGCTGTTCCCTCATCTGGTGCTGCTGTTCCCTGATCTGATGCAGCCCTGTCATTTACTCTAATTACAGGGGCCATGTCTCAGCCTTTTTCTTCTAAGCAAATGCTGCCCTGGTGACTTGGAAATTAATGTGCTGATTTGAGTAAATATCTATTTGGAACATACCTTGAGGCACTGCAGCAACAGAACTGACAAAGAAGGACTGCAGGCTAAAATTTAGAGAAAAGAGAATCACAGAATCAGCCAGGTTGGAAGAGACCTCCAAGCTCACCCAGTCCAACCTAGCACCCAGCCCAATCCAATCAACCAGAGCATGGCACTAAGTGCCTCAGCCAGACTTTTCTTGAACACCTCCAAGGATGGTGCCTCCACCACCTCCCTGGGCAGCCCATTCCAATGCCAATCACTCTCTCTGCCAACAACTTCCTCCTAACATCCAGCCTAGAGTTCCCCTGGCACAACGTGAGACTGTGTCCCCTTGTTCTATTGCTGGTTGCCTGGGAGAAGAGACCAACCCCCACCTGGCTGCAGCTTCAGTGCTGAAGCTAAATTACCCTGCATTGCTTATTGCTAATAGCAATGACTATGGTTGTTGTAGGCACTTGGAAATTTGTTTGTACAAGCATTCTTTCACACAACTCCTCAGCTGGGTTTCAGCATTGCCATGGAAAGGGAACTAGTTCCAGAAAAAAAGTTCTGGATGTAGGCTTAACTATTTGGGAGAGTAAGAGGAACTTGCAAAATACAACCTTAGAGACAGAGAAAAGTCCCTTGGAGCATTTAACTTAATGGAGTAAATATACCTTAGAGATGTGTCTATGAAGATAGCTGGAGATGATGTTGAAATGATACAGATCAAGCCATGTGAATTCTCTCACATCCTATGAACTGTTTTTCCCCATGTACATGATCATATCTTGGAAGACAGGGTGATGAACTTGAGCAAGAAGTGCACCTTGCAGTAATGAAAGGTAGCTGCATACCAGCAGGGCCTTCAGCATAGCAAAAGTGTTGAAACTCTGGAGAGAGTTCCTTTGGCTGCCAAGAAAGCAAGGATGAAGTACTTCCTAGAGAGAGTGACTGACATTGGAATGGGCTGCCCAGGGAGGTGGTGGAGTCACCGTCCCTGGAGGTGTTCAAGAAAAGCCTGGATGAGGCACTTAGTGCCATGGTCTGGTTGAGTGGCTAGGGCTGGGTGCTAGGTTGGAGTGGATGAGCTTGGAGGTCTCTTCCAACCTGGTTGACTCTATGATTTTATGATATGATACAATAAATAACAAGAGACTGAGAGAGCTGGTTTGCTCATCTAGAAGTAAATTAGGAGAGAAGTATCTCATTACTCTTTTACAGTATCACAGTATCATCAGGGTTGGAAGAGACCTCACAGATCATCAAGTCCAACCCTTTACCACAGAGCTCAAGGCCAGACCATGGCACCAAGTGCCACGTCCAGTCCTGCCTTGAACAGCTCCAGGGACGGCGACTCCACCACCTCCCCGGGCAGCCCATTCCAGTGTCCAATGACTCTCTCAGGGAAGAACTTTCTCCTCACCTCCAGCCTAAATCTCCCCTGGCGCTGCCTGAGGCTGTGTCCTCTTGTTCTGGTGCTGGCCACCTGAGAGATGAGAGCACCTAGAGTTATAGATGGAATTAAACCAGTCTTTTATCTGAAATGTGCAATGAAAGAATCAGAGGAAACAAAAGAACATCATAACGTAGGAAATTCTGATTGCATGCAATGAATTTTTTTCATAGTGGGAAAGTTGTATAAGTATTGGTGTAGGTTGTCCTGAGAGGTTATAGAGGCTGAATCATTGGAGATATTCATAACTGGACAAGGTCGTGGAAAATCTGGTCTAAGTTGATCTTGCTTTGAGAAGAAGGCTGGACTAGATGATGTGATGGTTTGGGTGTTTCCCACCCCCTCACACTTTGGAAATCACCCAGACTAGACTCAGCCAGCGCTGGAAATTTGAATGAAGCTTATATTTACAGCTAGCACAATATACAAGCAGATATTTACAGTCTATACAGTTATAGACAGAAATAGACAAGGGAAAAGGGAATACAGAAACACAACAGCCCTCCCAGAAACCTGAGTCCCCAGGAGGGGCTCCCAACCACCCCTTCACCTTCCCCCTACCCCTCTCAACCTTACCCCAGTGCCAAGGAAGAATGGAGGTTCAGCCAGGGGGTTAGGAAGCAAAATGGATCAGTCAGAGAAGTGGCAGAGAGGCTAGAGAGAGAGAAAAAAAATACATCTTGGAGCTCCTCAGCAGAATGACTCCCTTATCTATGTTTGGATTCCTGTTCTTGTATCTCTCAGCATGCCTATGGATGAAGTAGACATCATTCTGTTTTTCTTTTCACAGCCTGCAATCTAGTTCTTCTCACCAAAACATTCTAGCTAGCTTCAAACTAGCACAGATGACTTTCAGAGGTATCAGCCAGAATTACTCTCTGATTATGGGCCACCATGAGAATAGTCATGTTTTAGGAGTGTTTTAAAAACAAGTCTAAGATGTACCTTAGGTTCCCTTTATAATATTTCACCAGGAACTACTTGTTTGTCTCAATGGTTTTGCTTTTCTTGGTATGTCTTGAAGAGTCTACTACTAGCAATTCATCAATGCCCTTTTCTTAAGAGGAAAAGGAAGTTGGTGATAAGACATCATGAGATTGCTGTAGTTAGGCTTGTGTTGGTGGCCAATAATGGGAAGGGGAGTGTGATGGTTTGGGTGTTATCCACCCCCTCACACTTTGGAAATCACCCAGACTAGACTCAGCCAGCTCTGGAAATTGAATGAAGCTTATATTTACAGCTTAGCTCAATATACAAGCAGATATTTACACTATATACAGTTATAGACTGAAGTGTACAAGGTAAAAGAGAATACAGAAACACAACAGCCCTCCCAGAAACCTGAGTCCCCAGGAGGAGCTCCCAACCACCCTTCCACCTTCCCCCTACCCCTCTCAACCTTACCCCAGTCCCAAGGAAGAATGGAGGTTTGGCCAGGGGGTTAGGAAGCAAAGTGGGTCAGTCAGAGAAATGGAGAGTGAGGTTAGAGAGAGATGCAGCTTGGAGCTCCCCAGCAGTAGTGAGTGCCTTATCTATGCTTTGATTCTTGTTTTTATACCTCTCAGCAAGCCTATGAGTGCAGTAGACATCACCATTGTTTTCCTTCCACAGCCTGTCATCTAGTTCTTCTCACCAAAACATTCTAGCTAGCTTCAAACTAGCACAGGGACTTCCAAACTCATCACACAGAGGAAGTCTGTAGGGTTGAATGGGATCGTAGCTGCCACAGGACATGCTGCAATTCCCTGCACAGATGTTTCTGTACCAGCACCACAGCAGTTTCCCTTTCATGTGTGAGAGTGAGCAAAGTCAGAATTTGGTTGGTAGTTGCTGTGGCAACCTGGCTGTAATCAACCCTTTTAACTTGGTGTAACATGAACGAGACTTTGTCCCCATGCTTCATTGTTAACAACTTCATTACTGTGGATAATGTCATCCTCTAACAATCAAGGAGATCTTTGGTTCTGCATGCTGTTTTCCTTCTAAGAAGATTGGAACGTTTCACAGTAGGACAGAAAGCAAAGCTTTTGTGTCATAGGCCTATACCAGAAGGTGCAAACACAAGAATTCAAATGGTAAATTGTGAGGGGAGATCAAAGATTCCACTCATGCTGTGATGGAATAAGCCTTAATGCAACCAATTGTAACCCCAGATTTCCCTTTAGTGACTCCGTGTCACAGTATCACAGTATCACAGTATCATCAGGGTTGGAAGAGACCTCACAGATCATCAAGTCCAACTCTTTACCACAGAGCTCGAGGCTAGACCATGGCACCAAGTGTCTGGGGCCTTCTGGACCATGATCATAAGTTCACAGGAAAAGTGACATTGGAAGGGACTTAATTTCTCTAGTCTAGCCTTCTGCTCGAGACAGAGTCAACCAGAAGGTCAGAACAGATTGCTCAGGGCTTTATCTGACAAGGTCTTGAAAACCTTTAGGTCTGCAGACTGAACAGATTCTTAGGGTAGCCTACTACACTACTTGACTGCCTTCACAGTGGAAAAAGTTGCTCCATATACTCAAAATGAAACTGTTGTGCTTCATCTTATATCTTATTCTTCTGCCATTTACCTCTGAGAAGAGTCTGGTCCCATTACATTAACCTCCCCTTAGATACTGGCAGGCTTCTGTTGGCTCCCTCCAAAGCTGTTTCTTCCCCAGGCTGAACAAGGCACTTCTTACATGGCAAGTGCTCCAGCTCATAGCCATTTTGGTGGCCCTCTATTGAACCTACTCCAGCCTATTGAATACTGTCTTGCACTGAGAGGATGTGACTGAGTTGGAGGGCAGAAGGGCTCTGCAGCAGGACCTTGACCGCCTGGACAGATGGGCAGAGTCCAAGGGGATGGTGTTCAACAGCTCCAAGTGCAGGGTGCTGCACTTTGGCCACAGCAACCCCATGCAGAGATACAGGCTGGGGTGGGAGTGGCTGGAGAGCAGCCAGACAGAGAGGGATCTGGGGGTTCTGATTGATACCCACCTGAACATGAGCCAGCAGTGTGCCCAGGTGGCCAAGAGAGCCAGTGGCATCCTGGCCTGCATCAGGAATGGTGTGGCCAGCAGGAGCAGGGAGGTCATTCTGCCCCTGTACTCTGCACTGGTTAGACCACACCTTGAGTGCTGTGTTCAGTTCTGGGCCCCCCAGTTTAGGAGGGACATTGAGATGCTTGAGCGTGTCCAGAGAAGGGCAACGAGGCTGGGGAGAGGCCTTGAGCACAGCCCTACGAGGAGAGGCTGAGAGAGCTGGGATTGGTTAGCCTGGAGAAGAGGAGGCTCAGGGGTGACCTTATTGCTGTCTACAACTACCTGAGGGGAGGTTGTGGCCAGGAGGAGGTTGCTCTCTTCTCTCAGGTGGCCAGCACCAGAACAAGAGGACACAGCCTCAAGCTACACCAGGGGAGATTTAGGCTGGAGGTGAGGAGAAAGTTCTTCACTGAGAGAGTCATTGGACACTGGAATGGGCTGCCCGGGGAGGTGGTGGAGTCGCCGTCCCTGGAGCTGTTCAAGGCAGGACTGGACGTGGCACTTGGTGCCATGGTCTGGCCTTGAGCTCTGTGGTAAAGGGTTGGACTTGATGATCTGTGAGGTCTCTTCCAACCCTGATGATACTGTGATACTGTGACACACCTGGGGTCACATAACACTGAATGTGAATTAAGATACTGTGATACTGTGAAAAAAAACCCAGGTGTTATCTAGATAAGGTCTAAATGGTGGGTCTGGCTCAGCCTCATTGCCTGTGAGCTTTACAGATAAGTAAATGGTGTGATTGGATTAGGAATTTGGAATATCTGAATACTGCTTCCACTAAGGCTATGTAATGTGTCTGAAGGTCAAGTCACCAAGCTTCCATGTCATTGTCTCTCTCTCTCACATGTGTGAGATGAGTAATAACATCTGTGTCCCTCCCTTGTTGCTCGTTGTACATTTGTTAGACTGCATTGCTGAAAATCACCTAAATATTGACTGGTTTTCACTAATGATCTTTTTTTTTCTCATGGTTTTTGCAGGTTATTTGTCACAAGTACTGAAGAATTACACTGACCATGCCTGTGATGGAGAGTATGTGTCCCTGAGATGTCCTCACAGGACCACCATCAGCATCCAATCTTCTTTTTATGGCCGAATTGTACCAAGTCATCAGATGTGTCCTTCTCGTGATCCCCATTCCTTTGCAACTTTAATTAAAGAAGATGTTGCCTGTTCAGTTGGCACTTCCCTTCAGGTACTCCATATTAAACTGTTCCTTTTGGACTTCAACTTTCCTTAGTCAGGCAGCAGATTTCTGTGCCTGTGCCACATAGATCTGTATTGAGCAGTGCTGCCCAGCATGGAAGCACTGACATCACACAGCTTAGTGGCTGATTCATCTTTATAGTTAATTCAGTCCTAAGCTTTCACTGATGAGTTTCTTCATTTTGCTGTAGCTCTAGTCAGTAGCCCTTTAGAAATGTGGTTTGAAACAGAATTACCCTGCAAGACCACATTTTGTTTGACTGAATCTGAAGATTGTTTTCATAGTTTTCCTTTCCACTAATTAGCTTTTCCCACAGAAGTTGCTGTTGTATTCTTTTGACTTCAGAAGGTGCTGTTGTATTCTTTTGACTTCAGAAGTTGCTGTTGTATTCTTTTGGCTTCAGAAGTTGCTGTTGTATTCTTTTGACTTCAGAAGTTGCTGTTGTATTCTTTTGACTTCAGAAGTTGCTGTTGGTATTCTTTTGACTTCAGAAGTTGCTGTTGTATTCTTTTTACCTCAGAACTGATCCTATTTCAAGAGGCTTTTACTTTGCTAACTTGAAACCCTGAGAGAATCGTTGGATTTACCTCTTCTGACTCAATTGGCTCTTAGGCCTGTCTCAGTGAACATACATCACTTAGGCTTATAACATCCCAAGCATCAGTGGTTAATCTGCTCTGTCCATTTGTGTAGTGGAGGTTGACTGTAAGTATTCTTCCAAGAGCATGTGCCATCAGCATATCAAGGGATTAATTGGGAAGTTTCAGTGTTAGCTGTCAATAGGAACAACTAAAATTAGAAGCATTTAGTTGGCTGGTGTAGAGATGAGTGGGCTCTGCTCCTGGGTGTTGAAGTAAGCACAAGTCTTTCCAAGCGCAGGATTTAGGGCTGTGAAAGTTTTGGGCAAAGTCTCAAGCATCTACTGTGTTTATGGCTATGAATCAATAATAACTCATAATAAAAATGCATAGCAGAACTGGAGTAATGAACCTATGGAGCTAGTGAATAATTTGGCTGATGACCAGTTTGGCTGATGACCAGTTTCCCACGTCACTTCTCACTCTCACATCCAGCCTTTTAGAGAGGACTTTTACAGCACTTATTAAAAGTTAATGAGAGTGCTTTGGCTTCCACATGTCAGTGGTAAATTCTCAAGAAATTATATGGGGCTGGTGTTAGCCATAGTGTAACCCTTAAGCTGACAGATTGGCACAGCAAATGGTTGTGTTGTAGCATGGGAGGACATGGTCCTTTGCAGAGTGAGCTTTTCCCAGAGATAATCATGAAAGTTTCTAATACAGCAGACAAGAGACATTTATGTTGTTTAGGGTGGGAGAATATGGACTGAAGACTTTGGCAGACACTAGCCTTCCCTTCTTTCCTTTACTGATTTACTGCAGTATGTACTTCAAACGTTTCATTTGGTAATGTGATTCATAGCTATGAGTGCAGCCTCATTCCCTCTGGATGAATGGCCTACCTAAGTCATCTGGAAGGACTTAAAAACAGAGAACATGTAACCTTTGGCTTTCCATGCCATGGTTTTATGTGCAAGAGGAATTTAAAAGAAACTCATACCTGCCTGGCTTAGCCTCTTAAGTCCTCAGAGCTGGGACACATTAGCTTTGCCTCCAGCACTTAAGGTACTGGTAATTAACAGCTCCTCTGAAAACTGTGTTGCTTGTAGCTAGCTTTGCAGCAGATCTCTTGTTCAGTATGTCTGTCACATGACTGAGATTGAAATATTTCTGTTCACCCATTTTGAGGGATCCTGGGGATACTGGTAGATAGTCCTGGGAGAACTGGTAGAGGGTAGGCTGAAGATGAGGCAGCAGTGTGCCCAGGTGGCCAAGAGAGCCAATGGCATCCTGGCCTGCATCAGGAGCAGTGTGGCCAGCAGGACAAGAGAGGTTATTCTTGCCCTGTGCTCAGCACTGGTCAGGCCACACCTTGAGTGCTGTGTCCAGTTCTGGGCCCCTCAATTCAAGAAGGATGTTGAGGTGCTGGAAGGTGTCCAGAGAAGGGCAGTGAAGCTGGTGAGGGGCCTGGAACACAAACCCTATGAGGAGAGGCTGAAGGAGCTGAGGGTGTTTAGCCTGGAGAAGAGGAGGCTCAGGGGGGACCTCACTGCTGTCTGCAACTACCTGAAGGGAGGCTGTAGCCAGGTGAGGTTGGTCTCTTCTCCCAGACAATCAGCAACAGAACAAGGGGACACAGTCTCAAGTTGTGCGAGGGGAGGTCTAGGCTGGATGTTAGGAGGAAGTTGTTGTCAGGGAGAGTGATTGGCATTGGAATGGGTTGCCCAGGGAGGTGGTGGAGTCACCATCCCTGGAGGTGTTCAAGCAAAGCCTGGCTGAGGCACTTAGTGCCATGGTCTAGTTGACTGGCTAGGGCTGGGTGCTAGGTTGAACTGGATGATCTTGGAGGTCTCTTCCAACCTGCTTGATTCTATGATTCTATATGTGCTAGGGAAGTAGCTGATAATTTCTTCTACCACAGATTTCTGGCAGAGCTTGAGGAAGTTCCTAAGTTTCTTTGCATGACATCCACAGGTGCATGGCACCTCTTCAGTCCTCACAGAAATGTCTTTGATAGTTCAATGTGCTGTGCTTGGCCAGGGTAGGATGAGTTCAAATGTCAGAGAATTAATCTTGTCTTCTTTCTTAGTCTTGAAGGGGACAAGGCCTCTCTGAAAGGTAAGCCAGAAACTCCACAAGCTGAATGTCAAATTGCCTGCAGCTTGCTGTTAGGAACTGCATGTATGTAGGAAAACTGGAAAGCTGTAGACAAGGGAATAGTGTGTGTATTTTTGTGGCTTTGAAATTCAGCTAGATGGCTGCTAAAAGCAGGATCAGTTGTGTGTGCATTCTGACTGCCAGTCATTTACAAATTCAACCAAACCCTTCAAAATTGAATTTATAAAATTGCTGTGTCTTATCAAACCCACGACTCTGTAAATTTACTGCTTCCTTGGGGAGTGACCTGGAGGGAGGGTAAGAGGCAGTTACTGACAGCATTCCCTGTGGACTACCTTTATGCAATAGCTAATTCCCATTTAGAAGCTCTCACTCCTGCAAATGCCCAGTTCAGACATTGTTTCTATGTTAAAAAGGGAAACAGAAAGCATTGATTACCCTGAGACAACCACTACTAACCCAGCATCATGTGATGGGCTGCATAGATCCCTTATGTTTGTCACTTGTTTTTTGTTTGAAATGAAATGAAGACCACTTAGGGGAGCATGTCCAAGACATAAAGGTAGTGACCCATACTACACATTTCTGTAATTCTAACACCACAATGTCAGATTTGCTGGAACAATTCCAAATGGACAAACAATTTGGTCATTTAGATTGGAATTTCAGTTTTCTTGGGGTTGATTTCTTGTCAACTTACAGAACAAGTTGCATGAATGTGAGGAGAATATAACAACAGAATAGTGTTGAAAGCCAAGCATTATTTGTTTTTAAACAGCTCCTCCCACTCTCCCAACTCCACTGAGCTTAAAAGGGGAGTCTGGAGTTAGCCCAAGTCACCTGAAATATATGTCAGGAAGTAAAGAGATTTGTGCTGTATTAGTGAAGCATCTTTGAGGTGTTTTGAAGGTGGAAGTGCAGAAAATTCCCACTCATCATTTGATAATAGGAAGTCATTTGGGGCACTAGAACTGTTAATGATCAGTCTGGTCAGGTACTGGATCTCCTGTATTCTCCTTGTGGGGTCTTGCAGAGGATATTCTTACCAAGTAATAGAGAGAAGTGTCATAGAATCACAGAATCAGTCAGGGTTGGAAGGGACGACAAGAATCATCTAGTTCCAACCCCTCTGCCATGGGCAGGGACACTCTACCTTAGACCAGGCTGGCCAGAGCCTCATCCAGCCTGGCCTTAAACACCTCCAGGGATGGGGCCTCAACCACCTCCCTGGGCAACCTATTCCAGCCTCTCACCACTCTTGTGCTGAACAGCTTCCTTTAAAGATTCATAGAATCATACAATCAACCAGGTTGGAAGAGAGCTCCAAGCACCCAGCCCTAGCCAATCAACCAGACCATGGCACTAAGTGCCTCATCCAGTCTTTGCTTGAACACCTCCAGGGACAGTGACTCCACCACCTCCCTGAGCAGCCCATTCCAATGCCAATCACTCTCTCTGGCAACAACTTCCTCCTGACATCCAGCCTATACTTCCCTTGGCACAACTTGAGACTGTGTCCCCTTGTTCTATTGCTCCTCATGTCCAGTGCTCATTCCTGGAGCAGTATTCCTCATGTCACTTGTTTTCAGCAATAAACTACTCACATTCTGTACAGAAGAATGTTTTAATGATAGGACTAGAATTATTGCTTGCTACCAGAAAACTAGATTACACTTTACAGCAGGTTACCTGCAGTATTCCCATTTTGGAAAATTGCCAGAAGAGCAAGCCCACAACTTATTTAAAAGAGAAGCAGAAAGCCCTGGAGCAAAGCTTATTTAGAAGGAGAGTAAAAAGCCCTGAAAAGGCACTTATTCATGGTGCTTCTGCTCTCAGTTATTTATCAAAGACATTGCAGACTAACTTTATATATATGTGTACTGAAGTCAGCAGGAAACAGCACTTCAGAGGGCAATGCTTCCCTTATGACTTGTTTCCCTGAGAAGAGCTGTACTTAGGAGGTGCTCTGGAGCTCAGTCATGCCTCTTGTTAGAAAGATTAACCAGTTTAGAGAGAGGACAGGCAGAGTGTGTGGCCTGTGTCTCTTTCAACACCCTCTGGAACAACCAGTTGTTGGTGACAAGAATCACTACTGCTGCTGATTTGGTATTTCCATTGATCCTTTAAATGAGGTACAGGACACTTTTGCTGCTGCTGTCTCCTGCTGTTGCTCCAGCAGCATGTGAGGCAGTGGTACAAAAGGGATCAGGTTCTTTGCATGCAAACCACAGGATTCCCTGACCCTTCTTCCTGCTTTTCTTTATTTGCACCTATCATGAAGGTTTGTGTCACAGAAAGCAAGGGGGAGATGACTTCTTGCATGAAAGATAAGAACATTTTTTCAGTAGCTGCATGACTCTCAAAGCATGGGCCAGTTGTTGATGACAAAATGATGAGGCTTGAAGGTCTCTGTGTGTGTGACTGTTTCTACTGTTCCCCAGGTATTGTGGACTAACAGTGTGGCTGAATAAAACACAAAGTAGAAGAAACTGATCCAACTGCTCTAACTTTCTTGGTAGGCCAAGGACAGTGACTACTGATATGCTAAGTCACAGGTTACTGCATGATCCCACTGATGAAACAGCCCTAAGTGACCTCAGCAGGGATGAGCAAGTGCCCTTTTTTTGTGACTCTGACTATCTGTAAGATTATGATGGTCAAGGGAAAAGAGGGAGGAAAATGGTAGAAAGAAAATGAGTCACCAGTACTAGTGGGAAGAGCAGCTACTGTTTGTCATATTGGAAATCAGATGATCTCCATAGCTTGGAAACAGTTTGAACAGGAAAGTTTTCCTTCTCAGAATTGAATGGAAGAGCAGTTTGGGTGCTCTGCCTCACACTATGTTAACTACATTGCAGAGGATGATGAGCAGAGAGCTCAGTGTCCAGAAAAGTTTGCTACAGTGCCAAAGTTGCTCTTAAATATCACAGAACCAGTGCAGCTTCATTCATGAATCTCATCCAGTCTGTGACTGGCACTTCCCCCAGCTAGTTATTTGCAGGTAGAAGAACTGCTTGATGTAGAGGTCATAATTAATCCCTAAATCTCAAATCTTTGGTTGACTGAAATTGCTCACCATACTGTGATTATATACTGCAGAAGAGGAGGCAGAGTTGGCTGGTGCAGCCTGTCTCCCTGCTGAGTCAGGATTGTTCCCTGGGGTCTAAGTTTCCTAATGCTTTGTTTGCTTTAAACTTAAACTTTCCAAGTCATGGAGCTTTATCATTTCCAATAAGACCCTGCTTGACAGTGAAATGGTTTTCCCTCAATGTTTTGTTCCCCCCCACTTTGTGTTTTAAACTTTTCCCTTTCTTTAATCCCATGGCTTTTGGTTGTACATTGTTTTGCATCTCTTCAGATGACAGCTTCTCTCCCTTTGAAGTTAACCCCACATACTGGTTCAGTTTCTTACTGTTAGGAAATGTAGGTAATGTTAATTAGGTGACATTTGTAATACAGCTTTTATCAAGTTCTTTTGTCTGCTGAGCATATGCCTGCTGTTCTTGAGTTACAGTCTTTGGGCTGTTTCAAGGCCTTGCCAGAGGAGCTCTGGTGAATCTTGATGTGTTTTAACATCCCATCCCACTGCTGCCTACCCTACTTCCTCGCTAGTGTTTAGTACTCCCAATATCAGAGCTGATGAAAGGGAACATGTGCCCAGTTTTCAGCTCCTTATTTCACAGTTCTGGTGTGTTAATGTGCCACCAAAAAATGTGGGCATAGTTCCCTTCTGCCAGCTCTGCAAGGCCCATGGGTGAGTGACAAGAGATAGCTAGGAGAGTACTAAAACCTGCCATAGATCAACAATCAGGATGAAGGGTCTTTGATCCCTTCTTCACGTGATGCACAGATTGAGTGCAGTAATTTGGGCAAAGATGAATTACTTCCTAGCAGAGCAGGCTGGGAAGGTCGCTTGATAAAGCCAGGGGCAGGCAGCCTGTATCTCATCAACATGGTTTTCACTTCCTCATATAGTCCATCCTTCCCTGTTGTGGATCTTTGGAAAAGTTTGCTCTGTGGACTTGAGTAATTTATGTGAACTTTCAGTGGTACATAAGAGAGTATCAAAATCTAAACTAGATGTGACATAACCCCACTCTGAATGCATTGTGCTGTGTGGCTTTCGAGGGAGAATAGATTTTGACTTGCTTGCTGTATTTCTTTCTTAACTGCTGCAAAACTGTGCCCCATCCAGGAGGTGTTTGCATAACTCCACCATACTGGATATGCTTGGTCTGAATTTGACCTAAAAATGTTTATTCATATATTTCTTCCAATTACTGATGTTTTCTTTCATAACATTCTTAGTGCACATCTCTGCCCATCTTCATTTGACTGTGTACAGGTCTGGTCCACTCATGCAGTCTGCTTTCCAAGTTATTCTCAGCAACATACAATTTGAGCAGTTATTTAGTGACGTTCCTCTGCATAATTTCATGCCTGACTGACATACCCTGCAGTCATCCTCATGTTCCTTTTATGATGGAGACTGTGCAGAGAGCAGCCCTGTGGCAAATCTTAGTTCCCATTGAGTTTCACTATTGACTTTTAGAGGTCCCAAGTTTTGCCATGTGTTGATTCTATGAACTAAGTTTAATTGCCTTGGGTGGTAAGCTCAGTTGTGATTGTGATGGTTTGGGTGTTCCCCACACCCCCCCACTTTAGAAATCACCCAGACTCAGCCAGCTCTGGAAATTGAATGAAGCTTATATTTACAGCTTAGCTCAATAGACAAGCAGATATTTACAGTCTATACAGTTATAGACAGAAATAGACAAGGGAAAAGGGAATACAGAAACACAACAGCCCTCCCAGAAACCTGAGTCCCCAGGAGGGGCTCCCAACCACCCCTTTACCGTCCCCCTACCTCTCTCAACCTTACCCCAGTGCCAAGGAAGAACGGAGGTTGGGCCAGGGGGCTAGGAAGCAAAGTGGATTAGTCAGAGAAGCGGAGGCTGAGGTTAGAAAGAGAGATGCAGCTCGGAGCTCCCCAGCAGGAGAAGTTGTGCCTTATGTATGTTTTGATTATTGTTCTTATACATCTCAGCAAGCCTATGAGAGCAGTTGACATCAGCATTGTTTCCCTTTCACAGCCTGTAATCTAGTTCTTCTCACCAAAACATTCCAGCTAGCTTCAAACTAGCACATGGTTTGTCTTAGGCATGCGCTTAGGAGCACTTCTTGAAGAGTGAATTGAAGAGAGAGAATAAAAATCAGTGCACCCTTGGGAATGGCTGAGGGCAGCCTTGCAAAGCTCACATCCGGTTCCAGATTTAAAAGGTTGTTATCTAATGAGCATAAGCAATTACTTAGCTAATGAACACACACACACAAAAGCATGAGAAATGTGTTTCATCTGTAATGCCTGCTAGAAAGACATGGTTTTGAGCTTGAGGCTGCCCTTGGTTTAAGATTTGGGTCACTGCAGCGAGATTAATCTGGGGCATAAATCACAGGGGTTAGATTAGTGTTTGTTTTAATTGAATTCGCATTTCTTGCTCTCTTATCTCTAAATCTTGCAGCTTCTTAGCTTAGTCATAAACCAGAGAACAGAATGGGTTTAAACAGCCACCACTTCCCTCCTGAGCACTGTCAGCCCTCAGGCTTTATTTACCACTGGAAGGCAATTATGAAGTGGCACAATACAAGGAAGGTGTCTTCCTTCCCCTTTCCTGCAATGCAGGAATCACTCCACTGCCTTCTGCAGTTGCAGTGATTTTTATAATATGATCCAGTACAACTTTATTTAGCATTAGTCAGGGGTCTACCAGAAACAGGTGATGATATAGACTGGTTAGGGATGATTGTGTGTGTCTGTTGCTATTTCTGTGCAAGTTCAGGCTGTTTGTGAGCCTCTTTTTGTTTGGTGTGGGTCAAGGTCGAGAGAACAGAGATGAACACTATCTCTGTCCAGAGGAGCAAGATCTGTTCTTATGGATTTTTGTGTTGTGAAATTAAGGTGCAAACGAGATCATACATCACCACTAAACTATTTATTAAAGCATAAAGTTGGACAAAATAGAGGGAGAGAGAAGAGGGCGACAGTGAAAAAGAGAATGATGGAGAAGAAGAGAAAAAGCAGGGAAGGCAAAGAGCTGGGATCATATTACCCTCAGTCACAGATGGGGAGGGAGAGAGAGAGAGAAGGGTGCGTGGCTCAGGGATGATCTTCTGTGGAGTTCATCAGGGGTTCTTCTGGTGGTGGTGCAGCTCTGGTAGTCTCGTGGAGGTCCACTTGGTGGTCTGGTGGAAGCGCACACCTGGTGGTCTGGTGGGAGCACACACCTGGTGGTCTGGTGGGAGCGCACCCTTGGTGGTCTGGTGGGAGCACACACCTGGTGGTCTGGTGGGAGTGCACCTTGTCAGGCATTGCTCCTGCCTTTCATACAGTTGTCTGCTCGGTGCCCAGCTGCAGCTCCCCAGGGACTCTCCCTATGTATCCTCATGCATTCACAGGGATCCGGCGCCACTGGGGAGAGGGCCTCCACCCCCTCCCTGGCTGTACCTGCCCATACCCTGAATACACATCAGCCTTTTCTCTTCGGGGTAGCTGAGATAAGATGTAGGCCTCCTGGGCATTGCAGCCAGGCTGAGCTCCAGAAGTTTCCAAGGCGTTGTCTGCCCCTAGGCCCAAAATAGGCTTATACATGTTCTGCCTTGCCTGGACATGTTTTTCTGCCCATACCAGAGATAAACAGCATGGTGTTTAAAGAAGTGCTTATATATGGGACATACTGATGAAAGCAATTGGGAAGAAGGTTTTTGTGTGTGCAAAAATAGGTAAAAATTGCATACAGTATCACAGTATCACCAAGGTTGGAAGAGACCTCATAGATCATCAAGTCCAACCCTTTACCACAGAGCTCAAGGCCAGACCATGGCACCAAGTGCCACGTCCAATCCTGCCTTGAACAGCTCCAGGTGTGGTCTAACCAGTGCAGAGTACAGGAGCAGAATGACCTCCCTGCTCCTGCTGGCCACACCATTCCTGATGCAGGCCAGAATGCCACTGGCTCTCTTGGCCAGCTGGGCACACTGCTGGCTCATGTTCAGTTTCTGAATAATCTTAGCCCTGGTGTAACATCTTTGTTCTTTGTAGTCAAGAACATGGCACAGTTAAACCATTGCTAATTTCCTTTACATTTTTCCTGATGTAAAGAGTATAAAAGTACTCTTTATGGATACATTTCATCATGCCTAAGTTTCTACTCAAACAGCCTGCAGGAAATTAGACATCATAGTGGTTGTTTTTTCAGGTTTTCAGAGAAATGGTTGCCCTTCAGTGGGAGGCACAGCAGAATTACACACATGAAAAGGAAATACTGATTTCTCTCTTCTCATGAAAGAACTTCTTGCAGTTATGGCTATTATCAAATTGAGTTGAAGCTGTAGCTAACTAAGAACAATTAGTAAGAGGCATATACAGCCTCAAAAACACTGCCCCTTTTCTGTGGTCTCACAACAGCAGAGGTGAATTTTGGTCCTTAGTTTAGGTACAGACTTCTCTCTAGGGCTCTGTTTTACTTTGCATATTGCAGGAATTACACTCAGGAGGTTTCACTACACATGGAATATGTGGGATAAACAAAAGATGTCCAGAGTCAGAGAGCAAGACAAAGTGGCAACGTATGAAGGCTGTTGTGTGGATTGCTCTCTAAGGTTGGTAAGTAATTGCCTTCACTCCTGATGCTGAGGCTTAGGACAGATGAACAAATGTTCTTTAGACACTGAAAGCAAAGTTTTCCAAGAGGTTTCATGTTGGCCTAGCTCAGTCTCTCCTGAAACCCCAGGTGTTTTTCCCACTGGCTTTATTAGTATCTATTATGCAGTCCTCAAGACTTTTGAAAAACCCACTCATCTGCTTTGAGTGTGTTTGTTGACAGAAAATTCTGCTGCCTTTGAGAGGAAAAAGCTTCCTTTGTGGGGGAAAAAAAAACATTCAGGATGCTGCTTCTTTTTCTTTGCTCCATCTCCTTATCAGTTCTTGGATGTAAACACAGCTGTGACTGTCCAGTACCAGCAAATCCCTTCAGGTCTGCAGTGATCCAGAGAGGATTTCTCTTTGTATATGAAGCACTCAAGAGATGTTCCAGTCGCTCTTTGCTTTTTGAGATCAAAAGATGTCTCTGCATGGAGGCCTTCCTTGCTTAAATTCCTTTGCAACTCACTGAATTGTGCTTTAAATGAACTTTCACACACTGAGTGAGAAATCAACCCTCATGAGCCCAGAGGAAAGAATATGTTGTTTCTAAGCATTTTAACATGGTGGTCAAGTTGGGGCTAATGCTTCTAGGAACCTCCTTCAGTGTTCACTATTCCATCCTAAGCTCTGTGTTTGGAAATTCAATGCCTGCACTTCATTACCTTTCTAAATGGAAAACAACAGCATGTGTTCTCTGCATGCTAGAAAAGATCTGAATTTTCTCATATTGAACCTTAAAATAAAGGTCATGCTTGAGGCAGGAGTGAATTCTTGCATGTGTCAGCCCAAAATTTGAAAGCTTTAGAAAGTTATAAGCAACCACAAGTGAGGCAGTTTCCAATTGCATTTGAAACAGCAACAGCTGCTTTCTCTGTTGTTTGGAGAGGGACAGTGGGAGTTATAATGCTATATATATATAATATATATAATGCTATATATATAAAATGCAGTTTAGGAGGGACACTGAGATGCTTGAGCGTGTCCAGAGAAGGGCAACGAGGCTGGGGAGAGGCCTTGAGCACAGCCCTACGAGGAGAGGCTGAGGGAGCTGGGATTGGTTAGCCTGGAGAAGAGGAGGCTCAGGGGTGACCTTATTGCTGTCTACAACTACCTGAGGGGTGGTTGTGGCCAGGAGGAGGTTGCTCTCTTCTCTCAGGTGGCCAGCACCAGAACAAGAGGACACAGCCTCAGGCTGTGCCAGGGGAGATTTAGGCTGGAGGTGAGGAGAAAGTTCTTCCCTGAGAGAGTCATTGGGCACTGGAATGGGCTGCCCGGGGAGGTGGTGGAGTCGCCGTCCCTGGAGCTGTTCAAGGCAGGACTGGACGTGGCACTTGGTGCCATGGTCTGGCCTTGAGCTCTGTGGTAAAGGGTTGGACTTGATGATCTGTGAGGTCTCTTCCAACCTTGGTGATACTGTGTGAGATATATATATATATATATATATATATATATATATATAATGTTCAGGAGTAACTCAGCAATAGAGAGTAGTCACTGAGTCAAAGAGAAAATTGGTTTGGGTGGCAAATTGTCTTTATTCTCTTCTTCCAGGCAACCAGCAACAGAACAAGGGGACACAGTCTCAAGTTGTGCCAGGGGAAGTCTAGGCTGGATGTTAGGAGGAAGTTGTTGACAGAGAGAGTGATTGGCATTGGAATGGGCTGCCCAGGGAGGTGGTGGAGTCACCATCCCTGGAGGTGTTCAAGAAAAGCCTGGCTGAGGCACTTAGTGCCATGGTCTGGTTGAGTGGATAGGGCTGGGTGCTAGGTGGGCCTGGATGATCTTGGAGGTCTCTTCCAAGCTGGTTGATTCTATGATTCTTTGAAATATCTTCTTGGAACAGGGGTAAGATTGTGAGAAAGCCCAGCTATTGAGGTAGATTTAAGAAAAGGCAACAGTGAGAAGCCAAAGGAGACCGAGGGAGTCTAGAGGAATTTCTGAGAAAGGATTTTCTATCACCTCCTTGCAAGCGAATTGTTTTGGGACTGGAATTCACAGTTCTGTATTGCAGGGACTTAGTGAGGCTGGGGATTACCTCGCTCTGTGGTACCAAAATGCTCGGAGAGGTTCATGTGTGTCAGGCAAACATTATGGCAATTTTAGTGCTTTAGGGACTCTGCAGGAGTACATAAAAACCACCAAAGCCATCCAGCTGAATTTAAAACTTAATTATTGCCCCACTTCATAATATTGTCTCCCCCCAGTACTGCTTTAGAGGACCATGGGGTTAAAAGAAACCATTAATCTTCCTTAATGAAGCTATTTTATAGTAGGAGACAGAATGTCTTGCCCCTGTGGATTCTGTGATGGAGTTTTCATGAATGCTATGAATAGGGAAGTGGGGAATGAGTACTGGAGGAATAACACAGCAGAAAATGGGACAGGACCCAAAATGCTGATGGCAGGATGAACCTCCAACTCACAGGCCCTTACTGAGTTTGGCTAAAAGGAACATGACAGTCACGGAGGAAGAGGAGTGAGCCTTATTAAAAACTGAGTAAGCTGACTGTATAACAGTGTGTTTCCACCACAACTACTAATTACTGGAATGCCAGCAATTGCCAAAGCTTTTGCATAACTGAGACAAGAGCTCTCTTGAAAGCTGGGGCTGAAATTCTGCATCTTCCAGAGGAACTGGAAGCAGAACTGTGGTGGCAGAGTTTGAGTCTGCTTTAAACTGTCAAGGCTGATCCATATCCTTGAAGCTGCTTTTCCTGGGACAGTACTGCTTTATACTGTGATTAAACTGCATGCAAATATTTCAGTATTTCTGTGATTGTCCGACTGCAAATCATTCATTTTGCACTCATGAAAGGAAGAGGAATCATTTTCCTTAAAACAGAGCAAGGTTCAGTTCTCTCCTAGACCACAGCTCCTGTGGTTTCCAGTGCTTTGAGCACCATCAAGAGAGCCAGTGGCATCCTGGCCTGCATCAGGAATGGTGTGGCCAGCAGGAGCAGGGAGGTCATTCTGCCCCTGTACTCTGCACTGGTTAGACCACACCTTGAGTGCTGTGTTCAGCTCTGGGCCCCCCAGTTTAGGAGGGACATTGAGATGCTTGAGCGTGTCCAGAGAAGGGCAACGAGGCTGGGGAGAGGCCTTGAGCACAGCCCTATGAGGAGAGGCTGAGGGAGCTGGGATTGGTTAGCCTGGAGAAGAGGAGGCTCAGGGGAGACCTTATTGCTGTCTACAACTACCTGAGGGGAGGTTGTGGCCAGGAGGAGGTTGCTCTCTTCTCTCAGGTGGCCAGCACCAGAACAAGAGGACACAGCCTCAGGCTGCACCAGGGGAGATTTAGGCTGGAGGTGAGGAGAAAGTTCTTCCCTGAGAGAGTCATTGGACACTGGAATGGGCTGCCCGGGGAGGTGGTGGAGTCGCCGTCCCTGGGGCTGTTCAAGGCAGGATTGGACGTGGCACTTGGTGCCATGGTCTGGCCTTGAGCTCTGTGGTAAAGGGTTGGACTTGATGATCTGTGAGGTCTCTTCCAACCTTGGTGATACTGTGATACTGTGATACTGTGATCATTGACTGCCCAGAGCCAGGGCTGGCTGAGGAGGCAAGGATGGTCTTGCGGTTCTCCATCTTGTCTTTGTTTGACAATCCCTTTGGTAGAGATACTGAAGTGCTTTTCTTTCTCTATTTCTTACCTGCATCCTTGGCTGTAGAAGATGCTGGATGAGTGCCAGGACAGGCGGAGCTGCCAGTTTCTCCTCAATAGCCGACTCTTCGGTGCGGATCCGTGCCCTGGAACCGGCAAGTACCTCATCGTGTGGTACAAGTGCAGGCCAAGTAAGTATCTCACTACCAAATTTGTTTGCTCTGGCAAGATAAAAACGTTTTCACACTCAATACTCACCTTCTAGGACTTTTCATTCTCTTCCACTTTCATTGGAGCATTTCCTCTCTCCTCCTCACTTGCTGCTTTGCAGGGCTGCTGCTGCTTCAGCTCCTTCCTCCTCGCTGGCAGGCCAAGTTTGTAGGTTGTTTTCACAGGTGCCAGTGAAAGCCTTTGCCAATGCTGAGCTAACGATGCTGGTGGTGGGTGTGCTGCTCCTGTTCCCAACTGCTGCCGCCCTTCTGTCCCACTGGACTAGCGACCCTTGTCCCTTCTCTCACTGCCCCTCCACAGGCAGGAGGAGCTCTCTGCATGGGCAAAGACTTCAGACCTATGTGCCCGGGGCAGGTACTGGAGATGATGGTGCAATGTGAAGCTCACCAGGCAAAAACCATGCCATAAGCCAGCGTTTGATTGTTTCCAGATCAGCCTGGGAAATGTTAGCCTGTGTTGTGCGTGATCTCGTTAGCTGTGTTTAAATTAAATGGGGCCAGTGCCTGAATATTGAGTGTAACCATGCATGCTGTGGAGGATGAGCCTGTTGTCTTTGGCCCAGGATAGTCAACACCCCCTTGGCCCTACTAAGGAATTTGTAGCACAGCTTGGGCACCAATCTCTATCAGTTCTTAGGAAGCAAACACATCGATTTGGAGACAAATAGTCTTTGATGGTGGCCAAACTGTGACAACAGATTTCAGCTTGAAAACAGGAGCTGAGTCTGTTTGAGTTAATAGTCTGGACATGACATTTCAGATCAGCCTGAACTCAAGCCTTTTAGATGACAAAACTAACATGGTTCCACCAGCACCACATCAGCAAAATTTTTGGAGGAGAAGTAGAAAAAACCTGTTTGCACAGGGGAGAAAAAACATTCTGATTTCAGAAAGGGTTTGGAATGAAAGCAGAAACAGATCTGTGTCAGCAGCATTTTCTGTGCTTCTCCTGAGACTATTTGCCCTAGCATGCAGAGACCTGTGCAAATGAAGTGAAGGGATCTGGCAAGATCTGTAAGGAGTTCAAATGAAAAGTAGCTAAAGCAGCACCTGCATTTGTTGTGAGGCTTTCAAGAGTAATTGTATCATCATTTGTTGGGTGAGAAATGCATCTCCAAGAGAAGGGTGATTAACAGGATGTTCTGACAAGTCCTCCTGAACCTGCAGGTTTGGTATCAAAGCTTGCTTGAGAAATCTGACTATTGAGGCCTGTGCTGAACTTCTGAAGGTACTTCAGAATCTCATCTATGCATAAGTATTTATGGCTTGGCATTCTCTGCTAATTACAGATATGCTAGCAGAGGAGTGTGTGCTGGATAGGTGATTTTCCTGAGAGAGAGCAGGGGAAACTGCTTGAATACATTTCCCCAAGGCTGTTTTCAGGCAGCTACAGTTTTTCAGGGTGAAACAGGGAACCTGACACAAATTGTTGTTTCTTAGCTGTTGGCCAAACTTCTAATCAGAACCCTCTGGATTAATAATGAGGTTTGAAATAGGCAAGGATTGGTTTTGCACTGAGGTACCAGGACAGACTCAACCTTTTCTTGATGATTCAAAGCATTAATTGTGAGTCCCATGAATAGAATCTGGTGCTTGCCTGAGTTCAGTAAAGCCTTTTCCCCTTTCTGTAGAGAGAAGGTTAAAGACAGGACTGGAGAAGGATGGATCTATTGAATGCAAAATACAGGGCCTTGAAGCATTCTGGTGGGCTTTTGTGAGCACTGTTTATGAGCTGTAAACAGTTATATGTTAAAGAGCTGATTTCAAAAGCTGTGGTCCTATAAAGAGTTGACCTGCTCCAGAAAGTCTGAGCACACATAGTTGCAAATGAGGAGCAACAGAGACTTTTTGTCAAGAGCAGAGCTCACTTCCTGGCACATGGTTCCATCCATAACTTTATCAAAAGGCAAATGCAATTTTTTTGAGTTCTGCTCCTGAATTTGTCCTTTTTAACTGTAGATGTGACAGAAGTGCTTTAATAAAAAAGTGTTTGAGGTCTCAGTTGTCTTCTAGAGACATCTATTGCTTTCTCTTGCTTATTGAGGGAGCCAGTTGTGACCATTCTCCTGAAGAAACTGCTGATATAGGTAGAATGAAAGTAAGTTTTCCTGTGTACAAGTATGATAGGTGCCTTGGAAACTGGCCTGCAGAATTTGCCCAGGATGCCTTTAACATAAAATAATGTCATCCAATGCCTCCCACTCTGAGTTACACCAGAGCCTCAAACAGGTCCCTGAATAGAATCATAGAATAAATCAAGCAGGCTGGAAGAGAACTCCAAGATCATCCAGTCCAACCTAGCACCCAGCCCTAGCCAGTCAACCAGGCCATGGCACTAAGTGCCTCATCCAGGCTTTTCTTCAACACCTCCAGGGACTGTGACTCCACCACCTCCCTGGGCAGCCCATTCCAATGCCAATCACTCTCTCTGACAACAACTTCCTCCCAACATCCAGCCTAGACTTCCCCCGGCACAACTTGAGACTGTGTCCCCTTGTTCTGTTGCTGGTTGCCAACCCCCACCTGACTACAACCTCCCTTCATGTAGTTGTAGACAGCAATGGGGTCCCCCCTGAGCCTCCTCTTCTCCAGGCTAAACACCCCCAGCTCCCTCAGCCTCTTCTCATAGGATTTGTGCTCCAGGCCCCTCACCAGCTTTGTTGCCCTTCTCTGGACACATTCCAGCACCTCAACATCTCTCTTGAATTGAGGGGCCCAGAACTGGACACAGCACTCAAGGTATAGCCTGAGCAGTGCTGAGCACAGGGGAAGAATAACCTCATGTGTCCTACTGGCCACACTGCTCCTGATGCAGGCCAGGATGCTCTTTTGGCCACCTGGGCACACTGTAGTTATCTAAAATGAAAGACTTCCTTGAAAGAAAGCACAAGTGAAGTCAGTGGCATTTACTTGTACCGCTGCTGAAGAATTACTGGATGGTGCAGTCATTGCCTCTGGCCACTGTCACTGCAGTTCTGCCTCTCTGACATTGCAGTCATTTGAATTGCAGTGGTTTCGGTGCTCAGTGGCCATGTGGAGTTCACCTGGGAGGCAAGGTGCTATTTTGGTTTCTCATGGGTAGAATTTCAAGGAGATGTGGGACAGCAAATCGTGCTGGGACTAGAAGCCCCTACTTTTCCAAATGGTGGGGCTGCAGGAAACAGTGCAGTGAGGGGAATCTCTCCTGCATTAATTGCTCTGAGGCTGTTTCTGATAGAAGCATGGAAGACTCCTACAGAAATTTGGGGTTCAAGCATTGGAATTTACTTCTATAAAATCAAAGAAAGAGTTGAGACATGTGTTGATTAAGTAGAAAGAGTGAAAAATTCTATAGCTTGTGTGGTTTTTGGGAAGTCTTGTCTGCCACAACAAGCACCTGGCCAAGCTGGCAGCTCGTGGCTTGGACAGATTCACTCTGTGCTGGGTCAAGAACTGGCTGGATGGCAGAGCCCAGAGAGTGGTGGTGAATGGTGCCACATCCAGTTGGCAGCTGTCACTAGTGGTGTGCCCCAGGGATCAGTGCTGGGCCCAGTCCTGTTTAACACCCCCTCTGGGTGAGGGGACTGAGTCCAGCATCAGTGAATTGGCAGATGACATTAATCTAGGAGCAGATGTGGAGCTATTGGAAGGTAGGAGAGGCCTGCAGAGGGACCTGGACAGGCTGGATGGGTGGGCAGAGGCCAATGGGATGAGATTGAACAAGGCCAAGTGCAGAGTTTTGCACTTTGGCCACAACAACCCCAAACAGCACTACAGGCTGGGACCAGAGTGGCTGGAGAGCAGCCAGGAGGAAAGGGACCTGGGGGTGCTGGTAGACAGCAGGCTGAAGATGAGCCAGCAGTATGCCCAGGTGGCCAAGAGAGCCAATGGCATCCTGGCCTGCATCAGGAACAGTGTGGCCAGTAGGACAAGAGAGGTTATTCTTCCCCTGTACTCAGCACTGGTCAGGCCACACCTTGAGTGCTGTGCCCAGTTCTGGGCCCCTCAATTCAAGAAAGATGTTGAGGTGCTGGAAGGTGTCCAGAGAAGGGCAACAAAGCTGGTGAGGGGCCTGGAGCACAAACCCTATGAGGAGAGGCTGAGGGAACTGGGGGTGTGCAGCCTGGACAAGAGGAGGCTCAGGGCAGAGCTCATTGCTGTCTACAACTACCTGAAGGGAGGTTGTAGCCAGGTGGAGGTTGGTCTCTTCTGCCAGGCAACCAGCAACAGAACAAGGGGACACAGTCTCAAGTTGTGCTGGGGGAGGTCTAGACTGGATGTTAGGAGGAAGTTGTTGTCAGAGAGAGTGATTGGCCTTGGAATGGGCTGCCCAGGGAGGTGGTGGAGTCACCATCCCTGGAGGTGTTCAGGAAAAGCCTGGCTGAGGCACTTAGTGCCATGGTGTAGTTGACTGGCTAGGGCTGGGTGCTAGGTTGGACTGGCTGATCTTGGAGGTCTCTTCCAACCTGCTTGGTTCTATGGTTCTTGTGTTAAGTCTTGTGTTAATCGTGATCCACTCTGGTTCAAGGAATGGTTCTGGGATCTTGCAGACACTCATTTTGTGTGTAAAGGACTCTGATATGTGCATGGGAATGCTTTGAAATGCCAAATATTTGGCAGTCCTGAGTTTTCTCTGTGCCTGTAAATAAACAGTATACTCTGCCTGCGTGCACTTTCAAGGTGTAGGCTGTTTGAGGAGAGCAGAAATAATAAAATGCTCTATTCTGTCTCAGTTTGTGACAAACCTATTATGATTGTGGCTTATTTATTGCTCCTGCATTATTTGAGAGCCAACATTCATCAAAGCATATAGAGGCTTAGCTTTCATTTTATTTTCTCATAGGTTTTAGGCCTTAAATTTTGATATGTGCCAACTCTTGGGAAGATGTTTAAAAACACAGGTCTCAGCAGAATCATAGAATCAGCCAGGTTGGAAGAGACCTCCAAGATCACAGTATCACAGTATTATCAGGGTTGGAAGAGACCTCACAGATCATCAAGTCCAACCCTTTAGCACAGAGCTCAAGGCCAGACCATGGCACCAAGTGCCACGTCCAGTCCTGCCTTGAACAGCTCCAGGGACGGCGACTCCACCACCTCCCCGGGCAGCCCATTCCAGTGTCCAATGACTCTCTCAGGGAAGAACTTTCTCCTCACCTCCAGCCTAAATTTCCCCTGGCACCGCCTGAGGCTGTGTCCTCTTGTTCTGGTGCTGGCCACCTGAGAGAAGAGAGCATCCAGTCCAACCTAGCACCCAGCCCTAGCCAGTCAACTAGACCATGGCACTTGTGCTTGTAAAGGTGGAGTTCCTCTGCAAATCACCCTGCTCTCTGTAGTCTCAGTGGTCAGCCCTTAGAGGGATTCCATAGGTCAGGGTTGGGTCTGGTTGCTGTAGCCCTGAAGCCTGAAGTTGTCCTCTGTCAGTGTAAATGTCAACTGCCATTTAGCACTGGCCAGGGTTGGTTTGAATATGGCCACCCTATTTTAGAGGCTAAAGAGGTTGATGAGGATGGCTGTGGGCTGTGCCATGCCACCTGTGCTCCGCACCAAAGGATTGGCACATTTAACTTGGCAGGGCCAGAGCAGCCAGAGATCCATACCTAATGCTCAGCACAGGGAAGCTTAGAATCAAACCCTGCACACACAGAGGACCTCAATCTCCAGGGTACCTTTCAGGACCATTAAAAATTGCACACAAATCCAATTGTTCCTCAGGTACCACGTTGATTTGATTTAGACCCATTAAGTGTAATTACCGGCTAGACTGCAGGAACATCTCATTAGAGGGAACTGACAGACTATTTAATTGCTCTAACATGAACTTACTCTGAGATCTGGATTCACCACTATTATTCAAACAATTCAGAGTTTGTGCATTTCCCCCACCCCCCGTTTTAGAGTTAGAGAAACGTGTGAAATGGTTTCTTCTTGGAAACTAGGAAATATTTGTTCTGTGTGCCAGACTTTGCAGAAGGTCTGTATGGTCTAGTCCTGAGTGGGAAAAGGATCTATGAGACTACCCAAGTCACCTCTCTATGCCCCAGAAATACCTTTGAGGCTGGTTTTACTGGGATTGTTCACTGCTCTGGGCTACTGTACATGTGCTAGTTTGAAGCTACCTGGAATGTTTTGATGAGAAGAACTAGATTACAGGCTGTGAAAGACAAACAATGGTGATGTCTACTTCCCTCATAGGCTTGCTGAGATGTGTAAGAACAAGAATCAAAACACAGATAAGGCACTACTGCTGGGGTGCTCCAAGCTGCATCTCTCTCTAACATCACCCTCCATTTCTCTGAATTATCCACTTTGCTTCCTAACCCCCTGGCTGAACCTCCATTCTTCCCTGGGACTGGGGTAAAGTTGAGAGGGGCAGGGGGAAGGTGAATGGGTGGTTGAGAGCCCCTCCTGGGGACTCAGGTTTCTGGGAGGGGAGTTGTGTTTCTGTATTCCCTTTTACCTTGACTATTTCTGCATATAACTGTATAGACTATAAATATCTGCTTCTGTATTATGCTAAGCTGTAAATAATAAGCTTCATTCAATTGTCAGAGCTGGCTGAGTCTAGTCTGAGTGATTTCCAAAGTATTGGGGGACAGGTAACACCCAAACCATCATAATACAAGCAAAGATCAGTCTATCCCTGTACAGCATCTGCTTGCCCAAAGTGTTTTTGGTTATTTTTTCGGGCTTTGCTACTTCAAAAGTGCCAATGCTCCTGAACAAAATGGAGACATAAGCATCTGCCTTACTCTGCAGCGAGATTACTTATGATGAGATGTGTTGTCTGACCATTTGCTGGCAGTGCTGTTGAGAAAGGAGTGGGCTCCTGCCCTGCTTTAATGTCTTTCCCCATGCTGGGGACTGAGTGGCTGAGAGCAGCCAGGAGGAAAGGGACCTGGGGGTACTGATAGATAGTAGGCTGAAGATGAGGCAGCAGTGTGCCCAGGTGGCCAAGAGAGCCAATGGCATCCTGGCCTGTATCAGGAACAGTGTGGCCAGCAGGACAAGGGAGGTTATTCTGCCCCTGTACTCAGCACTGGTCAGGCCACCCCTGGAGTGCTGTGTCCAGTTCTGGGCTCCTCAATTCAAGAGAGATGTTGAGGTGCTGGAAGGTGTCCAGAGAAGGGCAACAAAGCTGGTGAGAGGCCTGGAGCACAAACCCTATGAGGAGAGGCTGAGGGAGCTGGGGGTGTTTAGCCTGGAGAAGAGGAGGCTCAGGGCAGACCTCATTGCTGTCTACAACTACCTGAAGGGAGGCTGTAGCCAGGTGGGGGTTGGGCTCTTCTCCCAGGCACCCAGCAGTAGAACAAGGGGACACAGTCTCAAGTTGTGCTGGGGGAGGTCTAGGCTGGATGTTAGGAGGAAGTTGTTGTCAGAGAGAGTGATTGGCATTGGAATGGGCTGCCCAGGGAAGTGGTGGAGTCACCATCCCTGGAGGTGTTCAAGAAAAGCCTGGCTGAGGCACTTAGTGCCATGGTCTGGTTTATTGGCTAGGGCTGGGTGCTAGGTTGGACTCGATGATGTTGGAGGTCTCTTCCAACCTGGTTGATTCTATGATTCTCTCATGTAGTCCCTTTCTCTTGTCTCCTCTTCTGCCATTCCCATCCTGGGTATGCTGTCCCCTTTTCAGCTCTGAACAGCCTTCCAAAGCGCTATAGTAGTATTTTCCTTTCATCCCATTGTACAGTTGCTACTTTATCTTATGACTTGGACTCTGGGACGCAAAGTTCTACATCCATGGTATCACCAAGGTTGGAAGAGACCTCACAGATCATCAAGTCCAACCCTTTACCACAGAGCTCATAAGGTTTTTTCCAATAAGTTTTTTTCCCTCCCCAATTATTATTATTATTTTAATTTGATTTTAAAATGCTCTGTGAAACAGCTGGATGTGATAGTTGGGGGCTGGTGGGTGCAAAGCCTGTCTGTATTAACTGTCCCAGAGATGTAACAAAGTGTAAATCTAAACGTTGCTGCTCTCCCCTGCTATTCACAAATGTAAGCCTAAAGACTTTGAAGTTTCCACAAGCCCGGATTGTGACCTGGGCTCCAATTGCAGCACAAATCCCTCTGTAACAATACAAAAACATATCTCTGAAAGGCACATCAAGGCTCTGAGAAATCCATCTGGAAAGGAAACCTGCGTTTGCTGGCAAAGGGTGAAGTGGCAAAAGTTTGTACGGGGGTCAAAGGAATAAAGGGGGTAAGGGAGGTCACTTTGTTCTACTTCAGAGCTTGTAGCTTTGATTTATGGGAAAACTTTTGTGCTGAAAATCGACCTGGACACATGTATTGAAGAGAGCAGGCAGTCATTCTCTCCAGTGTAGATTCAATTCTAATCTGAGAGGCCCAGCTAATTCTTGTGAAATGTTAATGACTTTCATTCTTTCCTTTTATTATCCCCTCGCTGTACTTTAGAACCTGTACAGACATAAGGACACCATTACTTGGGGCAGAGGTTTTCCAGCTATGAAAGGACTGCAAAGAGTCATCCTCTTGTGGTAGTGGTTCACAGTTGCTGGTGAATGTGAGGGTGTCTTATGTCAGCTAATTCACTGATTCAGGGGAATTAGTCAGTTCTGCTCATCACGTTTCAGTTGGATTGGCTGAAAAGTATGGAAAGGAGGTTGCAGAGGGGCTCTATAGGCTTGTGGTGAATGTATCTAGTTCACCTTTTAGTGAGGTTGTAGCCAGGTGGGGGGTGGTCTCTTCTGCCAGGCAACCAGCAACAGAACAAGGGGACACAGTCTCGAGTTGTGCCAGGGGAAGTCTAGGCTGGATGTTAGGAGGAAGTTGTTGTCAGAGAGAGTGATTGGCATTGGAATGGGCTGCCCAGGGAGGTGGTGGAGTCACCGTCCCTGGAGGTGTTCAAGCCAAGCCTGGCTGAGGCACTTAGTGCCATGGTCTAGATGACTGGATAGGGCTGGGTGCTAGGTTGGACTGGGTGATCTTGGAGGTCTCTTCCAACCTGGTTGATTCTATGATTCCTTTGGTGTAATCTAGCGTGGGCTCTGCCACTGACTTTGCTGGCCAAGGGTAATACCTTTTCTGTTAAATTCAGTGAACGCTGCAGAAGAAGCACATCTTCAGTGCTTGCAATCTCTAGGCAGGGTTTGCAAAATGCTATGAGAAAAGTGGAGAGCTGTGAGAAGAGCAGAGTTACTGCAGAAATTTCAGACCAGAGTAGGGAGAGACCTGAATGTTACTCTAGTGACTGGTTTTAGTGCTGGAATGGACTAAAAGTTTGTGCTAGTTTGAAGCTAGCTAGAATGTTTTGGTGAGAGGGACTAGATCACAGGCTGTGAAAGGAAAACAATGATATCTACTTCACTCATAGGCTTACTGAGAGATACAAGAAGAAGAATCAAAATATAGGTAAGGTACTTCTGCTGGGGAGCTCCAAGCTGCGTTTCTCTCTCTAACCTCTCTGCCATTTCTCTGACTAATCCACTTTGCTTCCTAACCCCCCTGGCCGAACCTCCATTCTTCTTTGGGACTGGGGTAAGATTGAGAGGGGTAGGGAGAAGGTGATGGGGCAGTTGGGAGCCCCTCCTGGGGACTCAGGTTTCTGGGAGGGCTGTTGTGTTTCTGTATTCCCTTTTCCCTTGTCTATTTCTGTCTATGACTGTATAGACTGTAACTATCTGCTTGTACATTGTGCTAGCTGTAAATATAAGCTTCATTCAATTTCCAGAGCTGGCTGAGACTAGTCTGGGTGATTTCCAAAGTGTGGGGGGGTGGGGAACAGCCAAACCATCACACAGTTGAGTAGTTATTGACCCTTTCAGAAAAGCATTAATCCCCTTGATAAGACAGGTTTATTGGTGGCAGGAGAAGTTCACTGTATTGTTAGTTACATTGCTTTTTTGGTGGGCCAGGATTTCCAAAGCACCACAATGGAGTGAGGGTTGTTTAATGGGCACATCCTTCTGGCCCAGCCACCGAGGCAACAGAATAAGCCTTTTGCCTCCTGCATTCATCAGCTTGCCCTTGCTTATCTGTATTATTTCAAACCTCTAAGGTGGCCCAGGGAGTGGAAATTTATAAGGCCACTGAACCTCAGGCAGTAAATGAAAAGATATAAAAACAAGAATCCCATCAATAACAAAGGATGCATCCATCAATCTACAATCAGGGGCAGAGAAACTTTAATGCTCACAACTAATATTATTTTAAGCTATTGATGCACAGATATTTTCAGGTGCTGTCAAATAGCACTATCTCTGTAGCACACTTATCACTTGACTGGCAGGAGTGGTATCACATGCTGACATGTGAATGCATTGTCAGCATCTGCAGAGATTATTGTCAGACCCTCTGTGATGGTTTGGGTGTTCCCTGCCCCTCCACACTTTGGAAATCACCCAGACTAGACTCAGCCAGCTCTGGACATTTGAATGAAGCTTATATTTACAGCTTAGCTCAATATACAAGCAGATATTTACAGTCTATACAGTTATAGACAGAAATGTAGAATGTAATACAGAAACACAACAGCCCTCCCAGAAACCTGAGTCCCCAGGAGGGGCTCCCAATTGCCTTTCCACCTTCTCCCCCCCACCTCTCAATCTTACCCCATTTACAAGGAAGAATGGAGGTTTGGCCAGGGGGTTAGGAAGCAAAGTGGATTAATCAGAGAGACAGCAGAGAGGCTAGAGAGAGAAATTCAGCTCTGAGCTCTCCAGCAGAAGAAGCAGTAGTGACTCCTTTATCTATGTTTGGATTCTCTCAGCAAGGCTATGAGCGAAGTAGACATCCTTCTGTTTTCTTTTTCACAGCCTGTAATCTAGTTCTTCTCACCAAAACATTCTAGCTAGCTTCAAACTGGCACACCCTGCCCCCACAGAAAAGGACACTGCTGCTCTCCTGGGAGAGTGATAATAATAATCAACTGAAAAAAGTTTTCTTTCAAACTTTGTCAGTCAGCCCTGATTGACTTGAGAAGGAGCTAGTGAAGACCAGGGTGCTTTCTACTGCTGTAGATGGAAAGATTCTGTTTGCTGGATCAGGTATGCAGATGTGAACTACTAAACAAGATGGATTGTGAAATTGTCCTAAGCTGTATAAATCAGAGAGCTATGACTTTTATAGATCTTCTTCATTCATTGTCATTTAAACATCCTGTGCCGTGCTGGGAAAAAAAAAACCAAGGGTAACTCCCTCCTTTTAAGCCATTAATTTTTAGTGAAGGATGAAGAAAGGCTATACCACAGTCTTTCTGTTCTGGAACTGGTGAGTCAACAGCATTTGCAGCAGGAGATGAGAGCCTCTGCCCTTGCGTACTTCACAGTATCACAGTATCACAGTATCATCAGGGTTGGAAGAGACCTCACAGATCATCAAGTCCAACCCTTTACCACAGAGCTCAAGGCCAGACCATGGCACCAAGTGCCACGTCCAGTCCTGCCTTGAACAGCCCCAGGGACGGCGACTCCACCACCTCCCCGGGCAGCCCATTCCAGTGTCCAATGACTCTCTCAGGGAAGAACTTTCTCCTCACCTCCAGCCTAAATCTCCCCTGGCACAGCCTGAGGCTGTGTCCTCTTGTTCTGGCGCTGGCCACCTGAGAGAAGAGAGCAACCTCCTCCTGGCCACAACCACCCCTCAGGTAGTTGTAGACAGCAATAAGGTCTCCCCTGAGCCTCTTCTTCTCCAGGCTAACCAATCCCAGCTCCCTCAGCCTCTCCTCGTAGGGCTGTGCTCAAGGCCTCTCCCCAGCCTTGTTGCCCTTCTCTGGACACGCTCAAGCATCTCAATGTCCCTTTTAAACTGGAGGGTCCAGAATTGAACACAATACTCAAGGTGTGGTCTAACCAGTGCAGAGTACAGGGGCAGAATGACCTCCCTGCTCCTGCTGACCACACCATACTTCAGGAGATCCAGCTTTTCCTTAGGCGTTGTGGGCTTTGGCTGCTGCCTGGCACAGAAGTGATCAGGACACTTTCTCCCTAGAAGAGCCAAAGGCATGTCACAATAAACAAAAATAAAACAAGTTTTAAGAAATCAAGCCCACGAAGCTAAAACTTTGCACAGTCTTACTGTGGTAAAGGCTTGCATCTCTGAAAGACAGATGTCGAGATTTTCTGGTGTACTAGTGAAGGACTGTGAGAAGAAAAGCATGCCACAAAAATAACACACTTGTAAACTCATTTGAGATGCTGCAATGGCATCCTGGCCTGGCTCAGGAACAGTGTGGCCAGCAGGACGAGGGAGGTTATTCTTCCCCTGTACTCAGCACTGGTCAGGCCACACCTTGAGTGCTGTGTCCAGTTCTGGGCCCCTCAATTCAAGAGAGATGTTGAGGTGCTGGAAGGTTTCCAGAGAAGGGCAACAAAGCTGGTGAGAGGCCTGGAACACAAAGCTGCTGGGGAGAGGCTGAGGGAGCTGGGGTTGTTTAGCCTGGAGAAGAGGAGGCTCAGGGGTGACCTCATTGCTGTCTACAACTACCTGAAGGAAGGTTGTAGCCAGCTGGGGCTTGGTCTCTTCTCCCAGACAACCAGCAATAGAACAAGGGGACACAGTCTCAAGTTGTGCCAGGGGAGGTCTAGGCTGGATGTTAGGAGGAAGTTGTTGTCAGAGAGAGTGATTGGCATTGGAATGGGTTGCCCAGAGAGGTGGTGGAGTCACCATCCCTGGAGGTGTTCAAGAAAAGCCTGGATGAGGCACTTAGTGCCATTGTGTAGTTGACTGGCTAGGGCTGGGTGCTAGATTGGACTGGCTGATCTTGGAGGTCTCTTCCAAACTGGTTGATTCTGTGACTAGTGTGTATATTTTGATATTGTTCTCTTTTTCCTCCTTAAACAACCATTTACTTCTGCCTGTCCCAGAGGAAAGTGCAGCTAGGTGCATCTGAACTCTACTTTGCAAGTGAAATGTAGCAGTTAATTTGCAGCCCTGGCAGCCTCTTCACAGCAGAATGCAAAAAGATAACTACCTCAAAGTAATGAAAGTGACAGTGGGGAAAGTGAAAGTGACAGTGGGGAAAGGTGCCTTTTAAACACTGCAAATTGGATGGGTGCATCAGGAGTGCAGTATTAAAGGAATCTGACAAGGTCCTTTGCAAAGAACAATCTTCCTGCTTGTCAAAGTGGTTTCAGGCCTCCAAACCCTGGCACTTTTGAGTTTCCAGGGTACTTCTGAAGTTGGGAAACTGCCTGTTTGATAAAACTCTGGACTGTGATCCGAGCTGTGTCTTTCAGAGCTTCAGATTAGCTTCCACAGAGGTGAGCAGTGCGCTCCATGCCACTGAGGCTAGCAAACTTCAAGCTTTAAAGGTGAAATTGCAGCATCTTCACAAAATGTTTCTTGAAGGAAAATTGAGCTTTAAATAGAGTTAAAGCATATTTCTGTGCAAATACATGAATTGGTGATATTCTCACTTTTTGTTATGTCCAAATTAAAGGGGCTGATCACTTTTAGATCCTGGCTGTTGAAATGACGGAACGATCAGGTAGTCCACAGCTTAAGTGCTTGTGAGAGAGTCAGGGGAAAGGTTGTGCTTGAGGACATTGAAGAACTTTGCTGTTCTGGAAAGGTTTCCTCCACCCAGTAGAGCCTAAGTGAATGCTGGCTTGAACAGTATGAACTTATGAAAAGCCTGAGGTGAACTGAAAGTTATCTATCATTAGTAGCAGGTTTACCTGGATGAGGAGGAAGCTCTGGAACTCAGGATATGTTGACATGGTTTAATGGCCATGGTAGTTGTTAGGTCAACAGTTTGCCTTAATGATCTTAAAGCTCTTTTCCAACAGAAACGATGATAGTGAACAGTTATGAATGTCAAGCATGAAATGTTCTTTATGTGGTGTGCAGTTGTGATGGTTTGGGTGTTCCCCCACACACACTTTCTAAATCACCCAGACTAGACTCAGCCAGCTCTGGAAATATGAATGAAGCTTATATTTACAGCTAGCACAATATACAAGCAGATATTTACAGTCTATACAGTTATAGACAGAAATAGACAAGGTAAAAGGGAATACAGAAACACAACAGCCCTCCCAGAAACCTGAGTCCCCAGGAGGGGCTCCCAACCACCCCTTCACCTTCCCCCTGCCCCTCTCAACCTTATCCCAGTCCCAAGGAAGAATGGAGGTTTGGCCAGGGGGGTTAGGAAACAAAGTGGATTAGAAAAAAAATGGAGGGTGAGGTTAGTGATGCAGCTCAGCCAGCAGCAGAAGTGAGACTGCTTTATCTATGTCTTGCTTTATGTTTTTATACCTCTCAGCAAGCCTATGAGTGCAGTAGACATCACCTTTGTTTTCCTTTCACAGCCTGTAATCTGATTCTTCTCACCAAAACATTCTAGCTAGCTTCAAACTAGCACAGCAGTGGAGCAGATAAAAGAGCTGGCATGAATGTGAGCAAGGCAAAAATTTGGCTAAAGAGAATTTACTGCCTTACATGGAGAGCAGTTTGTTTCTAAAGCAGCATCTTGGGTGCAGCCTCGCTAACTTAACTGTTAAAAACTAGATAAGATAATCTTCTGTGCCAAAAAGTTCTGCCCTGATAAGCAGTGGGCAAAATGATGTTTCCTACAAAATATGTTTGCTCAGATCCTCAACCCTAAGCTTAAATCCTTTAAGATTTTGTCAAGAAGAGAGATTTCACAGTATCACAGTCTCACCAAGGTTGGAAGAGACCTCACAGATCATCAAGTCCAACCCTTTACCACAGAGCTCAAAGCCAGACCATGGCACCAAGTGCCACGTCCAATCCTGCCTTGAACAGCTCCAGGGACGGCGACTCCACCACCTCCCCGGGCAGCCCATTCCAGTGTCCAATGACTCTCTCAGGGAAGAACTTTCTCCTCACCTCCAGCCTAAATCTCCCCTGGCACAGCCTGAGGCTGTGTCCTCTCGTTCTGGTGCTGGCCACCTGAGAGAAGAGAGCAACCTCCTCCTGGCCACAACCTCCCCTCAGGTAGTTGCAGACAGCAATAAGGTCTCCCCTGAGCCTCCTCTTCTCCAGGCTAACCAATCCCAGCTCCCTCAGCCTCTCCTCGTAGGGCTGTGCTCAAGGCCTCTCCCCAGCCTCGTCGCCCTTCTCTGGACACGCTCAAGCATCTCAATGTCCCTCCTAAACTGGGGGGCCCAGAACTGAACACAGCACTCAAGGTGTGGTCTAACCAGTGCAGAGTACAGGGGCAGAATGACCTCCCTGCTCCTGCTGACATGTACTTCCAGCTCTTTGATCTGGGAAATGGGATTAACCATTTTGCACTGATTATGTGCATTTTAATTGGGGAAAAAAAATCATCAATTTTTCCATGAATTCTGTTGAAAAATGCAATTTTAGGTAAGGTAGACCTCTGGCATTCATATGCTCCATCACTTTGTTCTACAGAAAATCCTTTCTAGGAGCTTACTTCCCTAAGGTCTTTCAGAGGTTGAGCCAACTGATGTTTAGTTTTGTGCCTCTCATTCGTGACCATTCAGAAAGCTGTTGTGGAACATAGGTGAAAATGTTGTTAAGACACTGGGTAAATGTATCTACTACAGGTCAGTACTTTAATATTCTTGTACCCATCCTGTAATTACAAAAGGTCTTCTCATCCACTGTGTTGTTTGAAAGAGACCCTTTTTCTCCATTAGAAACCTTTCTCATTGTTTTCCTGTAATTGTTCTAGCTATGTTATAACCATGGCATATAATGACCTTTAAAAATGTGCCTAGAAAAGCCTGCAGCTGTTCCCTCCTTAGTTTCTCTCCACTGAGTTCTATTTAAGCCAGTGTCTCTGAAAACAGGCAGTAATAAAAGGGATATTATCCTTAGCAAATATCTTAATCGTGGCAAATCTCTGTTGCCCTACAAATGACTGCACGGGGGGATTAGAGTTGAGTAAGCCATTTGCTGAATATCGCTGCCACCTTTCCTAGGCCATTTAAGCATGTTTAATTTTTCAGGGTGAAACATGAAACCCACTAATACAAATGTTTGCATTTGGGCTGAATTATATCCAGACTGTAACAGTTACAGCAGCCTTAGGACCGGATTCTGCCCCATCTGAAGGAGGCCAGTTCTGCTTGGGAGAGTGAGAGGGAAAAAGGCAGATTCATTCCCAGACCCAGCTCCCTTATGTCACTTATGCTGCCTTGGCTCTTTTCAATATTTATGTGAAGTTGTTATGGGTTGAAATACCAGAAAATACATAGATGATGCTTAGCTCTTTACTTTGTTTTCTATTAATCACAGCCTTTACCATAGTCCGATGCCTGTGAGCTATCAGTGTCATGATGAAAGACAGCTGGCTTTGGTTCAGTCCAGCTAAGATGGAGGTGGCAATGCTATGAAGCAGAAAATATGTTTCAGAGACTTGTGTGTCTTCTGTAACATCACTTTCTATCTGTTTCTTTATCCAGATTTCTATCAGGTTGCCCAGAAAGGCAAAGTCTTCTCCAGCTTAAAGGAACCTTTTTGTAATCTGAAATATTTTCATCCTTTCTTTTTCCTTTTCTTTTTATTCTCTCTTTTTTTTAATAACCTATTTATTATTTTTAAGAAACTAATGTCTTCTATCCACACCAACTCAGAGGACTACAGCCCTAACCATTTTGAACTTAGCCAGAGACTTGTGAAAAACAGAATCATAGACTCAACCAGGTTGAAAGAGACCTCCAAGATCATCCAGTCCAACCTAGCACCCAGCCCTAGGCAGTCAACTAGGCCATGGCACTGAGTGCCTCATCCAGGATTTTCTTGAAGATCTCAAGGGACTGTGCTTCCACCACCTGCCTGGGCAGAACTTCCTCCTAACATCCAGCCTATACCTACCCCGGCACAACTTGAGACTGTGTCCCCTTGTTCTATTGCTGGTTACCTGGGTGAAGAGACCAATCCCCATTTGGCTACAACCTCCCTTCAGATAGTTGTAGACAGCAATGAGGTCCCACCTGAGCCTCCTCTTCTGCAGGCTAAACAACCCCAGCTCCCTCAGCCTCTCCTCATAGGGGTTTTCTAGAGCAAAATTATGTGACCATCATATGATACCTTTTTCAGGTGGCACACCCCTCTTAGTCCACACTTCAGTGTGTCAGGAGCACATTATTCATAAACTACCCTGGTTCCTAAGGAGCATGCACTCAGAGTCACCTCCTTCATCTAGTCTCTTGAACCATCCATCAGGCAGCTTCCTCCATAACCCCTGAACATGACTTCCTAGAGCAGCTACAAGGGTAAAAATTGTGAATAGAATCAACCAGGTTGGAAGAGGCCTCCAAGATCATCCAGGCCAACCTAGCACCCAGCCCTAGCCAGTCAACTACACCATGGCACTAAGTGCCTCAGCCAGGCTTTTCCTGAACACCTCCTGGGACGGTGCCTCCACCACCTCCCTGGGCAGCCCATTCCAATGCAAATCACTCTCTCTGCCAAAAACTTCCTCCTAACATCCAGCCTAGACCTCCCCCGGCACAGCTTGAGGCTGTGCATCCCAATGTCTTCTGGGCTACATGCAATACTCATGGCATTTAAATCCCAGTCAACTTTCCCAAACAACAAACCCTGACTCTGAATGGTCAACAGAATTTAGTGAGTATTCTAGGGGCCTTAAATGTTAATTGGGAGATGTAGTCAATAATAACCAAATCACAATATCACAGTATCACCAAGGTTGGAAGAGACCTCACAGATCATCAAGTCCAACCCTTTACCACAGAGCTCAAGGCCAGACCATGGCACCAAGTGCCACGTCCAATCCTGCCTTGAACAGCTCCAGGGACGGCGACTCCACCACCTCCCCGGGCAGCCCATTCCAGTGTCCAATGACTCTCTCAGTGAAGAATCATTGGAGGAAACTGAGTTAGTGTCTTGTAAGAAACAAGATCTTCACAGAGGACCCTGGTACTCACTCCTTAGAGGCTTCAAAACTGGTCTTTTTCTACAATTAATCACCTATCTCGTATTTCAAACACTTTTAGCCAGGTACAAGTACTCTCCCTTTCCATAATACTGGTTTAACATTAACTATGTATTACTTGTCCTGTTGCAGTCTTCTCTGCCTTTGTGCTTTTAGCTTGAATCCACAGGATTTTATTAAATCTGTAAAGTTTTATTACACTCTGTTAAGTTTTACACTGTAGAACCAGAACCATGCTTTGATCCCTTTAACTTCACAGAAGAAATAAAAACTATATAGGAGACTATTATAGGTAGAGATAACCCTTAGCATGTTCAACATGTTATTCAGATGGCTTTGTGGTGACTGTGCATGATATATGTATATAGATAAAGTTATGATTGGTTCTTCACAATCCAGTCAGGTTTCCCTCTGCCTACATACTCAGATGTTGAAAAAAAGTTCTGTATCTGATTCTTGTCACTGTTTTAGTCACTCAGCTGGTTGTGGGTTTATCCCTGAGGAGGCTCAGGGGTGATCTTATTGCTGTCTACAACTACTTGAAAGGAGGCTGTAGCCAGGTGGGGGTTGGGCTCTTCTCCCAGGCAACCAGCAACAGAACAAGGGGACACAGTCTCAAGCTGTGCCGGGGGAAGTCTAGGCTGGATGTTAGGAGGAAGTTGTTGACAGAGAGAGTGATTGGCATTGGAATGGGCTGCCCAGGGAGGTGGTGGAGTCACTGTCCCTGGAGGTGTTCAAGAAAAGCCTGGATGAGGCACTTAGTGCCATGGTGTAGTTGACTGGCTAGGGCTGGGTGCTAGGTTGGACTGGATGATCTTGGAGGTTTCTTCCAACCTGGTCAATTCTGTGATTCTGTGATCCTTAAAGATACTGCTGCTGGATGTGTGTTTTTCATGCAGATTCTCCCATGAATGAGTTAGGTCTTCTTTTCTATCTTAATCTGCTGGGATGGATGAGGGAGTGTTTCCCATTCAATAAATGTTTTAGAGGGTTGAAGGTTTCCCTGCAGTGGGATAGAACCTAGGACCTTTCAGAGATTTTTATAGAAGGGCTGCAGAGTGAGAAGGAATATTGTGTGCTGGGGTAGTGTCTAGGATTAAGGCTCTCATCCAGACATCCAGACTGAAGATTTGAACCAGGGTTTTCATATTCCAACTGGATGCTCTGATTACCAGATAATAGGCTATTTTCAGGGGCTATTTTTTGGCTTTGAGTAGGAATTTCCAACTTAAGCATAAGGAGTTGTTTATTCTCAGCCATTTCTTTTAAATTAACATGTGCCTGTTTTCACAGAATTGTTTTGTTTGGAAGAGACCTTTAAGTTGATAAATTTTTGGTATAATGTGTTTTCTTCATGCATTTTCTTAGGGAAAAAAATCTAATCTAATGTAGAAATTAGCTGTGTTTGAGCACAAGTTAAACCAGGTGGCCTCTTGAGGAGTCTTTCAACCTAAACAGGCTGCCCAGGGAGGTATAGGCTGGGTGTTAGGAGGAAGTTGTTGGCAGAGAGAGTGATTGGCATTGGAATGGGCTGCCCAGGGAGGTGGTGGAGTCACCATCCCTGGAGGTGTTCAAGAAAAGCCTGGCTGAGGCACTTAGTGCCATGGTCTGGTTGATTGGCTAGGGCTGGGTGCTAGGTTGGACTGGATGATCTTGGAGGTCTCTTCCAACCTGGTTGATTCTATGATAGTCTTCTATGATTCAACTTTAGTGGAATATTTCTCTTCATCTCCAGTGGGGAAAAATTATTATTGACCCTGTAGTTAAAGTACAACCCAAAACATCACAGTAAGTGCTAGCTGCCATGATGTAAAGAGTTAAGTATTAAACTATAAAATAATTATTGGATAGTGGTTGTAGTTATGGAATAGCTTGGTGCATATGGACTCTGTATAAGTTCTTGTATGTGTCTGGTATTAGGCATAGAGAACCAGTGACACAGGCAAAAGTCATGTCTATTCTAATAAATACAGGGCCAGCCCCAGGCACTAGCTGATAATTATCTGCACTGTTTGGTTGTTAGTGTGCCCTGCAGCACAATTTTGACCTGGTAGAACCAGGAGCATTTCAGAAGTGACCTATCATGCTTGAGAAGTTACCATGGGTCAGGAACCTTTCCCATTAAGCAATTTAGATGCTATTGTGGTTACATTGCTAATGGTGAATCAAGTGGAAGGTCACTCTGCAGAGGCTGAGGAGCTGGAGATTATACTCCTGGCTGTTCCCTAGCTTGGCTGGGGTGACTGTAGACATGCCATTTCAGTTTTCCTGTTCTCTTTGTTCTGAACTTGTATTAGTCTACCTGTAAAGACTCAGGTCTTCAAAGCAGCGTTTGCCTTCTATGGTGTTTTGGCAGACATACATGAGGAGGGCTTGTTCTAAGTTGGGACCTCTAGAGGTTCCCATCATACAAATAATAATAGTAAAGAGAAGGAAAGTACATGGTTTCTTGTGAAATAATGTCCCTGTCTCCTTGACAGATGTAAACTGAATGACTGTGCTGTGTGCACCAGCCTTGCGAGGGCAAAGGTGTATTGTGCATTCTTGGGATCTCCAGTTAAAGAAGGATTTGGGGAGCACTTCTGCATACCCATATGTGCAACAGGCAAGAGCAGATTTCAGCCTGAACAGATATCATGAGCAGAGTAGAGCTCCTATTGAATCTGCCAAGGGGGAGCTGCTGTGAAAAAACAGGTATTGAGCATAACTTTGTTTGCATTTGAGCTGCTTTGATACAGCTTAAATACCTGACACACACCAAAGTCTGATCTGTGGGTGAGAAAGGTGCCTAGAGATGGGCTTCCCCAGCCACAGGCCTTTGATATCACTGTGTGGGAATCACTCTAATGTCATGTCTCACTTATTTGTCTGCAAAATGAAAGTACTGGCTATTTACTGAAACTGACATGTGCTAGGGTGAAATATATTCATCAAATGTGCTGATAACACCAGAGCAAGAATGCACAATGCAGATGATCAGTGTTACTTTAGCACATGCAAGGTTGTAATGCTGGGATTGTGCTGCCAGCTGTTGTACACTTTGGGCATATGCTGAGAATGTCTGCTGCCTCTGACAAGCTTTCATCAGGGGGAGGCAAGAGGCTCTCTGTGCTGAGTGCCCACCTCTGGGTCAACTGAGTAATTAGGCGTTTGTTTCCTTCCAGATGAATACAAGAGTAAAGTAGCCTGTGAAGATGACAAGCTGAGGCTAAGCTGTAAGAAGAGCATGGTGTTAGCCATTTACTCTGCTGTCTTTGGAAGGACACGAGGAGGCAGCCTGGAGTGCCCATACCCAAACCTAGGGATGCCCATGATAGGTAAGCAGAGAATGACTTGACACAGCACACTGATCTGGGCAGGGTGATTTCATGTGCTGCCATCATGGTAGAGTGGGCATATATCCTTATTAGGCAACGTGAGCTTGAGACAGTGGTGCTTCTGATGTGTGGAGCTCCTTTGCTAACCAGCTTTGAGCTTCATTATGAGCACCAAACTGAGGTTCAAGTCGATGCCCTGGTCAAGTCACAAAGCCATGGACTTTTAGCAGATGTGTTGGCTTATATGCTTGAAGGTAGCCCTTGAATTTCTGGTTCAGTTTTCTGGTTCATGGTCTGAACATCTACCTGGAATACAGAGAAGCATATTATTGGTGGCTATCAAGGACTATCTGTTCCAAGTCCAGGGCTGACATTGCATTTAACCTTTTACAGAAGTTAAAGCAAGGGGTGTAAATTAAAAGAGTTGTCGAGTTGTATCATGTTGTGTTTGACTTACAGCACCTTCAGGTAGCTGCTAGCACAGTCACTGTCTGCTCTTGGCCAGTGTGAAATGACTGTGTCAGAGTGAGCAATTCTCTGCACTGCAAAATCCTGTGGTTAGGATTCCTCACCATCCTTTCCTGCAGAGGTGAGAGGGAGCAACCTGATCTAGTTAAAGATGTCCCTGCTTAATGCAGCGATGTTGGACTAGATGACCTTTAAAGGTCCCTTCCAACTCGAAGCATTCTGTGATTGTGTGAATTAAATGCCTTCTCAAAGGAATTGCCTCCACAGTGGGAAAGGCTTTGGAGGCAGCTAGACAGGGACGCTTGAGCTGCTGCTGTTGCCTATGCTGATATCTGTTCAGCTCTATCTGGAGATCTTTGGCTTCACAGCCGTTGATCCAGTGCCCTTAAAAGGTTAAATGCTCTTCAAATGGAACCATGTGTGAAGTGATTGCTTGGAAATATGATGTGTAGATAATGGATGTCAGTAGGAAACTGTGGGTGGAATCATGGAATCAATCAGGTTGGAAGAGACCTCCAAGATCATCCAGTCCAACCTAGCACCCAGCCCTAGCCAGTCAACCAGACCATGGCACTAAGTGCCTCATCCAGTCTTTTCTTGAACACCTCCAGAGATGGTGACTCCACCACCTCCCTGGGCAGCCCATTCCAATGCCAATCACTCTCTCTGCCAAAAACTTCCTCCTAACATCCAGCCTAGACTTCCCCCAGCACAACTTGAGACTGTGTCCCCTTGTTCTGTTGCTGGTTGCCTGGCAGAAGAGGCCATCCCCCAGCTGGCTACAATGTCCCTTCAGGAATCAGGCCAGTCAGGTTATTTGTGCAGAATTGTGTAGCTGAAAATCTGATCACTTTCAGCACAGCTGAGTAGTTCAGGATGTCCTACCCAGTCCCATGATTCAGATGCATGGCATTGTCCTTTAACAGGTTACCTCACATCTCCTTTAGTGTCCTGTATCCCCAGATGTGCTTCTGTTTGTCCCCCAGTTGCTAAGACACAGAAGCTGAAACAGATAGGTGTAACAGGTTGGCCTAGACTACATGCATGTGGTGTTTGGGATGGGCTAAGAGTGCATGCACTGGTGGCTGTTGTGGTTTGGCTACTGAGTGACAACTTACTGAGTCAGCAAACCTTGATGAATTTCTAGCATCTACCTGAGCTCACTGCTTATTTGTCCTTGCTGAAAGAGCAGAAATAGGTGTGTGTTGGTAACAAGGTACTAGCACCAGTTCTGCCTTTGAATGTCAGTGTCAAACAAAGCTCTTCTGTGAAGCCAAAAGGGTAACACTTTACTCTTCTTTCCCAGATGCAAAGTCTCAAAGCTTGTCCTGGCTAAGAGCAGGATAGGTGGCACTCGCAAATGGGATGGGAGGCAGTAGGGCTGAGAGGACAAAGCTGTAGCTAAGAGAACAAGCAATGAGGTGTGATAGCAGAGCTGGTGTACCATACCATCTACACCACTCAGTATACTCTGTTGTTTTCAAGCTGGCCTTGTGGTCTCTACAAATTGGGATGTTTGCCCAAGGAAATAAGACATCAGCCTGCTGCTGGGATGAGGCAAGACCCTCCTCTGTGTCAGCCCTCAAATGAAGCTAGATAGAGCAGGTTCAGCACAAGACGTTGTGATGCCAAGCTCCCGGTGGAAATGTTGTGGTAGCTTTATCCCAAAGTCCTGTGCAAGGTTTCAGGCTACAAAATGATGCTAAAAATGACTGAGTTTTTACACAGGAACACATGTTTGGAGTTGCTGGGGTTTCAAGTGTCTGTTAAATCAGCCTGGTGCTGTGAGGGTAGGTATGTCCTGCCTACGTAACAACAAAGAGAGTGGAAAGCATCACTGGGGCAGTAGCTGGCTGCATGCCCTGCAGAGCTAGGGATGAGAGGTGAGGCATGCACCACAGAAAAACGCCTTCCCCAGGGTTTCTCAGGCACCTGGTCACTGTGTATGTAGAGTGAAAGACAGTGTAGCTGCTACTGCTGCTTTTCTGCTGAAAGCCTGAGTAGAGGGTGTATATGTGTGAGCTTAGCTAAAAAAACATGTGAGTGAGCAGGTGGTCTTTCAACTTGCCATGCTCCACCCCACCAATCCCAGCTATATTTGAGAGTGTTTGTCTAGGGAGCCAATGCTACAGGCAGTCTCTGCTTACAGTGGTTGTCCCATCATTGGTTTGTGTGACCTCACAGGACAAAGCTCTAGGGAGGTGAGTTGTGGCTGTGGTTATCACTCCTCTCTTGACCCCACAGAAGAAACTGCTGTAGCATCCATCGTCAACCCAAAATAGGGAAAACCAAAACGTGTTCACAACGTGCTTCCCTACAGCATACTGCAAGAAACAATCATCTTGTCTACATTTACAGCACCAGAGAGTGGGGTTCTGCTCCCAGCCACGACTAGCAATTGTGTGAGCAGAGTGCAGAGTCCCTCAGCCTGCTCCAGAAACTGTACTCCTGTCATGGGCCTGCCTAGCCCAGCAGGCAACTGTGTTCCTTCAGGAGCAGGTGAAAACATCACGACTTATAAAGCAGCTAGAGAACGATTTCTTGCACATTTCCACAGCCCCATGACAGCCTTTGATCCCAGACTTTTGCAACAGGCTGATCTTAACAAATACAACCGTTATGACTCAGACTTTACGGCAGCATCCAGTTCCCGTAAGGCAGAACCCAGCTATGTTCTGCACATGGAAGATTTATTCTGTTTGAATTTCATGGGTCAAGTCTGAGCCTTGGCAAAGAGCCTTTTCCTGAGAACCAGGTCCTGGAGAAGTTTGTAGTGATTATTTTTATCCAGGCAGCATGAGTTCCTTGGTGAATGAGGATCTCATATTCACTCTGAAGTTGGGGGAGGGTATCTTTACTTCATTTCTAAAAGAAAAACAGTTAAGAACATTTTATTCTGTTTTCTGTGAACAAAATGAAAACTTGAATGGAATTTAGAATTCTGCAGCTTCTACAGATGAGGCTTTTAAAGACCTGAGGTCTAAGATGTGAAGAAGGGGTGGCCTGACAGAAACACTGTACGTGTTTCTGACTCTTGTATGAAGTAAAGGAATAAATAATTTAAGTTGTGTTGTTTCTACCTTGTACTCCTGTAGGAGTGTTGGGAAGATGAAGTCCTCTAATGATGAGTTTCCTGGTTTCTGCAGAGAGATGAAGTGTGTTAAGTGCTCAGATGGAGTGATCTGAGACGTTGTGATGCTATGGCGCTTTAACATCTGCATCACTCAGCCACTGTACTGCTCCTTTGGGTGATGTAAGATCCCCAAGCCAAACTGCACACACCTTTGTTATGCCTTACACCTGGCCATTTAACATGTAGATGAACATGCTTAGCATCAGTGAAGGGAAAGTTACTGTGAAGAACTCCAACCCTATCCTTGTCATAGAATCATAGAATCAAGCAGGTTGGAGGAGACCTCCAAGATCATCCAGTCCAACCTAGCACCCAGCCCTAGCCAGTCAACCAGACCATGGCACTAAGTGCCTCAGCCAGGCTTTTCTTGAACACCTCCAGGGATGGTGACTCCACTACCTCCCTGGGCAGCCCATTCCAATGACAAATCACTCTTTCTGTGAAGAACTTCCTCCTAACATCCAGCTTAGACTTCCCCTGGCACAACTTGAGACTGTGTCCCCTTGTTCTGTTGCTGGTTGTCTGGGAGAAGAGACCAACC